>NC_139717.1:6368307-6443307 GCF_964188405.1 Protomyctophum parallelum
GAGCCACTTTGGAAAGGGATGGATGGAATGGGGCATGGGGCTACACCGACCTGAGAAATACCCTTACAGTATGCCTTTGCAATGCATTATCTACAGTAGAGGTCTAGAGATGTACAAGTTGAGACATAATTTCAACAGCCTCTAGAGAACAAACATGTAGAGTGATATAAATACAACATCGTTCCATTGCAATATCACTCACTTATGTAATTATAAAGAAAGGTTTGCACAATAAAGGACAGTAACTCTGAGTTTGGTCATGAAATCAGGATAAATGGCAGCGGGTTCAATCAAGCAAGCTAGATACATTCTGTACTGTATATAACCAATACCTGATTTATACTTGGTATAAAAGTTGGATAAAAAAAAAGTGGATAAAAATTGATCACAAGGTCACAAGATCACAATGTGACGCGTCGTTATAGATGTGCTAGTTTTGACCAACAGGCAGTGCTAATTACAAAGCAGGGCCAGGCCAAAGCCTTCACAGTTCTTTGAAGGAAAGGATTAGCATGAGCCTACAGTTTTTAGATGAGAAAAGAGAATTCAATGTACAGTACATGTTATTAACGGGATTTAAAACAGCACGTATTCTTTCTGTCTTCACAGTGGAGCAAGAACAGATTCAGAAGAGAACATTCACCAACTGGATTAATGCTCAGCTCTCTAAGGTACGCTGTACTGTACTGTACTGTACTGTACTGTACTGTACTGTACTGTACTGTACTGTACTGTACTGTACTGTACTGTACTGTACTGTACTGTACGTCTGGAAAACGATTTCATGCACAGCACACATTTTGATACCGTACAAAATACGTGATGCATGCGTAGAAGGATAAAAGAACCGGCCCGTCCATGATATCCTCTGATCGCTGAACTCAGTACAGAATGTGACCCGCTGACCCGTTAGCCTCCGTGCAGCTCCCTGTGTGTGTGTGATGGAGAGAGGACCGCCGAACCCAAGCTCTAATTGGCCACGGTCCCTGAGCTGCTTGTGATATGTTGCTGGGGGGGGGGGGTGTATATTTAGTCGCTGCTGGCTCCAGCAGCGTCATGGTCAGCACTGTAATCAGACACCCCGACCCACACCTCTCTGTAAGGCCCACATAACATCCACCCGGCTCTGCCCTCCACTCCGTGCTCTCTCTGTAAGGCCCACATAACATCCACCCGGCTCTGCCCTCCACTCTGTGCTCTCTCTGTAAGGCCCACATAACATCCACCCGGCTCTGCCCTCGACTCCGTGCTCTCTCTGTAAGGCCCACATAACATCCACCCGGCTCTGCCCTCGACTCTGTGCTCTCTCTGTAAGGCCCACATAACATCCACCCGGCTCTGCCCTCGACTCTGTGCTCTCTCTGTAAGGCCCACATAACATCCACCCGGCTCTGCCCTCGACTCTGTGCTCTCTCTGTAAGGCCCACATAACATCCACCCGGCTCTGCCCTCGACTCTGTTCTCTCTCTGTAAGGCCCACATAACATCCACCCGGCTCTGCCCTCGACTCTGTGCTCTCTCTGTAAGGCCCACATAACATCCACCCGGCTCTGCCCTCGACTCTGTTCTCTCTCTGTAAGGCCCACATAACATCCACCCGGCTCTGCCCTCGACTCTGTGCTCTCTCTGTAAGGCCCACATAACATCCACCCGGCTCTGCCCTCGACTCTGTGCTCTCTCTGTAAGGCCCACATAACGTCCACCCGGCTCTGCCCTCGACTCTGTGCCCTCTCTGTAAGGCCCACATAACATCCACCCGGCTCTGCCCTCGACTCTGTGCTCTCTCTGTAAGGCCCACATAACATCCACCCGGCTCTGCCCTCGACTCCGTGCTCTCTCTGTAAGGCCCACATAACATCCACCCGGCTCTGCCCTCGACTCCGTGCACTCTCGCCCGCATGTGATATTGTGACATCAGTCCAGCGGCAGCCCGACCGTCTGCAGCAAAACACTCCCTCTGTGTCTGGAAGATAAATGGCAATGTCCTCCTTGTACCCACACTTGAGTGTTTGTTGTGAAGACGACGTCATTCCCATGTGCTGCACTAGTGGACAGTTTATTTATCAAATACGTGGTAGGTCACAGAAAGGTTTTGAACCTCTGTGACAAACTCAAGGCCGGGCATCTTTCTGCACATCGTGTGGTGGTGTGGAACGCCAAATTTATCAAATTTGAAGTCTGTGGGAGAATGCTTCTCGAATTACACGTGTACGTACACACGTAGACAAGTACACACAGACATGTTGCATATTACAGATAGATGCTTATATAGTACACTGCATGGACACTGCGAAATAATTTGACACACCCGTTCCTTGGTGCCAAAACCAAAACTGTGACGTACGGGAGTTAAATTTATGAAGAATGGCTCGCAACTCTGATTTAATGCTCCCAGAAATAGTTAATTTATGGGAGCATTTTTTTTTTATATATATATATTTTTTATCCTACGATTTTGTAACCCATTTTTCACCCCTGTGTCAATCGTCTAATGTGATCCTGGGCTCTACACACTCTCCGCCAACCTAGTCCCCATATATGGGGGACATGGGGAGAGCAACGGACTTGAACTCATGCTTCCTTCATGCCTGAGTGTCCAAGTTGCTCCTTTACACCTGACAGGGGGGGAGTTTCCCTGGTTGGACGTAGCGCGTGGAAGGAACACGTTATTCCAACCAGTTCCTTTCCCCTCCATCAGGCGCCCCGGCTGGCCAGGGGGAGGCAGTTTGGAGCATTATATACGAGTTGCGAGCCCTCCACCTGTTATCCGACTATCCATATGGAAACAGCAGGTGGTGCCATTGCTTTGTTTTCACCTATAATGGAGGTTGATTGTTTTATGTGTCTGTCACAGAGAAGCCCTCCCAGCGCCGTGTCAGACCTGTTCTCTGACCTCAGAGATGGGGCAAGGCTGCTTGACCTCCTGGAGGTGATGAGTGGACAGTGCATGGTGAGTTTAGTTGGACGGATCCCTGGTGCATTCATGTAGGCATGTATGCAGGTAACCAGTATCGCACATGGGAATCGTATACAATATAATGACGTTGTCAAACATCTAACAAACCATGGTACGCTTTGGACAAAATGGTCAGCACAGCAGTAATGCAGTTACAGTCAGTGCAGTTTGACTGAAAGTTGGGGTACCATCAACAGCCATTATAAGGCAAATATGAAGGAGTGTTTTTTTGTGCAGAACTAATGCTTGGAATGGGGTTCAGAATCATGAAAACCCGGCCTAGTTTGACACGTCACATGCTACATAAAGTATAATTAAATTTAGAACATTTGACATTATTGGTTCTTAATGGTACCCCACCTTTCAGCAGCTGTCAAAAATTCCCCTAGGGTGGCTGTATAGAAACCAATGTGGGATATGTTATAGTAGACAGCTTTACAAACACATTGGTGAAGAAAATTCGTGGTAAGAAATGTATTCCCAGATTGTATTAATAACCTCTGACTAAAGCAGAATGCTGATACACAAAATTCTCTCCCCAGAAAAGAGAAAAGGGCCGCAGTCTTTTCCAGAAGAGGTGTAACATTGAGACAGCACTTAATTTTCTCAGGAACAAATCGGTACGTTTCCGCCCAAAACATGCAACTATGCAGTATTTAAATGTTTTGGTGTATTTTAGTTGTTGACTTTTTTTGCTGTTATCGGCAGATCAAACTTGTTAACATCAACATATCTGATATCGTTGACGGGCGACCCTCCATAATCCTGGGTCTCATCTGGACCATTATTCTGCACTGCCGCGTGAGTATACAGTACAGTACAGTAGGCCTACGAGACGTTTGGTCTTTGTTTAGATTCCTGGCAGTATCTTAACCCATTTAGACCTGATAGGACGATTCGACTTAAAGGACAACTTTAGTTTTTTTCAACCAAGGTTCATGTTTTAGGTTGTTATTAGAGAAACTAAAAGGTGAGTGTTAATTTTCTTTCATTTGCTGCTTTCTTTCGTTTTAGGGATTTTAGCAGTTTTTGACAGGGGGGCGGGGGCATTCGAGCATGGGGCTAAATATGTATTTTTTAACACAATTTTATGGTGATTTATTTTTTTATGGTTTACTATAGTCCTAATAAACGCCAGGAAATTACATCTGGCCACAAAAGATCACAGGATCTATTGAATGTGACAAACATATTGAGCCTACTGTATACATACAGTATAAGCCTTCCCCCAGTAGGCTACCTTCACATTCAATAGATCCTGTGATCTTCTGTGGCCAGATGTAATTTCCTGACGTTTATTAGGACTATAGTAAACCATAAAAAAAGAAATCACCATAAAATTGTGTTAAAAAATACATATTTAGACCCATGCTCGAATGCCCCCGCCCCCCTGTCAAAAACAGCTAAATTCCCTAAAACGAAAGAAAGCAGCAAATGAAAAAAGATTAACACTCGTCTTTTACTTTATCTAATAACAAACTAAAACATGAACCTTGGTTGAAAAAAACTAAAGTTGTCCTTTAACCCATTCTGACCTGAGATCAGATTCATACGAGGTTTTCCACTGGACACACACTGGTCTGATGAACCCATTCTGACCTGAGATCAGATTCTAAAAATGTCAGTCGTTCTTTGCTTTTTCAAAAATGGCATACCTACAAGCTCGTATCGCGCCACTCGGTGGCGCGCTATGAGCTTGTAGATCTGCTATTTTTCAATAGCTAAAGCATAACATGATGCCAACACCAAAATGGGTGCCCGTTCAGAATGGGTTAATGTCTTCAAATCCTGACAGTTTTCTGAAAAACCTGCATGTTTCTATATCAGTCGTCTCTCAAACATTTTCATGTCAAGGACCCCCAAAATTATATGTAATTGGCCCGCCGACCCCCATCTGAAAATATGTTGTTCCAGGGACCCCCCCCCCCCCCCCCAGAAGCAAAGATTTGAGTTAAAAACGTTCGCTCTGAAAGAATATACATGTATATTCAAAGATTTGCACCACAGTTTCACGATTTAAAGAAAATAGCAGATCTACAAGCTCGAGTGCCACGCTATGAAAGCCGGGGTTCCTGTTCAGAATGGGTTAAAATCCTGATTAATTTGGAAAGCATCCAGAACCCAGGAAACATTATTCCATCAACGCATATCCATTTGACTTGAAAACACTCAATGAGAGCCGTGCTCTGAATGTGTGTTTCTGTGTTTTAGATTGAAGTGCTGACCAGCACCCTGTCCGTCCGTCCCCATCACTCCTCCATTGACTCTCTGTCCAGTGTGGACTCCGTCTCCAGTAGTCCCGTGCTTGGTCGCGTTGCTCCAGACAGTCCCACCCCACGAGGAGGGACATCACGCCTCCATACGGCCAAGAAGGTCTTACTGATGTGGGTCAAAGACCAATGCCAAAGGTATATACATTGTCTGATAACGTTTAAAAAGCAGGTGGCTTGCGCACTTCCAGTTCCTGGCTGGTGCTGGACTAAGGTTAAATACAGTGAAGAGAAGAAAGTAGTCCGCACACAGGCTTGCTCCAAAGGTGTTTTATTTTATTTAAAACATCACCTGATGATGCCGTTCGCGGCCGAAACGTCGTGTCTTAAAACTTATGGTGTTTTAAATAAAATAAAACACCTTTGGAGCAAGCCTGTGTGCATGCGGACTACTTTCTTCTCTACATTGTCTGATAAACACATAGAAATATAACCATGCAAATTCTTAAAATCATGTCATAGTATTACAAACTTGCAGTATTTAATATTATTTCCTACTTAGTTAGTTTTTTCTCATTTCTGTCTCTCTCTCTCTGTAAAGGGCTGGCTGTTCTGTCAGCGTGAAGGACTTCAAGTCAAGCTGGCGTAGTGGGGAGGCCTTCTTGGCCGTCCTGTGTTCTCTCAGACCGGACCTGGTTGACCTGTCCAAGGTCCAGACCAGAAGACCAGACCTGGTTGACCTGTCCAAGGCCCAGACCAGAGGTTCTCTCAGACCGGACCTGGTTGACCTGTCCAAGGTCCAGACCAGAAGACCAGACCTGGTTGACCTGTCCAAGGCCCAGACCAGAAGCAACAAGCACAACCTGGAGCAGGCCTTCCGTCTGGCTGAAAAGGAGCTCCACATCCCCAGACTGATGGAACCCCAGGGTGAGTATATATATATATAGCTTCTCGGTTTTGGTGATCATGCGTTTCTGTTTGAGTGTAAGAAGTACACACGGAGACGACAAAGTAGTGTCTCCGAAGTTTGCCACTCTGGGAGCCAGTTTAAAAAAGAACCGGTTATGTCCCCCAAAACGCTGTCTCTGTGTGGCAGAAAGGGCAGATCGGCTAAGTACTTGTACTTGTGCGGGTAACGCAGAATAAGGGATAATACTGTAGAAAGAGCAGCACACATGGTGTGATGTTCTCTTCCAGGTTTAATGATCAGTGTTTTTTTGTGTTTATTTGTGTGTTCAAAGTTATATTGAAGGTGTTTTAGCCACTCTGTGTAGTACAATTGCATACTCTAAGGCCCTATACGTCCTCTCTGGGGGAGGGGGGGGGGGGGGGGGTACTACCTGCATGTCAGTGGGGAGTGTTGGCTGATGCTTGAATATTAACATCCTAATACATCCTAATACTGGGGGGTCAAATTATGACAGGCAATTCCTGCTGACTCCCCAGTCAAAAAACACTTTGTTTGAAATAGACACTCATGCTTTCCATGGTGTGATTTGGGGTCCTAAGGATGAATACAAAATGAATCAACATCTTAAAACCAAAATGTTGAATTGTGGGTTTGAGTTCACATGCCCTTTTGATGTAAATCAAAAGGGGGGGGTAACTACCTGTCAGTGGGGAGTGTTGGCTGGGAGGAGGAGTAGGACTAAGGCCCTATACGTCCTCTCTGTTGATGTGAGCTTGATGTCTAAATTAAGTGTGAAATATTTAAATATCCTCTTTAGTCATTGGGTAAAGGGGTTACAAAGAGACAATATTGTCTGTATTGTTGTTTAATACAACCTTGGTTTGCATTGAGCCAATAACGCTGAATGAATTGTCAAACCTTCTGCGTCGCAGATGTTGATGTGAAACGCCCAGATGAGAAGTCCATTATGACCTATGTGGCCCAGTTCCTGCAATACTCCAATGACAGGCCATCTCCTGATAACCATGTGCAGGTTAGTGCACAAATGTTCTACTGGGTCTCATTTAATATGGTTTATTTTCTTTTATAAAATTGACAGGTTGAAAAGAGACACTTTGCTTTTCATGCAAGTTGTGGTGTCACGTTAAATTAGGTCGCATTGTCCTTATACAGTGTATATATATATATGTATATAGTGTTCCAGGGGGTCCCCGGCTAAATGATAATTTGGAACCAAATGGACCCTTATGGGTCTGTTAACTCTGAGAGTGTACAAATGGACCCTGACTGGACTATTTGGTTCCATTTGTACACACTCAGAGTTACATTGATTTTACAATATAAATTGGGGTAGATAGAAATGCCATTAAATGGGGGTCTGTAGAGTAGACTAATATGCATGTTAAACTGGGGGTCCTTGAAATGAAACGGGTTGAGAAATTAATCACTGCTAGAGCCGTAAAAACCTTCTCTCATGGGGGTCCCTGGCATATCTCTTCAAATGAGGGTCCGTGGGCTAATTAGTGTCAATTTGGGGGTCCTTGACATGAAAAAGTTTGAACCATTCTTGAACCACGTGTGAAAAATATAAGTGGTATCATGTGAGAATATCATGTTGGAAAAATAAAAATGGGAATATCATAATTATGCCTTTGTTTACTACAGAGCTATATCGTCTTAATCAATCCAAAACCCATTGCAAAAACACATGAATAGTAGAAAAAAGGGGGAAGTCACTCGAACCTTCATCAGGCATCGGTTTGCGCCGGTCTACAAAAAGATGTCCCAGTCTAGGCTCACATGAAGGTCTTTCAAGAAGCACTTGTTTTCCAGGACGTGTCATCTGAATCCAGCTCTGAACCTGTGAGTCCCCAGATGGTCCTGGCGCTGACGCAAGAGGCCACCCGGCTGCTGAGAGAACCCCTGGAGGTGTCCTCTGTCCCACTGAACGCGTGCAGGGAGAGAATACAGGTTGGTTGGGTTGATTGATTGATTGATTGATTGATTGGTTGGTTGATTGATTGATTGATTGATTGATTGATTAGATATTTCTTTCTATCAGTTGCTGAAGAAGAAGATGATGGAGGTGGACCTGTCTTGTCTCCTTTCATCTCCAGAGATTAAAGCATGTGACATTGAAAGACTCCAACAAACTGTCCCAGAGGTACAGCTCCTACACTCTTTGACATCCCTCACTCAAATCCTGGGGAGGAATCTCAGGTTCAAAACCCAAATGTACCCAGAGCCAGTTAGATCAGGTTCAAAACCCAAATGTACCCAGAGCCAGTTAGATCAGGTTCAAAACCCAAATGTACCCCAGAGCCAGTTAGATCAGGTTCAAAACCCAAATGTACCCAGAGCCAGTTAGATCAGGTTCAAAACCCAAATGTACCCAGAGCCAGTTAGATCAGGTTCAAAACCCAAATGTACCCAGAGCCAGTTAGATCAGGTTCAAAACCCAAATGTACCCAGAGCCAGTTAGATCAGGTTCAAAACCCAAATGTACCCCAGAGCCAGTTAGATCAGGTTCAAAACCCAAATGTATCCCAGAGCCAGTTAGATCAGGTTCAAAACCCAAATGTACCCAGAGCCAGTTAGATCCAAACTGGAGGAATCTCAGGTTCAAAACCCAAATGTATCCCAGAGCCAGTTAGATCAGGTTCAAAACCCAAATGTACCCCAGAGCCAGTTAGAGGAGGAATCTCAGGTTCAAAACCCAAATGTATCCCAGAGCCAGTTAGATCAGGTTCAAAACCCAAATGTACCCAGAGCCAGTTAGATCAGGTTCAAAACCCAAATGTACCCAGAGCCAGTTAGATCAGGTTCAAAACCCAAATGTACCCAGAGCCAGTTAGATCCAAACTGGAGGAATCTCAGGTTCAAAACCCAAATGTATCCCAGAGCCAGTTAGATCCAAACTGGAGGAATCTCAGGTTCAAAACCCAAATGTATCCCAGAGACAGTTAGATCCAAACTGGAGGAATCTCAGGTTCAAAACCCAAATGTATCCCAGAGACAGTTAGATCCAAACTGGAGGAATCTCAGGTTCAAAACCCAAATGTACCCAGAGCCAGTTAGATCCAAACTGACCCAAACTGAATCTCAGGTTCAAAACCCAAATGTACCCAGAGCCAGTTAGATCCAAACTGGAGGAATCTCAGGTTCAAAACCCAAATGTACCCAGAGCCAGTTAGATCCAAACTGAGAGGAATCTCAGGTTCAAAACCCAAATGTACCCCAGAGCCAGTTAGATCCAAACTGAGAGGAATCTCAGGTTCAAAACCCAAATGTACCCAGAGCCAGTTAGATCCAAACTGGATCTCAGGTTCAAAACCCAAATGTACCCCAGAGCCAGTTAGATCCATATAACCCTAACCCTAAACCCAAATGTACCCCAGAGCCAGTTAGATCCAAACTGGAGGAATCTCAGGTTCAAAACCCAAACGTATCCCAGAGCCAGTTAGATCCAAACTGCGTGTGGGAGAACAAACATACTGTAGACAAGCTCTGTTATATTTGTGACTCTTTTTGATAGATTGAGACAGTCATGGCGGCAAGACTAACTGTTCAGGAGAAAAACAGTTTTTAAAATGTGTTAACTAGAGCATGTCTGAAATAAATGTCAGAGCTGAAATTGTGAAATAAAAATGTAAATATGAAATATATGCTTAAACATGTAGCATAGGTGTAATGTTAAGAGTCCACAGAAGTGAACCTTTCAAGCCTGTTTTCTCAACTCGTCGTTTTCTGCAAGACATTACTCTATAAGCCTCCAAAACTTGTTGGTCAAACTGATCAACATGTCAATTTGAAGCTAAAAATAATCAATGACTTAGCCTCGGGTCACATTTGATTAGGTGGCATGGTTATTTGTTGAGCCGTGCAAAGCGCTAGTGCAAAGCCATTTCAGCCTCCTTCACTTTAGTGTCACTGTACTAGTCACTTGTACAGTGGGAATCTGGTACCGGGTCTTCCTTGTAAAAGATATACTCACAATGTGAGTTTCTGGATAAATAAAGGGTAAATTAAAATACATGATAAGGTACTGGAAGTAGAGATTATAAAAAGAAACAACGTTAACCACAGTACACAAATGCACTGTTGGAAAAGAAAAACAAGATTTGTCCATCAGAGGGTGATGGAAATGTCAAAACATACTTGGGCTGCAGCCATGCGGCTCAACTATGCATACCTCTAGGTTGACATATTTTGATCTACAGTATTGCAATGACTTTTGCAGCTACTGTAATGCAAAAACAGGACACAATCACTCTCACGAGTCACAACCAACAGGATGGGCTGTCTGGGGAGATATTTTCCATGAGTCAGAACTTCAGAAGGCACAGTATTGTTGCACTCCCTTTAGACTAGAGCAAGGGTGCCCACATTTTTTTTGACTTGAGAGCTACTTTCAAAATGACCAGTTCAACAAGATCTACCCACCGGAAATAAAACTATTATACCATTGCTGAAAATAGTTTAAATATGTATTCTTTGGAATACCGGAGCTGGCGTTACATACTGTATAAGACAAATGCACTTGCAATGGGAAATAGAGCGGGAGAACATTGTAATGCTACCAATGTTTTTGTACACAACACCCTTGAAATCAAAAATATTGCTGGGTTTGAGCTGCCCCATTTGGTGTCAATCAATCATGCCACTATTTAAATTAAATATTCCTTAACTGCTCAGCCTTTGTAATCTACTAGTAGATCACGATCTACCTTTTGGGCACCCCTGGACTAGAGGGTATCAAACCCATGAGCGGGAACAACAGACAGCCCCCCTCTCCCTCCAGGATCAGCGCCCTGGACAGCAACCAGAGTGTGACAGCTAGTCAGTGGGGAGTGTTGTCACAATAGATGAGTGGTGATGGTGATAACCAGAGTGTGACAGCTAGTCAGTGGGGAGTGTTGTCACAATAGATGAGCGGTGATGGTGATTGTGATGATTTCTCGCTCACCTTCCCAGCTTCTGGTGGCGACGTACAATGAACCAAGGACAGGCAGAACTAAACCTTAACCACTTAAACAATTTACCAGGGTTTCCATTGTCTGCACTGTACTTGGTCCCCTCCTTTTCCGCTCTCTACACCAAATGTATGTATGTATTATTCACCAAAATAGCTAACAACAATGTGGTGAGCTTGTATAGTCGATATCTTCTCTCCCACCGAATATTCACTAATATTTGTTTGCTGGGGTTCATGTGATTAAATTCCTACATTTCCTTCTGCCTAGATATGCCATAAGCTGACTGAAGTGGAGAAGACATGCAAGGAGCTACAGCAGGTGTCATCCATGCTGGATGGCGACCTAGCGCAGCTCAACCACTGGGGCACTGAGGCCCTGGAGAGTTACCACAACCTCAACAAGAGGAAACGCATCAGGGGACAAACCAGAATAACAGTGAGCAGACCAAACCTTTTTGTCAACAAGTTCCTCAAGTCAGGCATTCACTGTTTTAATAAATCATGTCAAGATATTTCCGGACAGCAGGAGGAATCCATCCATCCATCCGTACAGTCTGTACTGAACCTAAATCCTAATTGACAGTGTGTATTTTGGCAACAGAAAGAGTCACACAAATGTTGTGTTCTGCTGAACATTGCCTTCTACTGTAAGTTAAGCTGTGGCTAAGGGCCATGCAGTTTGTCTCTGATGTGGAAACGAAGCCTGCCTTCTACTGTAAGTTAAGCTGTGGCTAAGGGCCATGCAGTTTGTCTCTGATGTGGAAACGAAGCCTGATGGAGTGTTATTGGTTTTGAAAGTGGACTAATATAATGGTCAATTTAAAGTATGGGCATTCTTCTCTCCAGGTGCTGATTTCTCGTGGCTTGCAGCTGGAGGGCCAGGTGGTGGCTGAGGGCCAGGACCTTCAGGCCCTTGTGGACAATGTACAGAAGTGTCCCCTGCCGTCCCTCAGTACCTCTACGGTACAAGACAGGGTCTCAAAGACAGTATCTCAGTCCCAGGTGAATTAACACTGTATAATCAGTCGACTGCAGTACGCCATATGATAATACATTTTTAACCCACTCAATAATCGTACCTAATTACAGGCACAACATTTAAAAGTATAGAGCCTGCACACTGGCTCAAGGCAAAGGATCACTTTATTGAGTAGACAACCTCATATGACAATCTAAAACAAAAAACAAAATAATATCTCCTTCATCTAAAGTAACTTTGTCTCATCACATGTGTTTGCTTTCCCAGGAAATTATGGAACTGCTTAGCTCCCTAGCATTTAGTCAACGAGTCTGTGAAACTCCTGGTAATCAGCTTCCTAGTAAAACCATGTGTCCGACAGAGCCGGACAGCAAGGTAGCGCTCGCTGTTCTGACCTCCACGGGGGATGTACGACAGACAAATGGGACTATCCAACACCAACACCAAATCCAGTCTTCATTTCAGAAACAGGGGCAGCTAAACTATAGCCATTCTCAGGACAAGAATATTCAGAAAACCAGACTCAAGGTCTTACCCCATGCTGGAATCCAGGAAGAGCCTCAGCGTTTGGCTAAAATGACCGAACCTCAAGCACCTTCTCCTCCGGATCAAAACCGAAAAGAAGCTACATCAAAGTGTTTGAGTCAACCTCAGTCTACTCATGTCCAAGTTTCAAATCCAAGCCGAACCGAGCAGCGTCCATTCACTGGCTCTGAAACACTTGACAAGGCCGAGAGTCCTAATCTATTCAAAAGTACGAGAGACAAAAAGGAACCCTCTTCTCACTCACAGATGCACGGTCAGAAACTCAGGTTAAGGCGGCAACAGAACCTTCTGCCGACGGAATGTGGAAACCAGAAACCTCCACTACCACCACCTGCTTTGGTCCGAAGCGATGTTCATTCCAAAGCCCAGGCGGTGACCAAGAACCGCCTGGAGAAGGCCAAGTATGGGCTGCAGGAGAACATTCAGGAAGCCATCATACTGTTTGGTGACAAAGAGATCTCAGAGTGGCAAGCCAAGAGAAAACAGGTAAACATGTACATTCTCTTGTATTTCCCACAAATGTCATAACTTTCAGAATTGCACCCAAACTCAGTTTTTGCCTGCAAGTTGTCCTTTAGCACTGCACGCTCTTTGCTGCTTATACTGTACATGCTTGATGCTTAGCCTTAGGCTACAGTAGTAGCACTTAATAATGAGGGACAACAGTTAATGGTTTATTGGCATGAATACATGGTTATTAGATATTATTAAGTTAATCTTAGCCCACTTAGCAGCCCCTACTTTTTAAGGGTCCAGATAATAGTAATAAACATTTAACAAATTACCAATTAACTACTCAATACTATATATTATTCGTCCATCAAAATACCATTAATACATAATTTAGGCCTAGTGCAGTACAATGTTAGTAAAGAAACTATTAATAAATTGGTTATTAAAATGAATAACCATTTAGATAAATAAACCATTATAAACCATTGTCTCAAGTCATTTCATAGTGCTACCATGTTGCTGTTGAGCAATGCTTGACTTGCAGTATAACAACAGGGAACAATGTTGTCTGTGCTATTGTTTAACAAAGCTGCCAGTCATGTCTTTGCATGTCTGGGCTGTCGTGTTAGTCTCTGCATGGTCTCTGTGCTTATTGCAGAGAGCGTTACGGACTCTGAAAAGGTCTGTTCTCGAGGAGTTTCTGGCAGCAGCGGAGGATTTCAGCTCCTTCTGCTCGGAGACTCAGCTGCAGGATGTGATGCTCCTCTCTGTTTCAGTCACGAAGCAGTGGGAGGTATGACAGCTTGTAGATTTAGGCTATTTTCAGCAAAGACATTTGGTGTAGAGGGGGAAAAATTATAGAGCCCTAGAGGACCCTGGTCAACTAGTTTATAGGGTTTAAGTGGTTATAAGATTTGAAAGACTACAGTGGCAAATCGGCATTTGATTCTGCATTTTAATGCTTCATTTGGATGGCCATAGGCTACAGTATAAATTCATTTCTGTAATTTACAGTAGGCCAACCTGATTTATAAATACACCTTGATAAATGTTACTGTATATTGTCATGACGAATAATTGAATTTGGGCTTATCACTGGATAAATGTGTTTAAAAAAATGTATGTCTTCAACATCGTCTTTGATAGTCTTCAAACCATTATTTTAAAAAAACTTTTTTTAGACATCCTAAAAAAAAAATCTGATTTGGACAATTAAACTTTCTTGCTTCATAGCCTATGTTCGCTGTATTAATGTATAGTGAATGAATTAGGCCTAATTAATAAATGAATGTAATGAATTCATGAATGAATTCATTATTCATTTCTTGCTGCGAGAGTGAGTTCTTCTAGCCAACACCAACTCGGGATTCCTGGATCGCTGCCCTCCACAAATTCCTATCCAACATCAGGTTCTTGAGCTGAGCTCTGCAGTGTTGTCAGCCAAGCTGTCGCGCTAAATAATCTAATAATCTTTGCCTAGTATATAATGACATGCTTGCCCAAAATGTGGGATGCCAGTTTGAACGTGGTTAACAGTGCTTAAGTTGAGTGTCTGTGTTGTGTGATGTTGTGCCCAGGATGTGCGCTCAGAAATGGCCAACTTTGTGCCACTTTTGTGGCCCCAGATCAGAAGAAGAGGGAAGACGCCCCTGTCTCAGGAGGAACTATGTGAAATGCATGCTAACACTAACACCCTGCATGATGACCATACTGCTGACCATGTCCACTTTGAATATGTGCAAAGACATCAGGTGAAGAATGTGTTGATCATTTGATTTTTGATTGATTGATTGAAATATTTATTAACAGTTTGTAGAATGTACAGTACATTTTAAGCACAAACTCAATACAAAGACTGTTAACTGTGAGTGGACGACCCAATTAAGCATTACACTTGTTTACAACAGGGGTCCACATTGTTCAATTCATCAAAATTGATGGATGACTGCACTAGTGCAGACTATGCAGAGGACGAATGGATATGGAAGAAACTCAGTCTTGTAGATGTACTATTGTTGTATCAATATATTGATTGTGATTGATTGATATTTAGCACGAGGGATTCACCTCTAGTAATAAGCAAGAGTAGTTGTGCCTGGCAGTCAGCTTGGTTTGTAGGGTATGTTTTGAACCACAAGAGGGCGGTGATGCACCGTTGAATCGATGCACCTTTTTAATGAAACAACGTCACTAACTCGAAGAGGAGATACTTCCTGTTAGTTCTAGGAATAGATTGAATCAGCAGGTGGATTTTCACGACATGTAGTATCTACATTCGGCGCTTGTTTCTCAAGTTTTACGAACATTATGTACTTTTTAGTCAGACAATTAACTCTTAGAATGAATTTAGAATATATATTTGAGCATAGATAAGGAAAGGAAAGGTACTATGTTTACCCAGGGTATCTGGACTAAGCATAGTTTGTTTACAGCCAGGCCCCTGCTTATTTCATAGAACATTTCATGGTAGTGGTTCAATGCCTTGTCCAAGGGCACTTGAAGCATAATATGAAGCATAGTTTGGCGCCAGGGCTCTGTAACATTAACATTTTAGTTAAGTTATAAGCCAGATGGAACAGAAGAGCCTACAGGTATATATAGGCTCGCTCACACGAGTTGTCTGACTGAATTATCGCAGGCTTCGCATCATTAAATTCTTTACTTTTCTAGGCATGTCTCTCCTCCACTGATGGTGGTTCGTCTCTTGTCTGCTCTATGGAGGAAACCTGTGCTGCTGTAGTGGCTCAGCTGGGGGAGTCGAGTGGGAGGCAGGAGACACGGCAGTCAAATGACACCAGTCATTCTGTGTCACCACAGCAACTTCAGCAAGACAGGTAAGATGAATATTGCCAATGTAATCTATTGGATACAGTATGTATGAGTGTGCAAAGTTCTCATAAATCATACCTCATATATGTTTTATTGAGAGCTTTTAAGGAAAATATACTAATATATTAAATCATTTTAATACGTATCTGAATAGTCCTGTTGGGTTTACATCCATACATGCACCAATCACCATTAACTATTATGTACCACTAACTTGAGTGAAATATTGAACAGTAGATGAACAAATTCAACATTTGACTGTAAAAGTTTAAACATGCTATACCGGTTAATCTAACGTCTCCCATTGTCTGCCTATTCAGTCGTGGCTGTTTTGATGTGTGTTTTGAAGTAAATACTTGGCATATAAATGTGTATTTCTTTTTGGGTGTGTTTTGCTTTGATGGGAATGGTTAACTTGATATGAAATCAATGCTCCCTTAAAACTGTCCATTACATTTGCGTTACAAGATTGGAAAATGTCAGCAAATGATGATACTAATTTAGCAGTTTGTTAGCCCCTTTCGGGACCCTCCATAAAGCTTTTCTGAAATTTGGATGAGTTTTATGTAGGGTCCCTGCTCATAACTATATATACCAGGTGGCAGCATACTGCTGGAACAGGACCCAATGGTCTGTGTCGTCAAAAAGTCAGAAACTTCAGTATCATTGGGTTCTGCTTGGAGGGCTAGCAGTTTGTGTGCCCTTCAGTCACGAAGCAGTGGGAGGTATGACAGCTTGTAGATTGGCTATTTTCAGCAAAGACATTTGGTGTAGAGGGGGGGGGGGGGGGGGAAGAGCCCTAGAGCAGGGGTTCTCAACCCCTGGGTATTATTTTGGGGGGTCCCCCCCCACAAAAAAGAAAAATTAAACTGAAAGACTTTTTACAACTGAATGGCTGGAACATGGAAATGAAGAGTTTAACTTTACATACGTATAGTACACATAGTGCATGCATAAACCTTCCTTGATGATTATATCTGGTTTCAGTATTCAGCATGTCGTGAACTGATTTATTTCTTGCATAATTTAATTTGTTTTATGTGGAGATGTGAAATTAAATAGAATTTGCGTTACAAGATTGGAAAATGTCAGCAAATGATGTTACTAATTTATCAGTTTGTGTGCCCAGCTTGTATTCTTTCAAAATAGCGACGTGGGGTAAATTTCTTTACGTGTACAGATGTCCTGGGCACACCATGGGATAATTCCTAGGACATCTGGAGACGTCTTGGGCACAAATTGGGGCTAATATGGGTATGGCCAGCTAAAGATCCTCTTTCTGTTGGGACTGTGTAATTGAATGGTTTGGCTTGCTGGACCTCCCCTCTGTTGCTGTACATATGTTGACCCAGCAGGGGGCAGCAGAACACCCCGCCGAGCAGAAGTGGCACTCAAGCCGACCCTCAACCAACAGACCATCAACCAAAACCAAGCCCGGCCTGCCCAGATCAACATCACACACCCTCGATAAACCCTGGGCTGCTGCAGGCCTTAGACTGCCCAGATCAACACCATCACACACCCTCAGTAAACCCTGGGCTGCCACAGGCCTTAGACTGCCCAGATCAACATCACACACCCTCAGTAAACCCTGGGCTGCCACAGGCCTTAGACTGCCCAGATCAACACCATCACCCACCCTCAATAAACCCTGGGCTGCCACAGGCCTTAGACTGCCCAGATCAACACCATCACACACCCTCAGTAAACCCTGGGCTGCCACAGGCCTTAGACTGCCCAGATCAACACCATCACCCACCCTCAATAAACCCTGGGCTGCCACAGGCCTTAGACTGCCCAGATCAACACCATCACACACCCTCAATAAACCCTGGGCTGCCACAGGCCTTAGACTGCCCAGATCAACATCACAAACCCTCAGTAAACCCTGGGCTGCCACAGGCCTTAGACTGCCCAGATCAACACCATCACACACCCTCAATAAACCCTGGGCTGCCACAGGCCTTAGACTGCCCAGATCAACATCACAAACCCTCAGTAAACCCTGGGCTGCCACAGGCCTTAGACTGCCCAGATCAACACCATCACACACCCTCAGTAAACCCTGGGCTGCTGCAGGCCTTAGACTGCCCACTCCATGTCAGAAGCCCCACTCCTCAAGTGAAGGATTTCCCGCCACTTGATGAGGACCATCACGAGCTGAATCAGAAGCTGCTCCCTGGGAAGGACCTAGGTGATGAACAGGAGCCCCTAGTGCAGACCCAGGATCAGAAGCTGCTCCCTGGGAAGGACCTAGGTGATGAACAGGAGCCCCTAGTGCAGACCCAGGATCAGCAGAGACTGACAGGCCACAGTGGTGTGCCGCACATCCCACAGAGCCACGCTCAGCAACAGGTATGGAGAGAGGATTCACAAGACAGCTTTTCATCTGTCAGCAGCACTGCACACTGCTTTTATGCTAAAACCATTTGCGTGCTACTGTATGGCAACTGGATTAGCCCTTCACTAAGTCCCCCCCAACCCATCCTTGTCCAATAGGCATGTTAGCAGCGAAGAAAGCTTGACCTGCATAGCAACTGTTGCTAAACTATTTGGATTGGCATTGGACAATCTCTTTTTGGGGTGGGATTTAGTGAAGGGCTAATTCCCCTCGTGGGAATAATAAAGGTCTACCTGCCTGCCTGCCTGCCTGCCTGCCTGCCTGCCTGCCTGCCTGCCTTCTGGACTACAGACTATCAACCGACTATCAAGATCACACACCCTCAATAAACACTGGTCTGCTTTCCTGCCTGCCTGCCTGCCTGCCTGCTTGCCTGCCTGCCTGCCTGCCTGCCTGCCTGCCTGCCTGCCAGAACGAAAAGATGATTATTTTTTCCTCCAAATCCATCAGTGTACGTTTTATAATCGTCCCTATCTTATATATTTACTTAACTACATCCCCTTTAACATGGCTTTTGGCCTTTCCCTAAGCCTCTGCGGTTACTAAACAGATCCAGAAGAGCGATTGGCTGCTCCCGGGCGCCTCTTAGCCTGGCTGCGTGGCAGCTGTAGAGTGTGCTAATCCACAGTAATGGGATAGGCTCAGTGCTCTGCTCTCCTGGCTGTGCGTTTCCAGGCGGTCGTCAGCGGTGATGTTGTGGAAACCCCGCGGCCAGCGGAGCGGGCCGCAGTGGAGCGCGCCGTCATCCCACCCCAGGTCCCTCCCCAACAGGAAGCTGAGGGCCTGTTGCAGCAGGAAGTGCTGAGAAGGTAAGGGGTCAATAATATGATCTCCCTGTATGCACTGTTGTTCTGCATTACAAAGTCAAACTTCAAACTGCATTTGTCAAATGTTATTCTATAGCTTGAAATGGGATTGTTTTATTAAAGGCAATGTGTAAGTGCAATAAGAAACATACTGAAGTCTGATATAAAATGTATTATGTCTAGAGATGTGACAAGTGCCAGTTGTAGGTTTATACCTGGCCCACACTGCTTACAGTTAGTCAGTCCACTGGAGAGCAAATAGTTTGTAAAGATGTATATTTTGAGAGCAATTTTATGCTTTATTAGTTCAAATAGATCAGTGCAAAGAGATATGGCAAGAGAGAGAGAGGAGGGATGTGTGTGACAAGACAGGGGTTGGATAAGAACCTGGCCTGGGTCAGGTTATTTACAATGAGCTTATGAGCACTGGCTGAGCCACCGATTATGTATTATTACACAAATATTGTCAAACCAATCACTGGAGTATATGCACTGTGTGTGTTTAAAATGTGTTTAAAAAGCCACATGGATACGTCAAGCCATCCTAATAATGATTTGTATCCAGTGGTGCGGTTTAGCAATATGATGTTTTATGAGGGATGTGTGTGTGTGTTATCTGTAGGCTTATCTGTTATCACACTGCACAAATACAAGTTCGCCCTGTACCTTGTACCTTTATTGCCAATAAAATAAAGATAAATAAAGCCATATGTGAGATTAGCATGGTATCACAGGTGAGTCTTCTGTTCCCTCTGGATTGCGTCTTCTTATTTTTATAAGACCTATAATGTTTGGGGTAAAGATCACAGGGGAGTGTCTCTATACCACATTTCTATACCACACAGGTACAAAGACAGCAGCTTAGCGTTTCTCTCTCAACTCCAACGCAACGCACAGCTCCTGCAGCCCGCCGAGAGCAACCCAGACCCAGGCGACGCTGTCTCTACACTTCAGAACCAGCTCCAGAACCTGCAGGCCAGTTTCAGCAGCAACCCTTTCTCCCTCCTGCAGCATATACCGCTGACGGTTCACATTTTTCTAATATTCCACTTCCTCTGCAACTGTGGCTTATTTTGCGTGTATACTGTGTTTTCTTCTCGACAGACTCTGACACAGGAGACGGAGGCGCTATGGTTTGAATTTGAGCTCCAGTATGCCCAGCTCTCACAACTGGCCAACTCCAACCTTCAGGAGGACCAGGGTGGGGTGGAGAGCGACAGGGCGACGCTCCTGCAGCAGTGGAGGAGCCAACAGATCTGTCTGCACAACAGGTGCGGCCCACATGGTTGAGGATTGCTCTTTCTTAACCTGAGGCCCATTATTCTCAAAAATGCCTCCTACGTTTTTTGATCCAAAATTATTGCTACACTATTTTTAAATCATGTTTCTATATATTGTTGTTGTCGGGTGGAAACTGAAACCTGGTATATCCAAAACATTTCCTTTTTTTATTTGTATTTTTAAACTATTTAAAATTGTGAAAATAGCCGATCTACAAGCACACAATGACTCGCCTCGCGAGGCGTTGTGACATTTTTATGCGACACTCGTGCGACTCGCAAAACAAAAATGACGCAGATGCCCTGAAAGGAATAACAAGTATAAACTTATATGGCTTTCCAAGTCTAAATGGGTTAAGCAAGTCATTAGTTATTATTCTATCGTTGTGTTGTTGTTTTCTCTCAAACTTGCTTTAACCCATTCTGAACGGGCACCCATTTTGGTGTCAGCATCATGTTATGCTTTAGCTATTGAAAAATAGCAGATCTACAAGCTCATATCGCGCCACCGAGTGGCGCGATACGAGCTTGTAGGTCTGCTATTTTTTGAAAAA
Source organism: Protomyctophum parallelum (assembly GCF_964188405.1). Taxonomy (NCBI): domain Eukaryota; kingdom Metazoa; phylum Chordata; class Actinopteri; order Myctophiformes; family Myctophidae; genus Protomyctophum; species Protomyctophum parallelum. The sequence goes on from NC_139717.1 coordinate 6,389,207, forward strand.
TCGAAGAACGACTGACATTTTTAGAATCTGATCTCGGGTCAGAATGGGTTCATCAGACCAGTGTGTGTCCGGCGGAAACCTCGTATGAATCTGATCTCAGGTCAGAATGGGTTAACATGTTTTGTGCCTTACAACACCATGCCTTCTTATTATCCTCTACTGTAGCAGTTTGTCTACAGTATGTTCGTTATTTCAAAGGTATGTCACAGCTAGGGTTCAAAAGCTCCTGGGAATTCCCTATTAAAAGGACACATATGGTTTATTATATTCATAGTACTTAGCAGTATGATAGCAGATCATTTCACGAGGTTTGGACATTGTAGAAAAGAGTCCTTTTGCACACGTACAGGGACAGGTGCGTCGGACAGGTGCGCAGTGAGACCGAAACGTTGTAACTCCGTAGCTTCATAAACTACTGTTATATAAGTGAATAGTAGTGTAGTGTGTGGGATCTCCTTTCTCACCAGGTTTGGACTAAAAGTAAAAAGGTGTGTTTCTTTGCAGAATGGCATCCTATGACACCACCATTGACCTGATGGAAGCGTCAGACTGTCAGATGATGCTGATCACAGAGCAGCTCCACCACTTCAGCAGAGAGGCCGTGGACATCTCCTCGCTGTCCTTGGCTGACTCCAAAGCAGTAAATGTCTTAAAGGTAATGTCATCATGTCAATGTAATGTCGTCATGAGAATTTAGGTACAGTAGTGACTCCTTCATGAACCGTCAGAATCCATGCAGTGTGCAAACAGAGGGCCAAACTCAGTAGAGGGTGATGACATTATCCAATTGATTAGGGTTGCCTGGTAATGTTTGTTTAGAGCACTTTAAACAAACCTAGAGTGGCAGCCAAGTCTATGCGTTGCCAGGTTGCCAGGTGCAAGGTTCTTTTTGAGGGGTGCTAGCCCCTCCTATGTCCAGCTTTGAAAGTTTGTGTAAACGGAAACATTGAATATGAAGGTGAGGACGCAAATTGTGATTGGTCAGAATGAGATGTATGATGAAAAGAGCGCCCCTCACTTCACACTGGTGTGATTCCGGTTTTAATTAGATTCGATTTTCCACAAGGGAATATCGTTTTGTGCAATTAATTTAGGAATGTGCTGAAATGACCCCCTGTAAAGGCCATTCGAGGACATACTTCAAGGGGATTCGCTATAAACAGCCACTGATGACGCACAGTGCTAGTAAACTGTTTGCGCTTCATCACTTTGAAAGAGAAATGACCAAAGGGGAAACTGCAACGCTCGGCAGGACACCAACACTCGTCCGGCCGACCAGTGTGGTTTAATTTCATCAGTCTGTGACTCAGTCAGTCAATCAGTTAATAGTTGAAAATTGGTATTATTAGGCATTAGTTTAGAAACAGTTAAGTTTAGGTATTGGTTTGGTGTGGTTAGGGTCAGTCGGTGTAAGGATCAATACGTTTACGTGACCTCACCTCGCGGATGCACAGCGTGTAGAAGTCGGCCACCAGTTCAGAAGCCATGACCTAGTTTATATAAACACTCACAATTCAGTGATTCTGAACCTTCAAATGTACGTTTTAATCCTCGCTTCTATTACCCAGGAAATGGATCTCAGCCTGGAGGCTGAAATGAGTAAGCTGTCTGGAAAAGCCGCCGAGGAGGAGACGGAAGGGCTGGACGCCACGGCTCCATCGCTCCTTGGCCCCGCCGTCCACATCCGATCCCGTCGTCTCCGTCAGCTCAGGGAGCATCTGAAGGAGGTGGAGTCGGCTGTCCATGCCCTGGACTGCTTCCTGCTCAGCCTGAGGCAGGGCCAGGCCGAGATCCATGCTCTCAGGGAGTCCCGCAGCGGGCAGGGAGACGAGGCTGTCCAGGTGAGTCACTCCTGGCAGGCTGCAGCCCGGCAGAGGTTCCAGACGGCTGCGGAGGAGGATGCTGTCAGAGTTGACGGCTTGCTGAAGGCTACAGGGATGACGTTGACCATGGACGGCAGCGCGGTGACGTGCGAGGACGTGGTGGTGTCGTTGGTCCAGAGACTGGACGAGGACGTGGTGGTGTCGTTGGTCCAGAGACTGGACGAGGACGTGGTGGTGTCGTTGGTCCAGAGACTGGACGAGGACGTGGTGGTGTCGTTGGTCCAGAGACTGGACGAGGACGTGGTGGTGTCGTTGGTCCAGAGACTGGACGGGGCGGACAGAGACCCGAGCGGGAGCAGAGAGGACCGGAGTAGAGAGTTGTGTGTGTCGGGAAGGTCGCAGGAGGTGCAGGGTGTGGGGTCGACGGTCATGTCGAAGGGGTTGATCCAGAAGGAGAGCGCTCTTAGAGAGACTGAAGTTAAGTTAGGTTGTAGCGGGCAGGGCAGCGCGCGGGAAGAGACCCCACGTTCTCACAGTGGGATGGAACTGGGTTCGGCTTTGGAGCCCGAGAGGTGCAAGTCGGGCGAGGAGTCGAAGGAATCGAGGCGAGAGGAAGTGCAGAGTCAGGAAGCAGAACGTAAAGGTGGGAGACGGCGGGCCCAGGACCACAGCCCGGCCGGGTCCAAAGACCACAGGCGGAGGAGAAGAAGGAGCAGCCAGGGGAAGAAAGAGGGAGACGAGACGAAGAGTACCGTTCAGAGGAGGTTTGCCTTCCTACGGCTGCTGAGGGAGATCCAGGGAGCAGCGGAGGAGCTGGGCTTAAAGGAACCAACCCGCCATGCAGTCCAGCAGAGGTAACGCATTATTGATACATACTATATAACCAAATAAATAATACCACATACTGTAATAGATATATAATACATAATGTGTTTTATCTTCTTTCTTGTCTTTATGAAAAGTTTACCTTCTTAACAATAAAAACTAAACGTACTATACAATCACACCGGGAGTTAAATATACAAAGTCAATATGTACTGTTCATCTAAGCTCTCTGCAATAGCTTCTCAAAGATACATTTGAAAGCGTGTTAAAGCAGCAAGGCTGCCTGCTCAAGGCCAGAAGGTCAGAACAGAATAACAGCTGATCTACAAGCCGACAATGCATTTTCTTGATTCTTTTTTTAAAGATTTGTTTTGGGGCTTTTATGCCTTTGGCTTTTATTTATAGGACAGTAGACTGACAGGAAATGGGGAGTGACACGCAGCGAAGGTTGTCGGGATCGGGACTCGAACCCGCGACACGCTGTCAGGTTTAGGATTAGCATAGCCTAGGTGTCTGGACGTCTACGTCAGCCGTTCGGGCCGACAATGCATTTTCAGTGCACGACACGAGCATGCAATTAAGCAGTGTTGTTTTTGTCAGCTAATTTCTATTTTAGCTGTAGTCATAGTCTCTTGAATAGTTGTCCTGGTATGTTTTAGTGTTAGTAACTAAATATCATGAGATTTTAGTCGACTAAATCTACAGTTGATTTAGTCGACTAAAATGTATTTTACACTTGCTGAAAATAGCAGATCTATAAGCTCACAACGCGTTGCGCTGCGACGCGTTGTGAGCTTGTAGATCTGCTATTTTCAGCATGCAACCAAGTGTAAAATGACTTATACTGGATCTCTTGTCCACTAGTCCATTTTAGTCTAGTTTTTATTTGTTGACAAAATCGACAGTATATTTAGTCATAGTTTTAGTCATCATGGCGTAGTTTTTATTTAGTTTTTATGAGGTTTTTGTCAGTGAAAAAAAGGTAGTCGACAAACATTTTTCGTCTTAGTTTTAGTCGACGAAAACAACACTGCAATTAAGTATAATTCAGTTCTCAGGAAACCTGCTTCTGCAGCTTTGATGACTCTTGTCTCTGTGTCAGCGGGAGACAGAGAACTCACAGTAAAGTGTGGTTGTCTCTGTGTCAGCGGGAGACAGAGAACTCACAGTAAAGTGTGGTTGTCTCTGTGTCACCGGGAGACAGAGAACTCACAGTAAAGTGTGGTTGTCTCTGTGTCACCGGGAGACAGAGAACTCACAGTAAAGTGTGGTTGTCTCTGTGTCAGCGGGAGACAGAGAACTCACAGTAAAGTGTGGTTGTCTCTGTCACCGGGAGACAGAGAACTCACAGTAAAGTGTGGTTGTCTCTGTGTCAGCGGGAGACAGAGAACTCACAGTAAAGTGTGGCTGTCTTGGAGACAGAGAACTCACAGTAAAGTGTGGTTGTCTTGGAGACAGAGAACTCACAGTAAAGTGTGGTTGTCTCTGTGTCAGCGGGAGACAGAGAACTCACAGTAAAGTGTGGCTGTCTTGGAGACAGAGAACTCACAGTAAAGTGTGGTTGTCTTGCAGGATGCGAGCCTTGACGGAGCTGGAGAGCCGCCTGGCCGGCCAGCGCTCTGAACTAACCAACCTGCTGGACGCGTCGTCACTGTCAGCTGGCACTGCTGACGTCACACACATGAATGAGATGGAGGCGCTCTTTGAAGAAACCCAGACAGTGGTAGTAGAAAGGTAATTGACACGTGTGTGTGTGTGTGTGTGTGTGTGTGTGTGTGTGTGTGTGTGTGTGTGTGTGCGCGCGCGCGCATCAACAGCATTATATTTTCTTTTTCAATCTCAGATGTTTTATTACCATATCATGCAAGTCTGTTGTATTTTATGATCACATTGTGACGTATATTTTGTGCGTTTATGGTCTGCTTTGTGTGTGTGTGTGCGTGCACGCCTGGTTCGTGTGTGCCTGCCTGCGTGCGTGCGTGCGTGCCTGGTTCGTGTGTGCGTGCGTGCGTGCCTGGTTCGTGTGTGCGTGCGTGCGTGCCTGGTTCGTGCGTGTTGCGTGCGTGGTGGTGGTTGACACACAGGTTGGATCAGTGTCGTGTCCTTGCAGAGCTGCTGAAGAGGTTCCAGGCGGTCGGCAGTGAGCTGAGCTCCACACTGCAGAGAGCAGAGAGAACCATCAGCGAGCAGGCCTCCTACATGGGCAAAGACAACCTGCAGAGACTCCATGACAAGGCAGCTGTTCCCTTCTTACCACCTAAAACCTCTGTACTTAGTATAGTTGACTGGGGTCGAGAATATTTTATTTTGTTATCGATGGATACGATTTTGTCCACAATTCCATGCTGTTGGTACCATATATAACGGACAAGCGATCAAAATCAATCAATCAATTCTACATTCTCTAATTGTATAGACTTGTTGTAAATTAAGTAATGCAAATGTTTTACAATAATTTAACCCTTGAGAGTGTAAAATGAAACCAAATGGGGTTCCCTTTGGTTTCATTTTTCACTCAAGAGTTGAAGATCAATAAGGGTCCATTTGGTTCCTCTCCTCCTTTGTTTGTGTGATTGATCAGGTCCAGGACACCAAGGCAGAGCTGAACATTCTCGGGGGCAGAATAGAAGACGTCCGTAACATCTGCAGACAGCTGCAGGTTCATCTGAAACAGATTCCAGAATGCTCCGTTGTCACGTTCGAGGGGGAGGCGGATACCCTCATGGATCGCTGGCTGGATGTAATTATGATCCTTAACCCATTTCCAACCTGAGGCCCATTCTAAAAATGGCTTCTACAGTAAATCATCAAACGTTCTTCTGAAAAACATATGTTGCTATATGAATTGTTGTGAAGAGAGGAGAGTCCGCACACAGGTTTGCTCCAAGGTGTTTGCTTTTTATTCAATACACCATAAATAAGACACAACGTTTCGGCCGTGAACGGCCTTCATCAGCTTTCATGTCAAGGACCCACAAAATGATATGTACTGTATTTGGCCACGGACACTCATCTCAAAATATTTAGTTTCAGGGATCCCCAGAAGCAAAGATTTGAGTTAGAATAATGATTTGCACAAATTTTCAAGATCTTTCAAAATGCACAAAATTATGCACTATGAGCTATGAGTATATTTGCTATTTTTGAATATCCAACATATAAAAGTGGTTCCACAGATTCTTTCCCAGTTTGAATGGGAGTGTTTTCCCCATGTTGACCTGCCTGTGTGTGTCTTTGAATTCAGATGGTATGAATTATTCTATCATTGCAGGTCACAGAGAGAACAGTATGAATTATTCTATCATTGCAGGTCACAGAGACAACAGTATGAATTATTCTATCATTGCAGGTCACAGAGACAACAGTATGAATTATTCTATCATTGCAGGTCACAGAGAACAGTATGAATTATTCTATCATTGCAGGTCACAGAGAGAACAGTATGAATTATTCTATCATTGCAGGTCACAGAGAGAACAGTATGAATTCTTCTATCATCGCAGGTCACACAGAGACAACAGTATGAATTATTTTATCATCGCAGGTCACAGAGAGAACAGACTGCCATCTAGACAATCTCCACAGAGGTCTGGCACTGTGGGAGGGGCTACTGCAACTGGGGAGGGACCTGGAGAGCTGGGCCGCCAATAAGATGGAAGCATTTGCTCAGACTCCGCCCTTTCAGAATGACGAGGAAGTCGTAACCTTACAGGTAAACAGATATGAGTACAGTATGAGTTCTGAGGACTGCAGGACGCCTGGCCCGACCTCGCCTGAACAATAACTCTGTTTCTCTGATCGCTAAGGTCCATTTCCATTGGACTTTACCAATGAGACACATCATCATTTTCATAAGAACACATGGATTCCTCTAGTGACTAGAGGAGTCCATGTGATGTGTGAACCGTTGAGTTAGACTAGAGTCTAGTCTAACTCAACTGTTCCCAACCTTTTGTGGATCAGCCGGTCCCACTCGAACGTCTCCATCCAGCCATCTGACCACTTGGGTCACGTTCATTTTATCATTAAAATCTTATTTCTTATGCCAATTACCCACATGCAATATCCTCTCACACAGGTTGTAAATGGCTGCTCTAACTACATGTATTCTGTTGTCAGAATGAGATGCTGGCCCAAGAGGAGAGTGTAGAGAGATTCCACCGCAGAGCTGCTGAGATCCAGTCACTGCTTCTGAGCACGGAGCCCCCCCTCGAACTACAGGTAAATGTATGGCTTAAAGCACAGCCCCCCCTCTAGCTACAGGTAAATGTATGGCTAAAGCACAGAGCCCCCCCTCGAACTACAGGTAAATGTATGGCTAAAGCACAGACCCCCCTCTAACTACAGGTAAATGTATGGCTTAAAGCACAGTCCCCCCTCTAACTACAGGTAAATGTATGGCTAAAGCACAGCCCCCCCTCTAACTACAGGTAAATGTATGGCTAAAGCACAGTCCCCCCTCTAACTACAGGTAAATGTATGGCTTAAAGCACAGACCCCCCTCTAGCTACAGGTAAATGTATGGCTAAAGCACAGCCCCCCCTCGAACTACAGGTAAATGTATGGCTTAAAGCACAGCCCCCCCTCGAACTACAGGTAAATGTATGGCTTAAAGCACAGTCCCCCCTCTAACTACAGGTAAATGTATGGCTAAAGCACAGACCCCCCTCTAGCTACAGGTAAATGTATGGCTAAAGCACAGCCCCCCCTCGAACTACAGGTAAATGTATGGCTTAAAGCACAGCCCCCCCTCGAACTACAGGTAAATGTATGGCTTAAAGCACAGCCCCCCCTCTAGCTACAGGTAAATGTATGGCTAAAGCACAGCCCCCCCTCGAACTACAGGTAAATGTATGGCTAAAGCACAGACCCCCCTCTAACTACAGGTAAATGTATGGCTTAAAGCACAGTCCCCCCTCTAACTACAGGTAAATGTATGGCTAAAGCACAGCCCCCCCTCGAACTACAGGTAAATGTATGGCTAAAGCACAGCCCCCCCTCGAACTACAGGTAAATGTATGGCTTAAAGCACAGCCCCCCCTCTAGCTACAGGTAAATGTATGGCTTAAAGCACAGAGCCCCCCCTCGAACTACAGGTAAATGTATGGCTTAAAGCACAGCCCCCCCTCTAGCTACAGGTAAATGTATGGCTTAAAGCACAGTCCCCCCTCTAGCTACAGGTAAATGTATGGCTAAAGCACAGACCCCCCTCGAACTACAGGTAAATGTATGGCTAAAGCACAGCCCCCCCTCTAACTACAGGTAAATGTATGGCTAAAGCACAGACCCCCCTCTAGCTACATGTAAATGTATGGCTTAAGCACAGCCCCCCCTCTAACTACAGGTAAATGTATGGCTTAAAACACAGCCCCCCCTCTAACTACAGGTAAATGTATGGCTTAAAACACAGCCCCCCCTCTAACTACAGGTAAATGTATGGCTTAAAACACAGCCCCCCCTCGAACTACAGGTAAATGTATGGCTAAAACACAGACCCCCCTCGAACTACAGGTAAATGTATGGCTTAAAGCACAGTCCCCCCTCTAGCTACAGGTAAATGTATGGCTAAAGCACAGACCCCCCTCGAACTACAGGTAAATGTATGGCTAAAGCACAGCCCCCCCTCTAACTACAGGTAAATGTATGGCTAAAGCACAGACCCCCCTCTAGCTACATGTAAATGTATGGCTTAAGCACAGCCCCCCCTCTAACTACAGGTAAATGTATGGCTTAAAACACAGCCCCCCCTCTAACTACAGGTAAATGTATGGCTTAAAACACAGCCCCCCCTCTAACTACAGGTAAATGTATGGCTTAAAACACAGCCCCCCCTCGAACTACAGGTAAATGTATGGCTAAAACACAGAGCCCCCTCGAACTACAGGTAAATGTATGGCTAAAGCACAGACCCCCCTCTAGCTACAGGTAAATGTATGGCTTAAGCACAGACCCCCCTCGAACTACAGGTAAATGTATGGCTAAAGCACAGACCCCCCTCTAGCTACAGGTAAATGTATGGCTTAAGCACAGACCCCCCTCTAACTACAGGTAAATGTATGGCTTAAGCACAGACCCCCCTCTAGCTACAGGTAAATGTATGGCTTAAGCACAGCCCCCCCTCTAACTACAGGTAAATGTATGGCTTAAAACACAGCCCCCCCTCGAACTACAGGTAAATGTATGGCTAAAACACAGACCCCCCTCTAGCTACAGGTAAATGTATGGCTAAAGCACAGCCCCCCCTCGAACTACAGGTAAATGTATGGCTTAAAACACAGCCCCCCCTCTAGCTACAGGTAAATGTATGGCTTAAAGCACAGCCCCCCCTCGAACTACAGGTAAATGTATGGCTAAAGCACAGACCCCCCTCTAACTACAGGTAAATGTATGGCTAAAGCACAGCCCCCCCTCGAACTACAGGTAAATGTATGGCTAAAGCACAGCCCCCCCTCGAACTACAGGTAAATGTATGGCTTAAAGCACAGACCCCCCTCTAGCTACAGGTAAATGTATGGCTAAAGCACAGACCCCCCTCTAGCTACAGGTAAATGTATGGCTAAAGCACAGACCCCCCTCTAGCTACAGGTAAATGTATGGCTTAAAGCACAGACCCCCCTCTAGCTACAGGTAAATGTATGGCTTAAAGCACAGCCCCCCCTCTAGCTACAGGTAAATGTATGGCTAAAGCACAGACCCCCCTCTAGCTACAGGTAAATGTATGGCTAAAGCACAGACCCCCCTCTAGCTACAGGTAAATGTATGGCTAAAGCACAGACCCCCCTCTAACTACAGGTAAATGTATGGCTAAAGCACAGACCCCCCTCTAACTACAGGTAAATGTATGGCTTAAGCACAGACCCCCCTCGAACTACAGGTAAATGTATGGCTAAAGCACAGACCCCCCTCTAACTACAGGTAAATGTATGGCTAAAGCACAGACCCCCCTCTAACTACAGGTAAATGTATGGCTAAAGCACAGACCCCCCTCTAACTACAGGTAAATGTATGGCTTAAGCACAGACCCCCCTCTAACTACAGGTAAATGTATGGCTTAAGCACAGCCCCCCCTCTAGCTACAGGTAAATTTATGGCTAAAGCACAGACCCCCCTCTAACTACAGGTAAATGTATGGCTAAAGCACAGACCCCCCTCTAGCTACAGGTAAATGTATGGCTAAAACACAGCCCCCCCTCTAACTACAGGTAAATGTATGGCTTAAAACACAGCCCCCCCTCTAACTACAGGTAAATCTATGGCTAAAGCACAGACCCCCCTCTAGCTACAGGTAAATGTATGGCTAAAGCACAGACCCCCCCTCTAACTACAGGTAAATGTATGGCTTAAGCACAGACCCCCCTCGAACTACAGGTAAATCTATGGCTAAAGCACAGACCCCCCTCTAACTACAGGTAAATGGATGTCTTATACATCAGCATTTTCCCTGAATATTGTAATAATGATGTCAATGATTTTGAACAAAAAGTTTTGATGTGCACTTCTTTAACTGAACATTATTTCCGTGACACCTGTGGCTGTGACACAAAACAATTTGGCACCAAAGCGCATATTAGGCTTTTTCATGTTGGTGGCTACAGGGAATAACAGAATTCTGCTATAAATGTATCGATGATTAGACAGATTGGTGGACGATCATTTTATTCATTCTTGCACCACATGTTTTATTGTGCATTAATTTCATTCATTTTTAAGTGGATATCTTTTATTTTCTATGCATGAGGAGTCCAAGCTGCTTCATTTCACCTGACAGGTGAGAGTTTCCCCGGCCGGACGTAGCGCTTGGAAGGACATTCGGAACACGTTATTCCGACCAGTTCCTTTCCCCTCCATCAGGCGCCCTGGCTGGCCAGGGGGAGGCAGTATAGAGACCAGTTCCTTTCCCCTCCATCAGGCGCCCTGGCTGGCCAGGGGGAGGCAGTTTAGAGACCAGTTCCTTTCCCCTCCATCAGGCGCCCTGGCTGGCCAGGGGGAGGCAGTATAGAGACCAGTTCCTTTCCCCTCCATCAGGCGCCCCGGCTGGCCAGGGGGAGGCAGTATAGAGACCAGTTCCTTTCCCCTCCATCAGGCGCCCTGGCTGGCCAGGGGGAGGCAGTTTTGAGACCAGGATTACTGCATTACTGCATTTTTTGTGAGGGTACCTACCCTATAGGGGACACAGGGAGAACATGCAAACTCCACACAGAAAGGCCCTTTCGCCAACCCCGCCTCGGGTATGGGCACCGATGACGCGGAGGAGAGAACACGCCCCCAGCGCCCACAGCGTCCCCGGTTGTGGACAAAAGGCTTCTACAATGAAAGTAAAGCTACTGTATAGATAACTAACTATAGCTATATATTGCTCCGCCCGTGTGTGTTTCTGATCCAGGTGGTGGAGAGCCAGATGAAGAAGAGGATGGAGGAGGTGAAGGACCTGTTCTGTGAAGCGGAGGATGTTTACAGGCAGCTGGCGGCGGCCAAGGATCAGGTCCTGAGCAGGATGGCTGAGGTCCACCTCACTCTGCAGCACGTGCACCACTCACTGGTCAGCCTGAGCGCCTCGGACCTCCTGACCGTTCACTCACACATTCAAGTAAGGAGTGCAACAGTTAACCCATTTAGACCTGACGTCGAAAAAAAAAAAAAAAAGTTCACGATTTCGTTAACGATTTAATTTTCTTTGCAGAACTAGAAGCTCATAGCGCGGTGCTCGGTGCCGCGCTATGAGCTTGTAGATTATTATATAATCATAATGTAATGCTTAAAACGCCAAATAGGGGTTCCCGTTCAGAATGGGTTAATCAAAACAAATTAATCTGTTTTAATAAAAAAAACCAATACATTTTGGAGGAAGACATTAGTAGTGAGAATAGCTGTACCATAAGCTCACGACCCGTCGCAATCAGGGACAAATCAGCCATTGGGCCAGTGGGGCCGTGGCCCAGGGGCCCTTGGCTCTCAGGGGCCCTTCAGGGAAATTGGACCGTAAGGTACTAGGTTTGATGCCCTGAAAAGGGCTCCTGGGGCCCTTCATTGGCCATTGATTTTGTTAAATTTAGGTTAAAAAGATGATTAAAAACACGGAAAAACACCAAAATTTTGCGCGCACGCTCGCTATGAGGGCCCTGAAAATATTACCGGCCCAGGGGCCCTTGTGGGGGTTAATCCGTCCCTGGTCGCAATGCTTGTAGTTTGGCTATTTTCAGTATTTCGGTATGACACGAGTGTAAAATACTAATCGATTTTGCCGATTATTTAAAAAAAAATCACACTGATTATTTTAAATATAAACAATTAAATAAATAATAAAACGTGCTTCTCGACTATTCCATTTATCGTCAATAAAAAAATCATCAATAGAATGATTGTTAATCAAGACTTGTATCCCTGAAGGAGTGTAGAAAGTATCATACCTTTATGTCCTTTGTACATTGACTGATTGGCTGAATGATGTGTTTGACAAATCAAAATGACTGTACATTTATTATGTACCGGTATACAGTACGTACAGTTCCTCCCATAAGGTCCCATTTAAATAACGTTCTCTCCAAATGCAGGATCTGTGTGCCCAGATGGAGAGGCAGGAGGTGGAGGCCGAAGGCCTCCTGGAGGACCTGGGTGTCATGGCTCGCCTGGCGGGCCCAGAAAGCCTCCAACATCTGGCCGAGGAAGGCCTGCGGCTGCAGGAGAGAGTCAGCGTCACCCGGCAGCTCCTGTCTCAGACAGAGACGAGGATAGACAGGGATATGGAGGCCCTCAAAAGGTATTGTTAAAGGTATATTCAGTGATTTCACTCAAAAAACCTTAGGTTTCGTTTTTGGCTGTGGGACCCAGCCTTTCGTCCAATCAGGATAGAGAGTCAAAAACGAAACCTAAGGTTTTTTGACCCCCAGGGGTTAACTGGGGACAGGGAGGAACTCCTTATATGGCCAGCACACTCTATAGTAGGGAGGATTATCACAACAAAACAAAAAAATAAGTGATATTTGAATTAAGTGAAATCACTGAATATACCTTTAAGAGTATATATGTATGTATATGATGATGGTTAAAGCTGCTATAAGCAATGATATGTAAAAACTTTCAATCAGGAAGTAGACAGGCAAATCGACCAATGACAAAGCTTCTAGGAACAACATTTTTTGGGAGCGTTCTACCCATTGCTACCCAAAACAAAAAAACAAAAAGTCATTAAAATGTTGACATATTATTGCTTATAGCAATTAAGTGTCTGCCTTCAAAACAATCGTGTTATGTATCCATAAATACATAACCTATACTAATCTATCAATCCTGTATCAATGCATTGTTGTTCAAATATGATATTATGCAAACTATATAGAACTATAATAAGAAACTGAAGTTAACTTTTTGATTTGTATTATTGTGAGAAGTTGAGAACGATGGCTTCCATTTTCGCATTGCAACTTTTCAGGACTAGAAAGCCTGTGTTTTCTATTAGCTTGGATTCCCCGTCGATTATGTCACTGGTGGACGGGTTTCTGAACTGCCCACAGCCCTCCTATGAGACACAGAGACACAGAGACACAGAGTAGAAAGAAATTGTGCCATTTTATCATGATTATTAGTGAGGACCTATTATATGACGATATAGGTTGAAAAGTGGTGAAGTGGTCCTTTTTAAAAAGGATGACTGGATATGAATCCCCGGACAACCATGTCAGTGTCTGTCAATATCAACGTGTATTATGTTTATAGTAGCAGATGTTAACATCCTTTTCCAACAGTCCTGTTAACTTAAAAGGCAAAACCTGTTTCTCGTTCATTTGGTTCAGTGCATTTGAAGCTGAGCCCGAGCTGGCGTCCTCCTACCTGTCTGAAAGACGAGAGGCCCACAACGAGATGGAACGTCTACGGCAGCAGACAGCCCAGCTCCCCACCGTGTTCCACTGGCCTGGGCTTGGGGAGCGCAGACAGGCCCGCCGTCAGGCCCAGGGCCTGCTGGAAGAGGCCAGATCCCTTGGATCGGCTCTCACTGCTCTGTCCGAACAGGGGAAGGAACTCGCGCAGCGAACCAACGGCCCCACGTGGGAGGATTCCTCCTGGGCTGCACTGAAGACTGGTCAGTCTACGCTGGAGACACAACTCAATGTGAGTCATTTCACGTGATTGGAATTGCTAATTGGAGGTTTGCTGAGTTTTTGTAACAACATACACTGTGACAACTGACAAGTACCCCTCACCTTATCTTACATGGACAGCAAAGAGCAAAGAAAAGGGTTCTTGCAGTGGGGTTACAGTATGTCAAGGCTCAAGCTGCCCCAGTGGTGTGCACAGATAGACACTAGGGGGTGCTAGAGTACCCCCTGCCCTTTTCCCTCTGGACAGCAATGTGCCCTTGGGTACACTGTACAGTATGTGGACCATGGTGACATTGATACATTCTTGATAAAAAGCTTCTAATATATTATTTAGGCCCCAAAATCTATAAATCTCACACTATTAACTTATTAAGGCAACCGGCCGGTTCCACGCGCTGCACAAGTTGCCCTTTTTTCACTTGGGCAACTGCCCCTCTAAATGTCTGTGCACGCCACTGAGCTGCCCTGCTTAATATGGCGGCAGCCTTGACAAACGTCCCATTTGGCCAATGTGGCATCTACTTATTTATGTCTGTGGTATACTGTACATCTGCTCAACTGTAACTCCAGGTTACCCTTTACTTTAGCTCTGGTCCATAGCTCTAATGCGTTGCATTTAGAGCTATGTTACTCTCAACTTCTGCCGCTCGCATGAATAAAATAAAAATAACGTTTTTGCTACTCACCAAAACAAAGGCGTGTTGTGTCATTAGAAAGCTTTTCCTTAGTGGAAACACTCTGAGCCCCCCACCATACGTATAAACGTATCGTTTTTGGCCAAAAGAGGATTTTGTTTCCACCGGAAAAAAATACTTTTAGTTACTCCACTGCACCTTCTACCGACAGAGAATTGCTTCATAGAGAATATTTTCCTCTGGTGAAAAAAAATCCCTTTTCTGGCTAAAAAGTACCGTTTATACGTGTGGTGGGGGGCTCAGAGTGCTTCCGCTAAGGAAAGTAGGCTTTCTAATGACACAACCCGCCTTTGTTTTGTTGAGTAGCAAAAACGTTATTTTTATTTACACTAAAGACGAGAGGCTGGTCTGCATTCATGCGAGCGGCGGAAGTTGAGAGTAACATTGACCTGTCCTAATTATTTATTTTACTGCTTTACCTACCTATTATTTATTGATGCTTTACTGGTTAGTTCTCTAAAGTAACCTTTAGCTCTGGAAAGGTGCTAGACTTTAGAAGTGCAAAATATATTGTTTTTGTTTTGCCACCCTGGTAACAACTGTATAGGCCTGTATACTAATTGGTGTGTTGTCCAACAGGGCGTGTGTTTGACACTTGAGCAAGGCATGTGTGAAGAAGAAGGCTGTGGCCGGTTGTTACAGCACTGCTACAGTGTTGTGACGTCTCTGCAGGAGAGGACGTCCACATTGTTGGACACACAGCAACAAGGCTCCGCTGGTGATAGCATCAATGCAGAGCCTTTGGAGGTGAGGTGTTTTGTCCTAGAAAGTTAATACAGTCACTGAAGGGGGACATTAACCCATTCTGACCTGAGATCAGATTCATGCGAGGTTTCCGCCGGACACACACTGGTCTGATTAACCCATTCTGACCTGAGATCAGATTCTAGAAATGTCAGTCGCTCTTCGATTTTTCTAAAATAGCAGACCTACAAGCTCGTATCGCGCCACTCGGTGGCGCGATATGAGCTTGTAGATCTGCTATTTTTAAATAGCTAAAGCATAACATGATGCTGACACCAAAATGGGTGCCCGGTCAGAATGGGTTAATTATGTTTTTATTTATTTATATAAACCATAGACTGTAAAAAATATGGACAAAGCGTTCCCCGGGTCTAACATGGACGTAAAATGAAGCCTGTTATTCCTGCACTGTAAGTCGCCATCTTTCTAGATCCGTTTTGGCCCAGCTGGCCATTGGCTGGCTCCGTTTTGGCCCAGCTGGCCATTGGCTGGCCCAGACAACGAGGCGGGACTTCCCCCCCTTCTTCTCCGTTGGTTTTTATTTTGACTCGAGTGGGAGGGGAATCCCGATCATATACTGTAACGGTAGCCACGCCCCTCAGAACATACGCGACTTTATGGTCATTTTTTTATTTTAATGGGACCATAATTTTCCAAAAAGAATATTATGACATTAGAAATGAGACTTTAAACTAGTGACTGGAAGCAGAAAGTATGCATGACCATGTTTATTAAGGTAATACAGTCTAGGTGAAGTTGGGCCCAAATACATGGACTTCTATGGGGCTATGGGTTTTTCTGGGTCCAATGACAGCGCCACAACAGGCCATTATATGAACTACGATTTCCTTAGTGGCTTCACAAAATATCTGTCTGACTGCCCCCCTGGACTGATATAAACACATAAAACACATAGGCCTACATTGAGACGATGTATACCAGATTTTGTCAGTATTAACGTCAATGTTAATATCTCATTTCGTTGTCTATTATTTTATTTCCAAATTCTTTACTCTATATTCCCAAACTCCCAAAAAATCTTTTTTTTACAATAATGGGACACTATTTATTTATCTATATTTATATTGAATTGAATTTGAATTTGAATTTAATTCAAATTCACTTTCCTCTCCATTTATGGAGAGGAAACATATCTCTATGTTTCTATGTCAGTGGTTTTCAAACATTTTCATGTCAAGGACCCCAGAAAATATATGTAATTGGCTGCCAACCCCCATCTGAAATATGTTCTTCCAGGGAGCCCCCAGAAGCAAAGATTTGAGTTAAAAACGTTTGCTCTGAAAGAATATATATTCAAAGCTTTGCACCACATTTTCACAATTCTTCAAGTGCCGTGCTATGAGCTTGTAGATCTGCTATTTTTCAATAGCTAAAGTATAACATAATGCTTAAAACACCAAAAGGTGGGGGGCACGGTGGCACAGTTGGTAGTGCTGTCGCCTCACAGCTAGAAGGTCCTGGGTTCGATTCCCGCTCGGGGCGCTGTGGGTGCTGGCGGCGTGTTTCCTCCTCCGCGTCATCAGTGCCCATACCCGAAGGTGGGGTTGGCGAAAGGGCCTTTCTGTGTGGAGTTTGCATGTTCTCCCCGTGTCCCCTAGGGTAGGTACCCTCACAAAAACATGCAGTAATCCTGGTCTCTAAACTGCCTCCCCCTGGCCAGCCGGGGCGCCTGATGGAGGGGAAAGGAACTGGTTGGAATAACGTGTTCCTTCCACGCGCTACGTCCAACCAGGGAAACTCCCCCCTGTCAGGTGTAAAGGAGCAACTTGGACACTCAAGCATGAAGGAAGCATGAGTTAAGTCCGTTGCTCTCCCCAGGTTGGCGGAGGGTGTGTAGAGCCCAGGATTACATTAGATGATTGACACAGGGGTGAAAAATGGGTTACAAAATCGTGGGATAAAAAATATATTTTAAAAACACCAAAAGGTGTTCCCGTCCAGAATTGGTTAATCCCATCCAATAGAAGATATTAAAACTACAGTTTTTACATCTCTCTTTTGCAGGCTTTGCTCAGAGAAATGGCAAACACAGAGAAGGACTTTCTTCATGTCGTTTCCCTGAAGGACTCTCTCTTGGCAAGTTCAACAACAGCTGAAGCCCAAGCCACCATCTCTATGCAAGTCGGTGCCCTTCATGCCCAGAAGGGGGTGCTGGAGAGCAGCATTAAAGAAACGTTGGCACGGGTTCAGGAGAACATGGCCCCAGGAGGAGGAGACCAGCCATGTAGAGATAACACATCCTGCTTACAAGACTTGGCTGACAGTTTGGCAAAACTGTCCGAAAATGATGCCATGACTGGTGACTTCGACAGACTGAAACAGCAGTGGGATATGATCACGGTAAACTTGTTTCTACTGTACCACCACCACCGTTCTGACCACTCTGGCGTGTTAACCTAATAAACTGTTCAACAAATCAAAGAGAAGAGAGTCTCAGTCGGAAATAAGAATCACTCCGAAAACCTAATAAAACCGTTCTTGTTCAATATGCCTCACAAGATGACATACAGTATGGCTATTATATATCCAGCCTCACACACTGAAACAGTTTGATTATATAGTGTGTGTGTGTGTGAGCGACCCTCTTCGCTTTGATTTGTTTGATAAATGTAGACCTTTATATTGCCCCATTAGACAATAAAGTTTCTGTCCATCTAGTATCTGCAGTGCACAACATGTAATGTACGCATGCACGCACAAACACACACACACACACACACACACACACACACACACACACACACACACACACACACACACACACACATGCAGTGTATATACTGTATAAGAGTAAATGCCAAACTGAGAAAATCTTTTCTTTCCCAGGACTATGACAGCAACTTGAAGGAGCTCTCTCACCCGCGAACCCCAGGAGGGTCGACGGTCTCAGGAGAAACGCTTCCTGCAGAACATGACAGGTACAGTGAAGTACATTAAGTAATACTATACTCCTTCATCTTCCACCTCGCTTCATAGCATTTCTTTATTTTATTTTATTAGAATTTGATTTTTTCACCTGTCCTGGAAAAGGTTTGGAATTTATCAAGGGTCCTGGAAAAATAGTTGTCTATGCATTGTGTTTGGCTATTGATTTTGTTAACAAAACGTTTTCCAAAACATGTATAACATTACACGAAATATGTAACATACAGTAAGTCGTTATTCGCCAAACGGGCAGCGTGATTGCAGCCAGTAAAGTTTGGGAAATTCATTGGTAAAAGTGTGTGGGAACCCTGAGGTTTGGTCATCCCCATAACAATAGCTGCATAGAAAAGGCCTTGTTGTTTGTTGGATGCAATTGTTTTCAAATTGTCTTAATGTCTTTCCCCACTGTACGAATACTGGACAACTCACCCCGGTGCTTGCCCGTTTTTCCTCCCGGAATTTTCACCAGTGAGTGGGATAACTTTGTAATAATATGCTATTGGCTGTTTGTATTCTTTTTGGAAAAAATATAAAAAGATACTCCTGTGGAAAGGCTATATTATTTTACTTATATTGACCCTATAAACAATTTAGTATTATTTAGTATATGTAAGGTTTTGCCCACTCAAATGGTACCTCGTCAGATAATCCCCACATATCCTACAACAACTTCTGTGAACAGACTTCACTGTAGAAGCTTTTCATAAATTGAGTACCACAGACGAAAAACAGTCAAGTCCAAATTTCATTCTTCCCTCCACGAAAAGGCCTCATTGTCCTGAACCCTTATCTATCAATTATACATTATGGATCAATAGTGTAGACTTAGACTGTTATTCGTCTGTGGCATTCAATTATATTTGTACTTAGGCTGTTCTGCTGTCATGAAAGTTTATAGTTAGAGAAATTCAAAGTCCAGCCGTCTGTTGTCCAGCCTATCCCACCCCTCATTGCGGAAAATTCTGTGAGGAAAACAGAAACGGGGTGAGTTGTCTTGTTACCCACTGTACCACCGTTCCATCCTGTCTCACCTGGTGTCCAGCATCCTCTCCTGCATTCTACAGAAGAAGCAAGAGACTGCCGAGCGCGTAGGCAACAGAGTTAGAGAAGCTATCAGCCAGCTGGAACAATGGAACCAAAGGGTGAAATCCAGCACATCCAAGCCCACACAGGTGAGACTCACCCAGCCAGCCATCCATCTGTTCATCCATCTATTTTAAGGACTTCAGATTTAGGGTTAAGGTTAGCTTGTATTATTGTATGTTTGCTTCAGTATAAGGATGCTCCTGTTCTTAATGATTTAACATGATCTATGAATGTTAAGCAGAAACTGAAAGTTAAATGTCACAATGTCAACTGTGAACTTTCAGTTTGTAGCATTTTCTAGGAATCACCCTGGTGACCCTGCATGTGTTCTCCATCACAGGCAGACCTTGACGAGGGACTGCAGCTTCAACAAGTCGTGCAGTGGGTGACCTCACACCGAGAGTTCCTCCTCAACTGTCTGGGGAAGAAACGCACAAAGAAATTGCAGAAAAGCTCCTCCGATGCGCTCTGTGAAAGTGCTAATGTCACATCCTGTGTGGTGAACCAAGAGGCTGACAGTGCCATGGAGACGGTGCTGAATGCTCCGCCTCCCTGTGTACCTGTCTCTGTAGATGTTGACAGTGGCGTTGGGACGGTGCTGAACGCTCAGCCCGCCTGTGTACCTGTCTCTGTAGATGTTGACAGTGGCGTGGGGACGGTGCTGAACGCTCAGCCTGCCTGTGTACCTGTCTCTGTAGATGTTGACAGTGGCGTGGAGACGGTGCTGAAAGCCCAGCCTGCCTGTGTACCTGTCTCTGTAGATGTTGACAGTGGCGTGGAGACGGTGCTGAACGCTCAGCCTGCCTGTGTACCTGTCTCTGTAGATGTTGACAGTGGCGTGGAGACGGTGCTGAAAGCCCAGCCTGCCTGTGTACCTGTCTCTGTAGATGTTGAGCTTACAGACATGTCAGAGTTTGAGACCAGAACAAATGTATCTACCCATTCCTATCGGGGAGATAAATGCAGCGACGATGACTCCAAAACAATAGTGTTGGATGCGCCTCAGTGTCAGCCACAAGATGTTGAGCACAGTGAGAGCTGCAGAGAGCGCTGCTCTGAGAAGGAATCCACGCATAGTTTGTCAAATAAAAGTAGGAGCAGGGCCCTGGCTACAACAACGGACGGTGAATCGAACAAAGCGGTGCAGGAAAGCCTCGAGTCAAATATTCCAGAGTCAAAGGACTCTCGAATAATGGAAATAACTTTTACAGGGTCCCAACTAGACAAATGCACAGATGTGAAAAGCCATTTCTGCAAAAGTCCCGAGTCTGCAGGCAGTGACGAATTGATTATTCACAAATCCGTGTGTGTGACTGCATCTGACACGGATCCTGCTGGATCGGTACATGCAATAACCTGTCCAGGTATCACAGGTGAAGCAATGACTGACTTGTGTCACTTAAAAGACAAGCAGGCAGAGAGCTCAGTCATGTGTACTGTGGATGGCCCAGGGCAAACAGTGCTCAAGGGGGATGCCTTAATGCAAACACAGCTCCTGAGTACTCGCAGTACAAGTGTAGCTGCCGTGCAACAGGACATGGCTACTGACACCTTACAAACGGAGAGCATGCATATCGTAGGCAGAGGAATGGAAGACAAGGCATATGCAGACAATAACATTGACACCGAATGCATAGACGCTGCAAACAACCACACGCCAGGAGAAACTCGGGACAACCTCAAGTTTCAAGAAGCTGGAGGGGAGTCGGAATTGCATGCAGCGCTGGAAGTAGCATCCACTGAGGGAACACAGGGAGAGGTAAAATATTAAGTTTTGTTCAAAGAATATATTTTAGTTGCTCTTCTTTATTCTTTGAAGGTCCACTCCGTATTCTCTTTCACGTTAATGCACAAAACATATACATGCACACATACAAACCTTTTTTTTTGTTGAGTAAAAGCAAATCTGTGATATTACAGGTTTAGAGAGGCGTTACTGAAAAGTGTGCTTGACTGATGCTGGGAGATGGGCAACGAGAGAGAACTTATTGTCCTTACTAGCATGAATCACACCTGGTCTTCTCTTTTACATAGACATTTACCTTCTGCCTGAGGCTGGAGTGAGTTTGTGTAGAGTAGAGTGAAACATTTGTAGGTGGATCCTTCTGCCTGCTGTAAAGAGTTCCTGACATTTTGACCAACGAACTTGAGATGCTTTAAAAAAAGAAAAAAAAGAAAATCCTCACATTCCATCATTAAATCTGCAAAGTTCGACATTAAATTGAGCTGCAATGATATAAGGTTATCAGTTGGAACAGTACATGATGGAATCTCTATTAACTTTACACACTAAACTTTACACACTAGATAAAAAGGGTTCTGTTTCTGTCTATGACATTTTCGATTGTCAGTAGTCTTTCATTAACTTGCTTTTGACATGGCATGTGACATTACATGAGCTCTGAATTCCAGCCTAAACATCTACCGTATATACAAACATAATCTATTTCAAAACTGAAAGTACACCAACACTAGTGGATACTTTGAACTGCAGCGACATTGATTTCCGTTAAACGTTTGCCACAGGAATGTCTGGTGACAAGCTCGGGATACGAGAATGTAAATGTTTGTTTTTACAGATACTTTCTCATGACGTCACATTCACAACACATCAGTCACCTGCCAGTGGCAGAGTCCACCTCCCACAATACGTTCCCTGTCTGCCTCCGCCCAGCTCTAAAGGCACGCCTTGGCTGCTATACTTCCAACGTTTTTATAAGACGTGCACATCCCCAATTACCTATGTATCGATGTGACGGTTGACCTGATATTTCAGGTGTTTGTACCCACATAACCTAAAACAAACACACTAATAAATCAGTCATATTCTGAAGAATTGGCAGAGTGTGTTTTTTTTCTGATCTGGGCCTTTCGCCCTCAGGGCAGACAGCTCCCTCCCAGCTCCGGCACATTCCTGTGTTAATAGCTACACTGAGTCGCCGGGCTGCAGTCTGCTGCTCAGCAGCGTTCACTGAGACCAAGGAGAGGACAGGACAGGAAGCCTTGTTGTTATCTTGTGCCAAACATGGGAAAGAAACTATGCACACAAAAAAAAAAAAAAATGTAACCACCACCCTTCTTTTTTCGCCCGCGTTTATCCGCGTTCCTGCAGAACCGAGAAGGAGTAGAAGCCGAGGGCAGGGTGGCTGCAGCTGCCGGGACCATGTCTGATTCGGGGGTTGGAGGGAGCGCAGGTGGTTCAACGGAGTCCTCCATCATGCTGGGCATCCTGTCTGAAATCCAGGCGTTGGTGGAGAAAAGCGACATCACAAACGTGAGTATTGCATCATGGTGGCTTTTAAGAGAGAGGCAGCAGGTTAGGTTTCTTTGAATTTAATAGAAGGTTTGTTGTTCCCGAGCGCTGACTCACGGGCTGTGTCAGAGCACGTTAAACATGTTGTCTTTGCACCTTTTTCACAAAGTTTGAATTATTTGCTTCAGCAGTTCAATAGAGTACCTCCAGAGAGAGGGAGAGAGACACAGAGGCTCGATAATAGAATTATTGTATCATATAGTATTTCAGTCACTACAGTATGTTGACACGCGGTGCACTCGGTACAATAGATTATTGCTGAAACATGCATGCATGGCAACGTTTTACGCTCAAATATAAACACTCACAGTTCCTTAGTTTGTTTTTGTTTCCATAAATGGATATTTCATCCACCATTATAACTGCATGGATTAGTGAATAGATAAGACTTGGGTAATTAAATGTACTGTTGCCCTGGTGATGCTGTGTTCCCAAGATGCCACTGACAGGCAGGCAGAGGAAGGGGCATTTCCTGTTGGGGTATCGGGTCATTACCAGACCCTGTATACTGTACTAGTGTATATACAGTAATATACACAGACTACCAGCAAAGCATAACTTTTTTTTTTTTTTTTTTTTTTTTGCGTCTTACGCCTTTTTATTGATTTTTTTTGAAGGGACAGACAGTAGGCTGACAGGAAACGGGAGAGAGATGGGGGGATGACATGCAGTAAAGGCCGTGTCGGGTCCGGGAGTCGAACCCGCGGCACACTGCGACTGGATTACCAGTCCGGTGCCCAGACCGTTACGCTACGGCCTGGGCCTTATATCATATGTTTGCGTGCATGCGTGCGTGCATGTGAATGCAAGGGAGAAGGGATACACAATGATGAGAGATGGGGATCCCGATAGGGTCCCGATTATGTCATTTCGCTTCCGATCTGATTCTGATCATTTGATTTTTTTTTTTTATCTGCCGATACCGATTTTTCCCGATCTGATATTTACATTTTTATTGAACGCTTATGCCATATCACAATAGTACAATATCCAAAATCACAGACAATATCCAATCTAATATCATGATATGGATATCATATTGATACAAGGATGTCCCCGATCATGTTTTTTTGCTCCCGATCCAATTCCGATCATTTTAAAATGACGTGATCGGCCCCCGATTTCCGATCACGTGGATCGGATCGGGGACCACCCTAATGAGAGATACTGCTTTCTTCCCCCTTTTTTATTGTGCTATTTATTTCCATATTATTATTTTACAGAGGGCAGAGCACAGGGATGGAACGTGGCACCTGGAGTTTTCTCCTAGAGAAGCAGAGATTCAGCTGGAGAGGGCTGTGATGAGGGTGATGAGGTGTCGCTATCAGCCGGCCCAGCTCAGTGTCACTGCCATGAACACACAGCTGGAGGAGGCAGAGGTGAGCATTAGCCATTAGGGAGTCACTTCTCCCCTTTTGCAACCAGAGATTATTTTAATGATGTTTAGGACACAATAAACACTTTCCTGGGGTTTTTTATGTATGTAATATGTTTGTTTTTTTGTTTTTTTTATGATTCAAATTTTTATTGCTTTTTCAATTTAGTTTCACAAACAATTAAGACAACAAACGAAACAAAACTAGACAATAAAATAATAAATACATCACACAACGAAATCTTTACAGAAAAGATAAAACAATACAGACAATACAATACAATACAATAAAATGATAATAAAACAAATTAATAATAAATAAAAATAAATAAATGCCAACACACCTGGGTAATATCAATTTACACTTTCACGGAAAACAAGAAAGAAAAACAGACGTTGCGCTCACACCACAGTGGGATTGACAGTAATATGCATTATGTATCCTCCCCATTTCCGTATTTGTCCAGTCTGTCGGACCTCCTATATGCCATTTCTTCGTATGCTGCAACCTTGCCTAATTCCACAAACCAGTCATGAAACGAGGGACTCCCTGACGCTTTCCAACCTCTCATTAGCATCTGTCTGTTTTTTTGTTGTTGACATTTTAGTAATGATGCCATGTTTATGTTAGTCATGTTAGTCAAAAACCTGTCATGAAAATGTGGTCTCACTTCCTTCCTGGACTACAAAGTCACACCTCCATGCAGCCTCCCCCCCCTCTCCACAAGGAGGGGAAGTGCACTAAAGCATTATGGGCATTGTAGGAATTCAGCAATCCAGGCATACCCTAGTCTAGTGAAACACACAGTTACTCCATTACCGGTATGCTTCTGGCCAGAGGGTGAACATTTCAATGTGTGCTACTGTTATCTACTACAAATAGATGAGTGACTGCAGTTTCTTCCAGCGTCCCTGTAAGACCTGAGGCCCATTCCATAATGCCTCCAGTAGTTCAGTTTCTTCCAGCGTCCCTGTAAGACCTGAGGCCCATTCCATAATGCCTCCAGTAGTTCAGTTTCTTCCAGCGTCCCTGTAAGACCTGAGGCCCATTCCATAATGCCTCCAGTAGTTCAGTTTCTTCCAGCGTCCCTGTAAGACCTGAGGCCCATTCCATAATGCCTCCAGTAGTTCAGTTTCTTCCAGCGTCCCTGTAAGACCTGAGGCCCATTCCATAATGCCTCCAGTAGTTCAGTTTCTTCCAGCGTCCCTGTAAGACCTGAGGCCCATTCCATAATGCCTCCAGTACTTCTCACCCTTTCAGGTTCTTTAAAAAATAACCCGTTGGTGGAGGGTGTGTAGAGCCCAGGATCACATTAGATAATTGACACAGGGGTGAAAAATGGGTTACACAATCGTGGGATAAAGAATTATAAAAAGATATTTATTTTTGGTTTCCTACATTTTGTTTTTAACCCATTCTGACCGGGCACCCATTTTGGTGTCAGCATCATGTTATGCTTTAGCTATTTAAAAATAGCAGATCTACAAGCTCATATCGCGCCACCGAGTGGCGCGATACGAGCTTGTAGGTCTGCTATTTTTTGAAAAATCGAAGAACGACTGACATTTTTATAGAATCTGATCTCAGGTCAGAATGGGTTCATCAGACCAGTGTGTGTCCAGTGGAAACCTCGTATGAATCTGATCTCAGGTCAGAATGGGTTAATTATTGTTACTAGACCGGTGCCCGGCTGTAGAGCACCGAGTCGTTAACGACGGAAGTTGGAGATCCATGCCCCACCCGGCTACGCAATACCCGTTTTATGCCCATATATGGAGATATATGGAGTCTCTCTGTGTCCCTTTTCCCATTTCTATATATGGAGTTCTGTATCAGGCATGCCAAAATGTATTTGTGTAAATTATCTGCATTGCTAATCCTACCACTTTGTGCTGTTTGACTTTTGGGATAAAAATGAGCTAAACAAAATAGTATTATGTATTATGTATTACATTTCAACAGACAGAATGATCCTAATCTTAGGTTGTCTGATGTTTGCTTTAAAGGTTTCATATTTTTTTGTTTGTTTTTATTTTATGTTTTATGACCTCAATTACACCCAAACAACCTGAACTTTGAACATTCAGTGGATTTTCTGTGGTCTGGGATTTTTTTCTGTGTCTGTGAAGCCTTTTTGAGCCGCAATGAAAACAGTGACATCTGCTGGCAAATCCCATTGTCATAATATGGCAGGCTGTGACATCACAGTCAGCAGGACAATCAGATTGTTTGAGCCAGAAAACCTCAGATCACAGAAAGTCTACTGAATGTTAAAAGTTCTGTTTTTTTTTTGGGTGCAATTGAGCTCAGAAAACCTAAAAGAATTAAGAAAAATTACAAAAACCTTTTTATTTATTTATGTCCCACTTTAGATATTGAAAAATAGCAGATCTACAAGCTCATAGCGCGCCACCAAGTGGCGCGCTACGAGCTTGTAGGTCTGCTATTTTTGAAAAATCGAAGAACGACTGACATTTTTAGAATCTGATCTCAGGTCAGAATGGGTTAATCAGACCAGTGTGTGTCCAGTGGAAACCTCGTATGAATCTGATCTCAGGTCAGAATGGGTTAAGAAAAATTACAAAAAAACGTTTATTTTATTTTATTTATGTCCCAATCCCTTTCAGGAGCACAGGCGCTGTGTGCTGGAGCAAATAGCTGCCATGAAGCTGGAGAGCGTCGGGCTTCAGGACCCCGCGCTGCTCAGGAACATGGAGGCACAGTGGAGCGCCGCCCTGCTGGACGCCTCCGCCACGGTGCAGGTCAAGGCCGCTCAGCAGGAACAGGTCACACACTATCACAAGAACATGAAAGCCATACGAGTCCTCCTGGACGTCCTGGCTGGGGAGATGGAGAAGCTGAACCTGTGAGTAAACCTGGAGAAGTTACAGTTAATCATTGGTTAACCAGTTTACAAGGGTTTCAGTGTTTACAATCAGGCTTCTGACTGATGCATTCAATCCATAAAGCGATGGTAAAAATAATCTATTTAAAGCAGCATGTGCACACACAGACATACTGTAGACATGAAAAGGGGCCTCGAGCCCCTGCCCTTTTAAAAAACACAAATGCCCCCGTCTCCATGCCGTACTCGAAGGCAGCATTAAGAGAATTGCCGCTGTATAAATAAGACCTTATTTATTCTCTTGAACTTGAATGCAGCATTTCATGTTGAAAGAATTGCCCTCCACGCCGTATGACCCATCTCCAGTAAAGCCTGATAATTGAGCTGGGTGGGATGTCAAATCAAATCCATAGTCAAATCCATATGTCATGGACATAATATTCTATATATATTTGTTAAAAAGTGATATAGTGCTGCTTTATAGAACAAAATGATTGTACATGTTATTGGAATTAATCCATATTAGACATTGCTAAATGTCATTACCCAGTAGTCAGAAACATAACTTTTCATTGTATTATGATAATGATGAACAAAGACAAACTGAAAATAGCATATTAGAAAAATCATTATTTGACGACTAAAACTGTTTTGTTCTGCTTTATGGACAGAGATGCTTTGGGAAGCAGCGCCCTGCAGGCTGGACGGCTCCATGTCCTCCTGCTGACCATGGAGCAGAAACGGGGCCTGATGGCGGAGCTGCTCCGCTCCTGCAGCCGGCTGTCGGCCCACTTGACGGACGCCGAGAGTTCGGGCGCTCTCCTTGCCCAGCTCGGCGACGTGCAGGAGGAATGGAGACTCTTGGAGGGGAACGTCAAGCGAGCCCTGAGGCACGCCACCGTGGCCGCCTCCCAGTCCTCCCTCCTCTTGAAGGAGGCGGAGGATCTTGAGGCCGCGCTCAACGTCATTCCGTCTTTGCTCCAGTCCACGAAGATACCCCATCGGATTAGAGTCTCCACGGACCTGAAAGCACATCAACGCCGCTTCCTACACTTACAGTCCCAACTCAACGCTCTGGAGCACTTTGCACTCGGTCGCAAGGAGAAAGAGGTGATAGAGCGCGTTCTTAACGGCATGAGGCCCTTGCTGGAATTCATCATGAACCAGTTGCACACTTATTTACAGTTAAGCATTGCCATCCCTTCACTAGCTAACATCACCAAGCAATTAAATGAGTTGGTCATGTGGGCCAAGCAGGCAGAGAACCACATCACATTTGGGAAAACATTGGCACTCTTTCCCGAAGAGGCTTGCATCCAAATAGCTGAGATGAGGAAATTCCAGTCCGATATTTTGTCCAGGCGGTCCAAGATGCAATCAGAAGTAGAAGAAATAAAGGCCATGATGACCTCTGATATGGACCAGGAGGAAAGCCAGCAAGTCTGCACCTCTCTGAAGATGGTTGAGGAACTGTATGCAACCACTGCTCAAAGCTCCGTTCATGCTCTGGAGGTCATGGAGAAAGACCTGGAGCAGAGAGAGAATCTACTAAGCCAACTGGCTAGCACGGAGGCCTGGCTAGCAGAAGTGCATGTCAACAGAGACCCCTGTGTCCACATAGAGAAGGCGTCAAAAGCCGACGTCAAAGAGTTGGAAAGCAGACTCGGAATGCACAAATTGGCCACAGAAGAGACAGAATGCCAGCTGAATCTGGTGGAAGACCTGGCAGAGATCGGTAAGGAAATAGCGATAACTTTGAACCCGGCAGAAAGTCATTACCTGATAAACAGAGTGTCGGGTCTCTGGACAGAGCTGGATGGAATGGCGGCTCATGAGCGAGCAACCAGCTGGGAACTGGAGGAGCTACTTCACGAGCGGATCTCTTCAGATGAAGAGTTAGCCGCCGTCTGGGCCAGCTTGAAGCAGATATCTACTGACGTAAATCACCAGACGTTCCCTTTGACCAAGGAAACACTCTCATCTACGATGCTTTTGAAACACACGCTAATGGAGCATCAGTGTCAAGTCCAGTCGCTGCAGCACTGCGAGGAGGCCAAGCGAAGCTCTCTGTTGTGCACCATTGAGGACCTGCAAGAGAGGTGCAAGGCGCTGTACAGCCAAACGTTGGAGCAAGACAAGTATGTGCACCTCCAGAAACAAATGGAGACATCCAGGGACATCGCACAGAAGCGACTCCAGCATGCCAAGGATAAGTCCGTAAGCCTGGGCGAGAGGTTCAGATTGTGCCAGATGCTCTTGGTCGAACTTCCTCTGGTGAAGACCCAGTGTCAAGAAGCGGCAGACCAGTTGGAAGCCATTGCTCCGGACCTGTACCCTTCCCAGCTTCACTCGGAGAGGCACGGGATCCGCAGCACTGTCGAGACGTTGGTTTCTTGGGAGCACGCCATCACCGCCGACATCAGAGATGTGGAGAGCAAGCTTATCCAAGGTCTCCACTTCCACACTGAGCTGCGTGCCTTGATGGACATTTTCCAAAGGACGAGGCAGGAGTTGGAGGCAGCCGAGACGGTGTGTCCGGATGAAAAGGCCATAGATGTTGCCCTGCGTAGGTGTTGGGTCATCTGGAGGAACTTAGAGTCTGGGATGCGAGTATTGGAAGCTTTGGGAAGGAAAGAAAAAATTAAACTGGGGGAAAACGTGGAACTGTACAGCCTCAGAGATGCAACCACACAGGCATCCCATACACGGATGGTAAGCTAAACGACATGACAATAAATGCATGTATTTTATTATTTGTATTATTTTTTTAACGTAAATGTAGTATATAGTATATTAATTTTTCTTCAATTGTATTTGCCATCACAAGCAAATGTGATATATTTCCACAGCCAAATATATGTATTACCGGTATTTATTAACCCATTTAGGCCTAACGTCGAAATTGTCTTCTAAATCCTGACAGTTTTCTGAAATACCTATGTTTCTATATGTCAGTGGTGCTCAATATTTCATATCAAGGACCCCACAAATGATACGTAATTGGCCGACCCCCATTTGAAAATATGTTGTTCCAGGGACCTCCCCAGAAGCAAAGATTAGAGTTAAAAACGTTCAAAGATTTGAGGCACATTTTCACGATTTTTCAAAAATAGCAGATCTACAAGCTCATAGTGCGGCACTCAATATGAGCTTGTAGATCTGCTATTTTTCAACAGCTAAAGTATAACGATGCTTAAAACACCAAAAGGGGTTCATCTCCAGAATGGATTAATGGTGATCAGTGTTGGGGAAGTTACTTTTAAAAAGTAAGGAATTATAGTTATCGTTACTTATCTAAAAAAGTAATTTGTTACTTTACTTTACATGAAATTATGAAAGTAACTACTTTACTTTACTTTACTTTAAAAAATAAATTAATATAAAAAACGATTTAAAAGAAGGTTTTTTGTTCTGTCGCACAGTAAGAGAAAACACAACTCCCTCCTAACATTATGAAATGTAGTGGAACAATAAAACATGTTCAGGAATTTTGACAGGCATCTTTATTGTAGCCTCAACTTGCCTTCAAAACAATTAAACAAATGGTGCTGTCAGTGCAATATGAAGAAAATAAATAATAATCGAATAAAATGAGTACACTCTTCTTACACCGTAAAGTTATAAATAAAAATAAATAAGCACATTGAGAACTTTTGGTGGTGTTGGTCCATCAGATTTAGCCTGGTCTTCTATGGCCACAAGTCTCTTAGCCTCATGGACTGTATTGAGGTGTTTTAGGAGGTTTGCGTTGCTTTTTTGAGGACAATGTTTTATGTCCGCCACACAATTTACATTTCACCTCAATGTTTTTGTCGTCCTTGGGTCGCAAGTACTCAAAATAGTGTTTAAATTTCCAACTCCCAAAGCAACCGATCTCGCTGTCATGATCCGCATTTGCCATTTTAGCGTGTGGTACTGTATTATGATTTTCGTTCTACCGGCGATTTCTGTCTGTGTAGTATCTATATATGTGTTACAAGGGTTCGTGTGTCTGTGAATAAATCTGTTACTGTTTACAAAAGCCAGTAAGCCCGCCCATCCTGTAGACTGTCTCTGATTGGCTTACCCTGAAATCTGTCCCTACGTTAGCCAATCAATGACCTCTTCTGCGACGTGCTTTTATCATGATAGGGTGTAAGCCATGTGGGCTGAGAGGCTAGTATGACTGCACAAACGAAACTGTCAACACAGAGAGCGCTCTCTAGTCTCTGCACTGCAGTCAGCAGCACAGAGACGCCTGTATGAATGTATGATAGACTCACGGAGCTGCGAGACTTTTCACTGATCACATAAGTTGACATAACGCCATAACGCGGGTAACGCTCGCACAATAACTATAAGGCCGTTATGGAATGGGGAATGTAAAGCGTTAGGTTACAAGTTACTGCAAATAGTAGTTACGTTATGTAACGTAACGCGATGTAAGGGCGTTAGTCACAACACTGATGGTGATTAATTACTGATATGTATGCCCTATACAGGAGAGTCTGTCTCAGGCTCGAGAAGCCTTGAAGGATTACCTCTGGGCCGCTCAAGGTGCAATAGCCTTCCTCCACAACTCAGAAGCCACCTTCTTGTCGGCTCGGGGAGGATTCTCCGACTGTACCGAGGAGCAGAGGCAGACCCAAGAGGCTCTGGCGTCTCTGGAAGACAGCCTGGGTGCACACATCAGCCATCTGGTGCAACTGGTGCCCCTGCAATGCTGCCTCTCCCGACCCCAGGCAGAGCAGCTCCACATTGGCATCCTGAGCCAGTTGTTGGTGGGTAGAGCAACGCTGGAAGCCCAGGCCCACCTTAGACTGGAGGCACTGCAAAGGTAGGTGTGCTTTTCTCACCTATACTGTTTTGAAAATGTATAATATGTACAGTATGTATGTCATTTTGCTGTTGATAAATAAGTGACGTCATGCTGCTATCTAGGGAAAGTTGGTTTGAAGATGAACTGCTGGCCTGGGCCATGGCTCAGTGGTCCAGGCACCTTGGCTGGCAATCCAGTCTGGCAGTGTGCCGCGGGTTCGACGGCCTTTACTGCATGTTTTCCCCCCATCTCTCTCCCCATTTCCTGTCAGCCTACTGTCTGTCCCTCCATAAAAAAAAACGAAAGCCACAAAAAAACATTACAAAAAGAAAAAAAAGATGAACCTCCATGTTAAAGCATAATTACCTGTTTGTTGTTAGGTAATGTGTGTTCTTTTCACAGCATTCACACTTAGACCTCTTGTGTGTTTCTCTAAAACTCTGCTGACATTGTGCTAAAATCTATAATCCTCACTTCCCGTTCTTAGCAACTACCCTCAGTGGCCGTGACGTTGCTTGCTCGCTCTGTTTAGGGCAAAATCATGAACCTGACTTCAGAAAATATGAATCAGGTTGATAAGGCCGTCAATGCTAGACTGTACGGGCTGATTCTTGGACACAAAATGCATTGGGGACACAGAGAAAGGCTGAAAAATACAGAAGGGAGTCTGACTATTTTCTGTGTTAATAGGGATTGCATCATGCACATTATTGTTTCTAGACTATGATAACCATTGACAATGACAACAATAAGCATGTGCTTTTCCTTACAAAAGGTTGTTCAGGGTGAATTGTGTTTCTCAGGGCAAGTCTTGACCTTTGCATCTTGCCATCTACGTAGATTCTAGAAGTTTCTATATAAATATCCCAGGGCACAAAAGTCTGAATTAAGTGCTGCATTTTAATCCATAATCCGATATCTTGTTGTAACATAACCTAACCTCGAGAATGACTACCTCTTGGCCAGAAATTCCACATCAATCATAATTACAGTGGAAGCTTTTGTGCTGGTTTTGTGTCGGTTGATACTATTCTTCTATAATGGGTTAATACACTAGAGTTTATGGGAATGAGGCTCAGCAGAGAAATGATAAACTCACCTGATTGATCTGAGATTTACAATAGTTTGTCACAGTTTACGTTCTTGTTCAACTCCCAGGAAAGGTTTTATTTTTGGTGACACATTTTAAAAACATGCTTGAAAATGTACTGGTAAAATGTAGTTATCAGGCCATTTTAAATATCAATGTCCCATATTCCAGTGGTTCCCAAAGTGGGGTCCGGGTGTCCCCAGGGTGTCCCCAGGAGTTCCAGGGGGTCCCCAGCTAAATGATAGTTAGGAACTAAATGGACCCTTATGTGACTGTAACTCTGAGAGTGTACAATTAACAGTGATTTTACAATTTACATTGTGGTCCCAGAGATAGAACTGGGAAATAGAAGGGGACCGTAGCCTAATTCAGGTGGGGGCAATGCGGGGGCAATTAGTGTCAATTTGGGGGTCCTTGACGTGAAAATGTTTGGGAACCACTGCCACATTCAATATTCATGTTCCATTCAATCCATATCCAAATGATACCTACTGTAGTTTCTGCTTTTATCGCTATCAACTATTAATTATCTTACACTACGTACGTGTGTCCGTGTAGGTGTATTTATTATCTTACTGTACGTGTGTCCATGTACGTGTAGGTGTGCTGCCAGGACTTGCAGCCACAGAGAGTCGCACCAAGACATACGACGGCTTATTTCCAGATGTGAAGCCAAGCTGTCAGAAAGTGGCACAGACCATGTGACCTCATATCGGGAATGTTTGGAGCAACAAAACCGAGCTAAGGTACATACCTCATTCAGTGGAGATTCACTTGGACAAATAATGAGTCATTGGATGTGTGGATAATATGCATTGTACTGTACTGTACTGTACTGTACTGTACTGTACTGTACTGTACTGTACTGTACTGTACTGTACTGTACTGTACTGTACTGTACTGTACTGTACTGTACTGTACTGTACTGTACTGTACTGTACTGTACTGTACTGTGTACTGAATCTGCAGCCTGTACTTATCAGATTGCTCAAGCAGTCATAGGATAGCTTTTGTTTGAACTTGCTCAGGGTGATTGCACTTGCCCAGATGTTTACCACAAGAATGCAACAAAGTCATTTCAGGGTATCTGAATTATTCTACACTGTAAAATCCTTAGTATTATTTGACTATTTATGTGTCGGAATAAAGTCTGCCTCCCGTACACTCTCCTAAATTAATTAAGATCTTACTGCTCTTTAAATCTGCACTGTGAGATATTTGTAGAGTCATAAGTCTAAAAATAATAATGTACTACTCAACTGTATGACGTTTCACTGAGGCATAAACCCACATAAAGTCTCACCAAGAACAGTATTATCATCATTATTATTAATTGACCCATGATTGTTGTTTGACTTTTTCCATTGCGGTGTGCAGTCCCTGATGACGGAGCTTCGAGGCCTCACTCAGATGTTGGAGAAACTGGGGACCGGCTGTCCCGTGCAGGGCTGTGAAGTAGGCAAGGATGGCGAGCTGGGCGCCCTCTGGAGGCGCTGGGCATCACTGCGACGTGGCATTGGTCTCCTGCTCGCCCACTCTGTACAGAGAGGAGAGGAATGGAAGGACATCGCCACCAGCGTGAGTCACAGCTAACGATTCAATTCAATAAGTGTCCATACTACTCTCTCCAGGGGTCACACTGCGTATCTGTAATCTCTTTTGTTTGTTTTTTTAATTTTTTATCCCATGATTTTGCAACCCATTTTTTCACCCAGTGTCAATTATCGAATGTAGTCCTGGGTGTTACACTTCCTCTGCCAACCTGGGGGGGGGGGGGGGGGGGGCAGCGGAATGACCTCATGCTTTCTTCTATGCATGAGGAGTCCAAGCTGCTTCTTTTCACCTGACAGGGGAGAGTTTCCCCGAACGGACGTAGCGCGTGGAAGGAACACGTTATTCTGACCAGTTCCTTTCCCCTCCATCAGGCGCCAGGCTGGCCAGCGGGAGGTAGTTTAGAGACCAGGATTACTGCATGTTTTTTGTGAGGGTACCTACCCTATAGGGGCCACAGGGAGAACATGCAAACTCCACACATCAAGGCCCTTTCGCCAACCCCCGCCTCGGGTATGGGCACCGATGACGGGTTGGCGGAGGAGAATCGAACCCAGGACCTTCTAGCTGAGGCGACAGCACTACCGACTGTGCCACCGTGCCCCGCGTATCTGCACACTACTGCAAACCCCAGCACTTAATGTTATAATAAAGGCATATTATTATTTTATTTCTTTCTTTCATTTCCAATGCATTTAGTAATACTTATATTAACTATTGGACATACAAAAATAAAATAGAGTTAAATGCAGTGGAGGTTAAAAAAACACATGTGTGTGTGGGATATGTACTGTCAAGCAGCTGCTGATCAACTGGCGCTCTATACTTAAGCTCACCTGATTCACTTCCTCCTCCTGTTGTATTGTCAGTGTTGTCACTGATGTTGTAATGTATGTCTGTTCTTTGTCTGCTCTCACCACCACCATAGGCTAAGGCTGTTCCCCTAAGCCTTTCTGTTTGCCCTGGGGAGAGTACACTACAGTAGACCTGCTCTTAGATGGTTGTGTGCTAATGTACTGAGCGCAGAGCAGAGCCTGAACGCCAAGATCAAATATAATATTCACTCTTGCATTTAGAATGTTATTAGTCTCAATCTATTTGTGAGTTATCTGACTTAAAGGTATATTCAGTGATTTCACTTAATTCAAATATCACTTATTTCTTTGTTTTGTTGTGATAATCCTCCCTACTATAGAGTGTGCTGGCCATATAAGGAGTTCCTCCCTGTCCCCAGTTAACCCCTGGGGGTCAAAACACCTTAGGTTTCGTTTTTGACTCTATCCTGATTGGACGAAAGGCTGGGTCCCACAGCCAAAAATGAAACCTAAGGTTTTTTGAGTGAAATCACTGAATATACCTTTAACTGTAGTCATTAATTAAAACGGGTCGGGTAAACTTTCTTGTTTGGAATTGGAACAGCATAAATCATTACTAAACCAGTATTACTATTCAGATCATGATGTTGACCAGTGGGTCGCATCAAGTGAAGTTACCCATTTATGCTCGAGTCGAAAATGGCAAATCTACAGTGTTGAATGTTCACCTGTTATGACTCTCCCAGAAAGAAACACCTTAGGGATGCCAGGGGTTCATGTGGTTAGATGAATGGATGCTTGAATGAATACATATTGTGTAACATCTACTATCTTGCATTAAGCATATCCAACCTCTACTCTCTGCCCCTAACCCTGAACTTGAGCCTGACGCTAACTAACCCATTTTGACCGGGCACCCATTTTGGTGTTAGCATCATGTTATGCTTTAGCTATTGAAAAATAGCAGATCTACAAGCTCATATCGCGCCACTCGGTGGCGCGATATGAGCTTGTAGGTCTGCTATTAGCTTGAGGTCTGCTATTTTTGAAAAAAATCGAAGAACGACTGACATTTTTAGAATCTGATCTCAGGTCAGAATGGGTTCGTCAGACCAGTGTGTGTCCAGTGGAAACCTCGTATGAATCTGATCTCAGGTCAGAATGGGCTAAAGTAACCATGGTTTACTTTGTATCACACCCCCTCAGAGGCATACAGTACTAACGCAATTAGTGCTGCTCGTATTTATCAGAAAGAAGGGGAAAAAAAGTGCTTGGCAACTGTGCTTAGAGTGACAAGCATGTCATCTGAAACCATCCCTGAACAGTAGTGTCAGGTGACCCCGGGCCCAGCGGGCCTCACCCTGGTCGTAGAGAGAGGCTTTTCTTCACACACAGCTTCACCTTTTTGTTCTAGATGGAGCAATGCTGCAGTTCTCTAGCCAGTCTCCAGGCCGAGATGCCCGACTCCAGCGCCGCCGCCATGACCCCCGCCACGCAGGGGGAGCCCCACGAGCTGCTGGCCCACGCCCAGATGCTGGGGCGGGAGCAGCAGGCCCTGGCCTCCCTGGAGCACCGTCTGGAGCACGTCCTGAGCTTATCCAGTCCTCCGGACGTAGCCAGCCTGGCTCCCGTGGCCGAGAAACTGGAGGAGATCCAAGAGAACTTCAGGAGGTACGGTGTATATATAGACGGATGGACGATGACGTCAGTCACGTGGGAAACACCCGAAAATGTCTTTTTGAGCGACAGGAGCACTGACAAAGAAACACATGTCCTCCACAGCTTGAAGGAGAGGAATGTGCAGGTGATGACGGCAGCGCACAGCGCTGAGACGGAGAGGCAGAGAGTACGGGACGAGATAGGAGAGGTGGAGACGCGCCTGGCGGACATGTTTACCTCCGCGGAGCAGGCGGGTGTGAATCAGTGTCAACAACAGGTAGGATCTTGTGTTCTGTTATGGGTCCAGGCCTCCAGGGACACTCGGGGGGGTCTTTGAGCGGGATCTAGGGGGTCCCCAGATTAATGATTGATAGTTTAATTGTCACCATTATTACTGTACATATATACTACAACTCGAGAACATACACAAAATGGTCATTCTGACCTCTATACCTATAGATTATGAAAGTAAGGTTGGATCAGTGACATGACGTGATATGGGACTAAATCACGTCTAACATTAACAATGTTCTTAGATTGTGCTCCTAGAGATAAAACATTTGATCAAAAGGTCTGTCATCTGTGTTGTTATAAGTAGACAAAGACATCTATTGATGCCATGTCTTTAACCCATTCAGGACGGGAACCCCTTTTGGTGTTTTAAGCATTACCGGTATGTTATACTTTAGCTATTGGGAAAAAAATTGAAAAATCGTGCAAATTTGGCGCAAATCTTTGAATATATATTCTTTCCCCTTATGGGGACTAGGTTGGCGGAGGGTGTGTAGAGCCCAGGATCACATTAGATAATTGACACAGGGGTGAAAAATGGGTTACAAAATCG
Organism: Protomyctophum parallelum; assembly: GCF_964188405.1. Lineage (NCBI taxonomy): Eukaryota > Metazoa > Chordata > Actinopteri > Myctophiformes > Myctophidae > Protomyctophum > Protomyctophum parallelum. The sequence continues at coordinate 6,426,713 of NC_139717.1, forward strand.
TGGGATAAAAATTATAAAAGAATATATATATATATTCTTTCAGAGCGAATGTTTGTAACTCAAATCTTTGCTTCTGGGAGGTCTCTGGAACAACATATTTTCAGATGGGGGTCAGCGGGCAAATACAGATAATTCTGGGGGTCCCTGACATAAAAACCACCACTGACAGAAAACTGTTGAATGTTTATGCCTGTCAATTTATGCCTGTCAAGTTTCCAGACTGGTTATTTATTACAATAAGGATATATATATATATATATATATATTATATATACATATATATATATTTTAATGTTTTTTTGTGGCTTTCGCCTTTATTTTATATTTTTGTATAGAGGGACAGACAGTAGGCTGACAGGAAATGGGGAGAGAGATGGGGGCGTGACATGGAGTAAAGGCCGTTTTTAATTGACGTTATATCTGGTGTTGTTCATCTTCATGCAGGCAGTTTGTAGGTCAGCGTTTGTCCGTTGACGCTGCTTGACCGGACAGTGCTCCTGTAATTACATTATGTCATTATTGGTCATAATTGGTCTTTCATGTCCTCCAACAGTCCGGACGGAAAATGTTTTTAAAATGAAGAAGTATTTCACAGCAAATGTGAGAGTTTATTGTATTTAGGCTACACAGTAAAATACCTCAAATCTCTTCGAGGTATTTGCCCTTAAAATAGTTGCGTGTTTCTTGGACCCACTGCACTACTGAAGAAAATATCTCTGGTTTCCTATATTTCTATTTTTGGCAGCCTATACTTTCACTAAAGCCTCCCATTAAAAGCTCTGTGTGAATCAGTCATTCCCCTTTTTTCCAAAATAATATTAACCTCTAAGCCAGGTTTAAGCTCTGTAATTGGAGAATTAGATTATAGAAAGGGTCTTTCGGAGGGTAAACGCTTGAGCCTATTCTCCCCGTCACGTCACGTTATTACATGTTTTGTGCCTCCCACTGTTCCCTCTCTCATGTGTCGGTGGACAGGAGGTCAGGGAGGCTTTGTCTTCAAACAGGGCCGAGCTCCAGCGCATCATGGCCAGCGTGCAGAGCAGGTATGCTCTGGACGTTCCCGCTGACATCAGCCGTCGATTAAAGCAAGTCCAGCAGTCCCTTCAGAGAGCAGAGGAGAAGGTAACACAGAAAGACACAGGCTTTATTCTTCCTATTCCTCTTAAGGCGGCCGTGGCTCAGGAGGTGGAGCAGGTCGTCCAATGATCCCTGGGTCGGCGGTTCGAATCCCAGGCTCCTCCTCCTGTCCACATGTGGAAGTGTCCTTATTGGGCAATAAGACACTGAACCCCACACTGCCTCCAATGAGGCGGTCGGTGTGAGCTTCATGCCACCATTGGTGTGTGAATGTGGGAAGTGAGGACGCTGGCGTCGACTGTTCGCCGCTTCACCTCCCAATGCATGAATGAATGAACCATTTGTAAAGCGCTTTGAGCACTTGGAAAAACGCTATAAAAATGCAATTCATTATAGATGTTGGTCACATGTACATTATTCATGATGTAGGAAATATCACATTGCCAGGCTGTCACTTTAAGTGAACCTCATTTTTTCTAAGCTTTGGCTTAGGCCTTGTTCAGTGAAGTTAAATTGTGTGATTTGACTGTCCACATTTACACTGTGTGTGTCTGTCTGTCTGTCTGTCTGTCTGTCTGTCTGTCTGTCTGTCTGTCTGTCTGTCTGTCTGTCTGTCTGTCTGTCTGTCTGTGTCTGTGTGTGTGTGTGTGTGTGCAGTTCCTGGAAGGCGGCGGTCTGCTATGTAAACTAACGAACAGAGTGGTGGAGGTTCACTCTGGGCTGGAGGGAGTAAAGGCCTTACTAGAGCAGAGGAATCCAACCTTGGCTGAGGCTCAACACATGCTTAAGGTTTGTGTGTGTGTGTGTGTGCGCGTGCGTGTGTGTAGAATAAGCTGAGTTTGCTGCGTGTGTGTATTATGCGGAAGAAGGCTATGTGTGCAGGGAAGTGTTTGTTGTTCTTTGTGCTGCCTGTGCAAACAAGGACCTTTCTATGAGTGGCTGTAATCCTTTCCTTCTAAATGTTAAACCATTTTGACCTGAGATCAGATTCTAAAAATGTCTTCTACATCCTGACAGTTTTCTGAAAAAGCTATGTTTCTATGTCAGTCGTTCTTCGATTTTTCAAAAATAGCAGACCTACAAGCTCCTAGCGCGCCACTCGGAGCTTGTAGATCTGCTATTTTTCAATAGCTAAAGCATAACATAATACTAACACCAAAAGGTGGTTCCAGCCCCAAAATGGGTTAAACATGATGACACTTCACAAAACGGTGTAGATGACGTGAGGAATTGGGTTACCAAAGTGGTAAATAACATTATGCAGTGGAGGTATCATATTATTTTATTATAGCCTTAATAACTTGTTATTCTTATTTGATCTGGTTAACCCGACATCTCTCAGAAGCCACCGATGTACAGAACAGTTCTTCAATGGCACAATGTTGTATACTCCTGTGTGTGTGTGTGTGTGTGTGCATGGCCATCTCTTATACAGTACATACCTTCCGATACATACATACATACTAATTTATTAAATTAAAACAAACGCTTTTATTCCTGTGTCATGTATGTACTGCATGTGCATCCACGCACAGTCGCACATGCATGGGAGGGTGGTGGTGGTGGCGGTGGTGGCGGTGGTGCATGGGTTGCGCCCCTAAACGCGTCGCAGCGCGACGCGTTTAGGGGCGTTTAGGAGCTTGTAGATCAGCTTTTTTTGTCCAAAAGTGCCCTCTTACGGCATTGCCTCTCTAACACTCTCTGCACGTCCCTGGCCAGGGAGGACAGGAGGAGAGGGTGTTGCTAATTTGACAGTATGCCAATTGCTTCACATGGGACTACACCACTGATGACACGCATCACAGATCTCCAACCAGAATCAAAGCATGTAATTGATGCACATGCACATGTCTGGTGGAATCAGTCCATTCGTGCCTTTAGGTTCCACACATACACTTAGTATATTAAAGGGATTGTGACATTAAAAAAAAGGTTTTGGAATTGTTCTTATTTTTTGTAGGTTTTCTAATCTCAATTGCACCCAAAAAACATGAACTTTTAACATTCAGTAGATTCTCTGTGATCTGGGGTTTTCTGGCTCAAACAGGTGCTCTGATTTGCCGGCAGATTGTGATGTAAGATCCTGCAAATCCCATATATGTCAATGGGATTTGCCAGCAGATGTCACTGTTTTCACTGTGTTGCCTGTTTTCATTGTAGCTCAAAAGGCTTCCAAACCCCAAAGAAAACTTCAGACCACAGAAAATCCACTGAATGTTCAAAGTTCAGGTTTTTTGGGTGTAATTGAGGTCATAAAACCTAAAAGAAAAAAGAAAAACAAATGAAAATGAATGTCATAAAACCTTTAACATTAATGCTAACTTCTTAAACACATTAACCCCGGTGCCCCTGTTTTGACTTTTTCAATCGTATTGCAAAAAAAATAATCTACAAGCTCAAGCTTGCTATGCTGTAGGTCGTACAACGAAGTGTTCTTTCAGGCGCTTGTGTATTTGGGGGCGTGGTGCACAGGTATCAGCACTGGGTTTTTAAGATATTTTGTCTGTTCTAGCGCAAAGTTATGGTTAGCGGTAAGTGATTATGGTTCTTAAGTAGTAGTGTAGGGACTTGCATCAACCACCATCTTATGAAAAATGACGACAGATATTAGTTTTTCAAGCTCTTGAGCCAAATCCACCAAAGAAACACCTTCATTTGCACGTCCAACACACTCACTCATGAAGACAAATAACCTTACAACAACGCTGTTTACATTTAGAAAGCTAACAATGTGCAGGTATTTGAGATTGAATAAAAGACAACTAACTGTACAGAAACAAGTGTTTATATAGAATCTTATCATTTTTTGACCAGATTTGACTGAGAGCCTGCCATCAGCTTTTCACCAGAATTTCCCCCCAAAAATGAGTTAATAGCACAGGCAGACTCTTCACATACTAGAGCATGTCTGAAATAAGTGTCAGACATGCCTTTCAAGCCTTTTTTCTCACCTCGCTGCTTTCTCCAAGACATTACTCTATTACATTACTCTACTCTATCTCCAAAACTGGTGGGTCAAACTGAACAACCAATATGTCAATTTGAAGCTATGAATGATTCCCTGCTTTCATATGACGTCCCTCTACAATTCGTCTTCCATTGCAGCGCGTGTGGGACGAGTTGGACACGTGGCACAGTCGTCTCAGTGTCCTGGAGAGCGAGGCTCAGGATCTGGCGGAGGACGAGCCGGAGCGGGCCCACCTGCTCATGGACCGGCTCACAGAACCGCTGCAGCTGTACCAGGACACCGCCAACATGGTGGAGCAGCGCACCGCCTTCCTCAGCAAGGTTAGTACCAGGCCACCGCCAACATGGTGGAGCAGCGCACCGCCTTCCTCAGCAAGGTACACAGGTCCGGGGACCCCCAGGGGTCCTTATCTCAGGGACCCCCAGGGGTCCCTGAGGGAGTTCCAGGGGGTCCCCACCTAAATGATTGTTAGGAATCAAATAATAATAATAATAATAATAAAACTTTATTTGTATAGCACCTTTCATGACATGAAATGCAGCTCAAAGTGCTTTACAGAGCAATGGAGGAGAAAAAAAAAGAAAAGCAAGGCAACGACATTAAAAAACAAGCAGTAATGCAGTACAGTGAGGACATGAATAACAAAATATAAAAGATCAATTAAAAGCAATGTTGTAGAAGTGGGTCTTGAGCTGTGCTTTAAAAATGTCTACAGAGGTTGCCTGACGAAGGTACAGTGGGAGCTTGTTCCATGCCGACGGCCCGTAGAAGCAAAAAGCTGCTTCCCCGTATTTTTTTGTTGCCATTTTTTTTAGGCAAAGCGAGCAGGCCAGCAGTGGAAGACCTTAGGGGGCAGTTTGGGACATATTTAGGCAGGCAGTCATGTAGGTAGGAAGGTGTGAGACCCTTCTTGGGTCTGTACCAAATGGAACCAAACGGACGCGTTTGTACACTCTCAGAGTTAATTTTACATTGATTTTACGATATAAATTGGGGGTCCCAGAGATAGAAAATGCCATTAAATGGGGGTTCGTAACCTAATGCATGTCAAACTGAGGGGTGCTTGAAATTACAATGGTTGAGAATCACTGCTAGAGCCGTAATAAAAAGAGTCTCTTCTGGGCGGTCCCTGGCATATCTTTTCAAATGGGGGTCCGCAGGCTAATGATTGTCGATTCAGGGGTCCTTGACATGAAAAAGTTTGGGAACCACTGCCTTATACATTTGAGGAAATCAGGAAAAAAATGAAAACTGTGCTCCAACATGGTTTCAATGTAGTTTTTTTTGTCACAAGCTCTTGTTAATAATTCTCATTGGTTCAATATTTATAATACCCACAGACACACTTAGACACTTTTGGACTGAGGCTGATTCTGAAAAACTTCAAATATTAATATAGCAGCATCAAATTGTTTACATTTTTGACAACAGTGATATATTGTAATGTTTTGTCTTTTTTATTGTGTTTCAGATCCCCGCCTATCTTCAGGGGTTTGAGGACATGCTTCATAGCGCCATCTGCTGGATAGAAGAAGCCAAGTCCTGGGTCCGGGCTCCATGTACTTACTCATCAGCCAAGAGCCTGCAGAGGCACGCCCACTCTCTACAGGTCAGTGAGAGGCACGCCCACTCTCTACAGGTCAGTCAGAGGCACGCCCACTCTCTACAGGTCAGTCAGAGGCACGCCCACTCTCTACAGGTCAGTCAGAGGCACGCCCACTCTCTACAGGTCAGTCAGAGGCACGCCCACTCTCTACAGGTCAGTGAGAGGCACGCCCACTCTCTACAGGTCAGTGAGGTCACAGAGGCACGCCCACTCCCTGCAGGTCAGTGAGGATACAGGAAACCAGAGCCGTCTAATAGAAGAGTTACGATATAGAGGTGGCAGAAACCGAGCGCTGGAGGGCGGCGCAAATAAGAGCTATTTAAAGCATGTGTGCAACATGACAACTGTTTTAAAGTATTGTACAGTAACAACTAAAGTCTCTGTAATGTTTATGTTGTACCATTACTACAAAACAATCTAAAATAAAGGGATTTAAGATCATTAAAGCTGGGCTGTTGCCTGGGTCCAATGCATTTCTGCCTAATTCCGGTCCAGGACTTGTCCCAGTTGGTTGTCCCCATGCTCAATAGAAGTCTATGTAGGAGAGCCACACATTGGACTGAAACCCCATCAAGTGAACGCAGTTTGCGTAACTGTCTACATCTAAGGCTCTGCAGGAAACAAGCGATGCAAATATGCAGAAACACCTGAAAGCATTTTTAGTATGTTCGCTATCCCTTGATTTATACTTGGGTACACGCTGTGTACAGTATGTTGAGCACAGACAATAGCAGGTCTACAAGAACACAACCGACTAAAAAACTATGCTGAAAAATGTTCGTCGACTACCTTTTTTCACTGACGAAAACTAAATGAAAAGTAAGCCATGATGACAAAAATTAAGACTAAATATACTGTTGATTTTGTCAACAAATAAAAACTAGACTATAATGTTAGGAAGGGACTAGTGGACAAGAGATCCTCATTTTACACTTTGCTGAAAATAGCCGATCTACAAGCTCACAACGTTGTGAGCTATTTTCAGCAAGTGTAAAATCAGCCATTACGACGGCATCAAGGCCCACCAAAATACATTTTAGTCGACTAAATCACCTGTAGATTTAGTCGACTACAATCTTATGATATTTAGTCGACTAAAACATTCTGGGTGACAAAAAATGTGAAAACGACTAAAACTAAAATAGACATTTGCTGCCAAAAACAACAACTGAACACAAGTCAACACGTTGTGCTTCGGGCTATTTTCGGCATGAAACCTTTGCACAACTAAAGTATGAATCGCCCCTTTATGAGTGCCTGCTGCCTGAGCCCGCAATTTTCCATTGACTCAAACTTGTACTGCTGTATGCCCTCAGTTGGTCCTGGAGGACGCGGAGAGGATCCGAGCAGCTCTAGAGGACTTCAGACCTCTGCTGAGGGAGATCTCAGCCGTGTGTGACACCAGCGGTCAGGAGGAGAGGCTGGCCAACGTGGACCACCAGGTGGACGCCATGCAGGACAACATCACCGAGCCTCTGGAGCAGCTTCTGCACGCCGCCGCTGTGAGAAGACTAAGGAGTTTTTATTAAGCATTATTTAGGTTATACTTTTTAGCTATTGAAAAATAGCAGATCTACAAGCCGAGTGCTGTGCTACGAGCTTGTAGGTCTGCTATTATTTTTTTTTAATCGTGAAAATGTGGCACAAATCTTTGAATATATATTCTTTCAGAGCGAACGTTTTTAACTCCAATCTTTGCTTCTGATGGGTTCCTGGAACTACATATTTTCAGATGGGGGTCGGCGGCCAATTACATATAATCGTGGGGGTCCTTGACATGAAAACGACTGACATAGAAACATGGGTTTTTCAGGATTTTTAGAAGACATTTGTAGAATCGTTCCCAGGTCTAAATGGGTTAAAGGTTTTCTGTCCTCTCTAACACAGTGGTTCCCAAACATTTTCATGTCAAGGACCCCCAAAATTATACTCATTAGCCCGCAGACCCCCCGTTTGAAAATATATGCCAAAGACCCCCCATAAGAGAAGATTGTTTCGGCTCTAGCAGTGATTTTCAACCTTTTTCAATTCAAGGACCACGTTTGACCTGAATTAGACTACGGTCCTCCATTTAATGGCATTTCTATCTCTGGGACCACAATTCATACAGTATATCTGTATTGTAAAATCAAATTTAATTTAACTCAGACAGTGTACAAAATGGAACAAAATGGACCCGTTGGTGTCCATTTGGTTCCATTTGTACACTCTGAGTTACAGACCCATAAAGGTTCCATTTGGTTCCATTTGTACACTCTGAGTTACAGACCAATAAAGGTTCCATTTGGTTCCATTTGTACACTCTGAGTTACAGACCAATAAAGGTTCCATTTGGTTCCATTTGTACACTCTCAGAGTTACAGACCCATAAAGGTTCCATTTGGTTCCTAACTATCATTTAGCTGGGGACCTCCTGGAACTCCCTCAAGGACCCCTGGGGGTCCCCGGACCCCACTTTGGGAACCAAGTCTAACAAACCTCCTTAGCAATGACAAGGGTTTCGTTTCAGCAACTCTCTCTCTCTCTAAACCGTTCACTTCATTCAGGAGGTGAATGCCATGGAGACCGAGCTCAAGGCCATGGAGAAGAACGTCTCAAAGATCCAAGACATCTTCTCTTCTATGGACAGCTCTAGCTTGCCACCGGAGGAGCACCTTAGCAATCTGCAGGTGAGAGGCTGTTTTCGGCTGTTTTCAAGTGGTTTTGCAACTGTCTGATCAAATAATGATCCAATTAAAGGAGAATGTCATTACTTTGTGGTGAAGTTCAAGACCTATAGCTAAGCCCCTCCGCAAACTGCTGTGGTCCAATCACAGCTAAGCATAACTTGGGTTAGACAAACCTCTCCACCAATAGTTTTCCTATTATGATAAAACATTGTTTTAAAAAAGAAATGCCACGCACATATTTTCCCACTGCATATGGAAGGCCTTGTTGACGGATTTGGAAGAGATTTTGAAGGAATGGTTCCAAAAATGAACCAGTATATTTAATCCATTTAAATCCATGATATTGGGAGGTCTTAGCTATAGGTGAATTGATTATGACTCTCACCTCCACAAACTGTCCTGTTTGAATACCACCTGAAGACGTCACTACTATCTGTCTCTCCTACACTACACTGTCTGTCTCTCAGCTTTCCTATAATGTCTGCCTCTCTCCTAGACAATTCTTTCCACACTCGACCTTCCTGCTGTCTGTCTCTCCTACACTGCCTCCCTCCCTTCACTCAACACGAGCTTTTCACCCACAGGTGATCCTGGCCAACCTGCAGTCCATGCACAGGACCTTAGAGGAGATGGAGAGGTGCAGGAGAGAGCTGGGCCTCCCCCAGGGAGCAGAGAGCAGTCTGTCTGTGTTCCCCAGAGCCCAGCTGCTGCTGGAGCCCCTCCAGGAGCTGGAGCAGCTGGCCCAGCAACATGCTGCGCTGCTGGAGGTATAGATGTGAAACCATATAGCCTTGTTTTCTTTTTCTTTTTTATATATAATTGTTATCCTACGACTTTGCAGTGTCAATTATCTAAGGCGCTACACTTACTCTGCCAACCTGGGGGGGCAGCGGACTGACCTCATGCTATTTTAATTATCCGTCCGTCGATTGTGTTCCGGCTTTGAGCCAACATACATGTAGTATAGTGGTATCACTATACTACATGTATGTTGTACAAATTTCATACAAATTTCAAGGAAATCCTCATTATAATCGTAGTGTTTTGCCAGTTATTTTGCCGCAGTCAGATCACAGATTAGCAAACGCTGCACTAAATCAGTCAACTGGATGGTTTTCTGCCACAACCTATATGAAGAATTATCCACTCTGCATGATGTGCAGGTCAAATCAGATCTCGGTTTTAGAAAGGTTTTTACTCTGTTCTCTGACGACATCTTTCCTGTCTTTCCTGTTGTTGTTTGATGTGTATGACAGGTGAACGTGAGGCAAGAGAAGGAGACGTTGGAGGAGATGTTGTTCAGTGAGGATGTGACGTCCAACATGTCTGGAGGAGACGCAGACCAGCTGCAGAGACCCCCGCATGGCAGCTCCTCCCAGGTAACGTTGACCCATGGTATACCAAACCAGACCACACAGACCAGCTGCAGAGACCCCCGCATGGCAGCTCCTCCCAGGTAACGTTGACCCATGGTATACCAAACCAGACCACACAGACCAGCTGCAGAGACCCCCGCATGGCAGCTCCTCCCAGGTAACGTTGACCCATGGTATACCAAACCAGCGACAATCAACAGCTTACATGTTTTGTTGCTGTTTGAATCATGACAAGTTCGTGTTTTCACTCAACTACCGGTATGTGACTCCATTTTCTTTTTACTTTAAATCAATGCTGTGCTGTGAGCCTGTGCCATCTAGATTCCTTCTATCCATTCACTCCAAGACATAGAGTACATGGATGCATTTTCTCTGCCTATCAGAGAACAGTGTACTCCTCTTCTTACAGTATATACTAAACAATGTGCTTTCTTTGTAAGCCATGTGAGTGGTGTCTCTCCATTCCAGCTCTTATTGATTGAGCGTGCCTGGTACAGTAGGCTAGTAGTCAGTGTGGGACCCAGAATCCCAAATACAACATCATGAATGTGATGCAAATCCAAACCTTGCACAATTATAGCACCTGCAGTACCAGGCCAACTCAAGACCCTCCTTGCAATTCATGAACAGTCTTGTTATCTGCATTCATTCACAATTATTTTTTTTATTTTCAATTGGCTATACTGTACCACATTACAGTATCTCAGTAACTGACTGCTCATCGACTCATGCTGATGTCATTTTAGATAATTGTTTTAAGTGTTGAATAAAGGTACAATTTTGTTTGAAAAACACAGATACTGTAGGCTTAGCCTACACATTTTATATATAGTCCTATCAAAAAGGATTATCCTTTATTTCAATACTTGAAATAAGTAATTACCTGTTTTTCTCTTCTTGGCTCTTTTTCATTGTTGCTTTCTGCTACATTGTAAAATCCTGGACCCAGAATAAGGGACCATTCAGTTACAAATTGATGAATGAGCACTGGATTTGACTGTGTACTGCTGACTAAACCAGTGTTGAAACGTTGCTAACTATTACTAATGCAGGGTGGTTTTGAGGAAGAGGACGGACAGAAGGATGAAGACATGTCCTCTGAGGACACGCTAACATGCAGTATCCCAGAGGTAAAGAGACTGTCCCCTGAGGACACACTAACATGCAGTATCCCAGAGGTAAAGAGACTGTCCTCTGAGGACACGCTAACATGCAGTATCCCAGAGGTAAAGAGACTGTCCTCTGAGGACACGCTAACATGCAGTATCCCAGAGGTAAAGAGACTGTCCTCTGAGGACACACTAACATGCAGTATCCCAGAGGTAAAGAGACTGTCCCCTGAGGACACGCTAACATGCAGTATCCCAGAGGTAAAGAGACTGTCCTCTGAGGACACACTAACATGCAGTATCCCAGAGGTAAAGAGACTGTCCCCTGAGGACACACTAACATGCAGTATCCCAGAGGTAAAGAGACTGTCCCCTGAGGACACGCTAACATGCAGTATCCCAGAGGTAAAGAGACTGTCCTCTGAGGACACGCTAACATGCAGTATCCCAGAGGTAAAGAGACTGTCCTCTGAGGACACACTAACATGCAGTATCCCAGAGGTAAAGAGACTGTCCTCTGAGGACACGCTAACATGCAGTATCCCAGAGGTAAAGACACTGTCCTCTGAGGACACACTAACATGCAGTATCCCAGAGGTAAAGAGACTGTCCTCTGAGGACACGCTAACATGCAGTATCCCAGAGGTAAAGACACTGTCCTCTGAGGACACACTAACATGCAGTATCCCAGAGGTAAAGACACTGTCCTCTGAGGACACGCTAACATGCAGTATCCCAGAGGTAAAGAGACTGTCCTCTGAGGACACGCTAACATGCAGTATCCCAGAGGTAAAGAGACTGTCCTCTGAGGACACGCTAACATGCAGTATCCCAGAGGTAAAGAGACTGTCCTCTGAGGACACACTAACATGCAGTATCCCAGAGGTAAAGAGACTGTCCTCTGAGGACACACTAACATGCAGTATCCCAGAGGTAAAGAGACTGTCCTCTGAGGACACACTAACATGCAGTATCCCAGAGGTAAAGAGACTGTCCTCTGAGGACACACTAACATGCAGTATCCCAGAGGTAAAGACACTGTCCTCTGAGGACACACTAACATGCAGTATCCCAGAGGTAAAGAGACTGTCCTCTGAGGACACACTAACATGCAGTATCCCAGAGGTAAAGACACTGTCCTCTGAGGACACGCTAACATGCAGTATCCCAGAGGTAAAGAGACTGTCCTCTGAGGACACGCTAACATGCAGTATCCCAGAGGTAAAGACACTGTCCTCTGAGGACACGCTAACATGCAGTATCCCAGAGGTAAAGAGACTGTCCTCTGAGGACACACTAACATGCAGTATCCCAGAGGTAAAGACACTGTCCTCTGAGGACACGCTAACATGCAGTATCCCAGAGGTAAAGAGACTGTCCTCTGAGGACACACTAACATGCAGTATCCCAGAGGTAAAGAGACTGTCCTCTGAGGACACACTAACATGCAGTATCCCAGAGGTAAAGAGACTGTCCTCTGAGGACACGCTAACATGCAGTATCCCAGAGGTAAAGAGACTGTCCTCTGAGGACACGCTAACATGCAGTATCCCAGAGGTAAAGAGACTGTCCTCTGAGGACACACTAACATGCAGTATCCCAGAGGTAAAGAGACTGTCCTCTGAGGACACGCTAACATGCAGTATCCCAGAGGTAAAGAGACTGTCCTCTGAGGACACGCTAACATGCAGTATCCCAGAGGTAAAGAGACTGTCCTCTGAGGACACACTAACATGCAGTATCCCAGAGGTAAAGACACTGTCCTCTGAGGACACGCTAACATGCAGTATCCCAGAGGTAAAGAGACTGTCCCCTGAGGACACGCTAACATGCAGTATCCCAGAGGTAAAGAGACTGTCCCCTGAGGACACGCTAACATGCAGTATCCCAGAGGTAAAGAGACTGTCCCCTGAGGACACACTAACATGCAGTATCCCAGAGGTAAAGAGACTGTCCTCTGAGGACACGCTAACATGCAGTATCCCAGAGGTAAAGAGACTGTCCCCTGAGGACACGCTAACATGCAGTATCCCAGAGGTAAAGAGACTGTCCCCTGAGGACACGCTAACATGCAGTATCCCAGAGGTAAAGAGACTGTCCCCTGAGGACACACTAACATGCAGTATCCCAGAGGTAAAGAGACTGTCCTCTGAGGACACGCTAACATGCAGTATCCCAGAGGTAAAGACACTGTCCTCTGAGGACACACTAACATGCAGTATCCCAGAGGTAAAGAGACTGTCCTCTGAGGACACGCTAACATGCAGTATCCCAGAGGTAAAGACACTGTCCCCTGAGGACACGCTAACATGCAGTATCCCAGAGGTAAAGACTCACTGTCCCCTGAGGACACACTAACATGCAGTATCCCAGAGGTAAAGAGACTGTCCTCTGAGGACACGCTAACATGCAGTATCCCAGAGGTAAAGAGACTGTCCTCTGAGGACACGCTAACATGCAGTATCCCAGAGGTAAAGAGACTGTCCTCTGAGGACACACTAACATGCAGTATCCCAGAGGTAAAGACACTGTCCTCTGAGGACACGCTAACATGCAGTATCCCAGAGGTAAAGAGACTGTCCTCTGAGGACACGCTAACATGCAGTATCCCAGAGGTAAAGAGACTGTCCTCTGAGGACACGCTAACATGCAGTATCCCAGAGGTAAAGAGACTGTCCTCTGAGGACACACTAACATGCAGTATCCCAGAGGTAAAGACACTGTCCTCTGAGGACACACTAACATGCAGTATCCCAGAGGTAAAGACACTGTCCTCTGAGGACACGCTAACATGCAGTATCCCAGAGGTAAAGAGACTGTCCCCTGAGGACACGCTAACATGGAGTATCCCAGAGGTAAAGAGACTGTCCTCTGAGGACACGCTAACATGCAGTATCCCAGAGGTAAAGAGACTGTCCTCTGAGGACACACTAACATGCAGTATCCCAGAGGTAAAGACACTGTCCTCTGAGGACACGCTAACATGCAGTATCCCAGAGGTAAAGAGACTGTCCTCTGAGGACACGCTAACATGCAGTATCCCAGAGGTAAAGAGACTGTCCTCTGAGGACACGCTAACATGCAGTATCCCAGAGGTAAAGAGACTGTCCTCTGAGGACACACTAACATGCAGTATCCCAGAGGTAAAGAGACTGTCCCCTGAGGACACACTAACATGCAGTATCCCAGAGGTAAAGAGACTGTCCTCTGAGGACACACTAACATGCAGTATCCCAGAGGTAAAGAGACTGTCCTCTGAGGACACACTAACATGCAGTATCCCAGAGGTAAAGAGACTGTCCTCTGAGGACACACTAACATGCAGTATCCCAGAGGTAAAGAGACTGTCCTCTGAGGACACGCTAACATGCAGTATCCCAGAGGTAAAGAGACTGTCCTCTGAGGACACGCTAACATGCAGTATCCCAGAGGTAAAGAGACTGTCCTCTGAGGACACACTAACATGCAGTATCCCAGAGGTAAAGAGACTGTCCTCTGAGGACACACTAACATGCAGTATCCCAGAGGTAAAGAGACTGTCCTCTGAGGACACGCTAACATGCAGTATCCCAGAGGTAAAGAGACTGTCCTCTGAGGACACACTAACATGCAGTATCCCAGAGGTAAAGAGACTGTCCTCTGAGGACACACTAACATGCAGTATCCCAGAGGTAAAGAGACTGTCCTCTGAGGACACACTAACATGCAGTATCCCAGAGGTAAAGAGACTGTCCTCTGAGGACACGCTAACATGCAGTATCCCAGAGGTAAAGAGACTGTCCTCTGAGGACACGCTAACATGCAGTATCCCAGAGGTAAAGAGACTGTCCTCTGAGGACACGCTAACATGCAGTATCCCAGAGGTAAAGACACTGTCCTCTGAGGACACGCTAACATGCAGTATCCCAGAGGTAAAGACACTGTCCTCTGAGGACACACTAACATGCAGTATCCCAGAGGTAAAGAGACTGTCCTCTGAGGACACGCTAACATGCAGTATCCCAGAGGTAAAGACACTGTCCTCTGAGGACACACTAACATGCAGTATCCCAGAGGTAAAGAGACTGTCCTCTGAGGACACACTAACATGCAGTATCCCAGAGGTAAAGAGACTGTCCTCTGAGGACACACTAACATGCAGTATCCCAGAGGTAAAGAGACTGTCCTCTGAGGACACGCTAACATGCAGTATCCCAGAGGTAAAGAGACTGTCCTCTGAGGACACACTAACATGCAGTATCCCAGAGGTAAAGAGACTGTCCTCTGAGGACACGCTAACATGCAGTATCCCAGAGGTAAAGAGACTGTCCTCTGAGGACACGCTAACATGCAGTATCCCAGAGGTAAAGACACTGTCCTCTGAGGACACGCTAACATGCAGTATCCCAGAGGTAAAGACACTGTCCTCTGAGGACACACTAACATGCAGTATCCCAGAGGTAAAGAGACTGTCCTCTGAGGACACGCTAACATGCAGTATCCCAGAGGTAAAGACACTGTCCTCTGAGGACACACTAACATGCAGTATCCCAGAGGTAAAGAGACTGTCCTCTGAGGACACGCTAACATGCAGTATCCCAGAGGTAAAGAGACTGTCCTCTGAGGACACGCTAACATGCAGTATCCCAGAGGTAAAGAGACTGTCCTCTGAGGACACACTAACATGCAGTATCCCAGAGGTAAAGAGACTGTCCTCTGAGGACACACTAACATGCAGTATCCCAGAGGTAAAGAGACTGTCCTCTGAGGACACACTAACATGCAGTATCCCAGAGGTAAAGAGACTGTCCTCTGAGGACACACTAACATGCAGTATCCCAGAGGTAAAGAGACTGTCCTCTGAGGACACGCTAACATGCAGTATCCCAGAGGTAAAGAGACTGTCCTCTGAGGACACGCTAACATGCAGTATCCCAGAGGTAAAGAGACTGTCCTCTGAGGACACGCTAACATGCAGTATCCCAGAGGTAAAGACACTGTCCTCTGAGGACACGCTAACATGCAGTATCCCAGAGGTAAAGAGACTGTCCTCTGAGGACACACTAACATGCAGTATCCCAGAGGTAAAGACACTGTCCTCTGAGGACACACTAACATGCAGTATCCCAGAGGTAAAGAGACTGTCCTCTGAGGACACGCTAACATGCAGTATCCCAGAGGTAAAGACACTGTCCTCTGAGGACACGCTAACATGCAGTATCCCAGAGGTAAAGAGACTGTCCTCTGAGGACACGCTAACATGCAGTATCCCAGAGGTAAAGAGACTGTCCTCTGAGGACACGCTAACATGCAGTATCCCAGAGGTAAAGAGACTGTCCTCTGAGGACACACTAACATGCAGTATCCCAGAGGTAAAGAGACTGTCCTCTGAGGACACACTAACATGCAGTATCCAAGAGGTAAAGAGACTGTCCTCTGAGGACACGCTAACATGCAGTATCCCAGAGGTAAAGAGACTGTCCTCTGAGGACACGCTAACATGCAGTATCCCAGAGGTAAAGAGACTGTCCTCTGAGGACACGCTAACATGCAGTATCCCAGAGGTAAAGAGACTGTCCTCTGAGGACACGCTAACATGCAGTATCCCAGAGGTAAAGAGACTGTCCTCTGAGGACACGCTAACATGCAGTATCCCAGAGGTAAAGACACTGTCCCCTGAGGACACGCTAACATGCAGTATCCCAGAGGTAAAGACACTGTCCTCTGAGGACACACTAACATGCAGTATCCCAGAGGTAAAGAGACTGTCCTCTGAGGACACGCTAACATGCAGTATCCCAGAGGTAAAGA
>NC_139717.1:6448307-6553307 GCF_964188405.1 Protomyctophum parallelum
CTGTGCTATTTAAAAGCTATTCACTGTAAGAGGCCATTCATACCATGGTTAATTATGAATGAACTCCCGAAGCCCATGTCTAAACGCCGTGCTTGTAAAGGAGCCGAGTCAAGTGCCCCCAGCTACTTCCAAATCTAAACAGACTTAATGCTGTATGTTTATCCAGCAGTTAAAAACACACACAAGTGAAGTTGTTCATAGCAATAGCAGCAATAACATCCCATGTGTGGAACGTCCTATAGGTCAGCGGTGCAGACAGTTCCCATGGTCCGGGGGAGAAGGAAGTGTACCTGGCTCTGCGCAGGGTGCTGCTCTGTCTGGACAGGATCACAGACTTCCTGCTGACTCCTGTGGGGGGCGCTGCTGCGCCCCATGACTACCATCTCAGATCACTGCAGCAGGAGGTAAATGAAGCATGTGTCCGTGTCAAGCAGGGAGGCACGGGGCGGCACAAGGCCACTGAGCTGGTTTCATGTACCTCGCCAATTGATTAGTGTTTATTTGTTGAGTCGCCACAACACCAGAATATTACCTACGGCAATTTGACTTGAGAGCCACTTTCAAAATGACCAGCTCAACAAGATCTACCCACCAATATGATCATTGCTGAAATTAGTTTAAAAATGTACGGGGGCTTTGGAATACAGCAAGACATAACACAACACACTTGGAATGGGGAAATAGAGGGACAAATGGAATTGGTACTTTGTTTTTTGTCTGTAACTTTGTAATGCTACTGACGTTTGTGCACAACAATCTTGAAAACAAAGTATTGCGTTTGTGAGTTTGAACTGACAAGTCACGATAATTCAAGTGTCGGATTCCCAAAAGTAATTTTTTAACAGCCTATTTAAATTCAATATATTTTTAGGACCATGCTGTGATCTACCTGCACAGCCTTTGTGATCTACTGGTTGAGATCGCGATCTACCTTTTGGGCACCCCTGAAACTACAGTATGAATTTATAGCTGAGTTTATTGGTTGCCTCTACTTAGAATTAGAGGATAGATTTAGAAAGAAGGGGAGGAAGACCGGATAGGTGTGGCAGGCGTGACAAAGTGCGTCTTGTAGTCTCGTTTCATGTAAGATATTGTAGTAGACATGGAGTAGCCTGGTTAATAAACCAGACTAATATCGCACAGACCGCGGGATATTAGTCTGGGGAGGCTCAGCTTGGATTTCATTTCCAGGGAAACATTTTCTCTTTGACGCAATTGGTCAGAGCTACTGTCAGTCAAAGGTCTCAAGCATTGAAAGTCACTGTACCAAAGCCCGCCCATATTGCATACCGTGTCCCGATTGGCCGCCCACATTCTCTGGTGTAGGAAATGGGCGTACAATTGAGCCTCTCCAGACCGAAATCCGCCGGCAGGCAATTTATTTTTAATAAACGGCTGATTAGGTCTGGTTTATTAACCAGGCTAGACATGGAGGAGGTTCTCACATGAGGTACGTGAAGGACGGTGTGCGTCGTGAGGGGGAGGGATGCGTGAAGTATGAGCTGAGTATGAGCTCCCAAAAACCTAGGCGATAGAACTCGGTTCCAGCTTGGTGCAAATCAATGTGTTTTGCTTTTATTTATCCATTCCTGTCACTGGTTCTTCTGCAGTCTTTAGGATTAATGAAGTGGTTTGGCGTGTCTTATGGTGTGTTGTAATATAGATACCCTGTTTGTGTTATGGGAGTTTCTTTTACAGTAGGTGTTTGTTTGATCCTTGGACTTCACTTGAAGCCACTTTACCACGTAACTATTGCATCCCTATTCTGGGGTATACGTTCATCGAAAATAACTGATCTACAATACTCAGTCATGTTCGGTTGAATACCGGAGAACTCGCCAGTTTACGAAGTCGCCGCGGCGAAAATTCTTCATCAATGTCTTCATCGTTCATTTCCAAAGTGATCAAATTATTTTGTTCAATGAAATGGTCAGCTAGATGATGATAAAAAGGTGAGTATGTGAATAATACCAATGATAAGTAGGTCTACCATTTCAGGAATTGTTTACTAATGAATTACATTGTTTCGGTACTTTGGTGTTTAAACTTTTAGCATTCCTACTTTCTCTAGTGTAAACTCTAAACAACTATCCTCTCTCTCTCAATTCAATGCAATTTAAATGAAGGTGAAGTCAAACTAAAATGCACTAAAATCGCGGCGAGTTGGTAAACTGGCGAGTTCTTCGGATACCGTTCGGTGTAAGTAATGAAATAAAGGAATAAATCATGAAACATCAACAGGACAGTTAGTTGACGTTTCTTCTTCTTTCCCCTCTTTGTCCAAAGTGTTTGTGGACGGAGCTTGAAACCCTGGGTGAAACCCTGGGCCGAGTGGACTCAGAGATCAGACCTGGCGTGTTGGCAGAGGAGCCAGACGCCCTGCGTTGTTTGAGCTGCCTTCAACAATGTCTCCACACAGCCCAGGCAGTCCTCAACTCCTCCCGGAAGGCCCTCCACACACACCTGGGCCTCACACACCCATATCAGGTAGAAGCACCTCCACACACACACCTGGGTCTCACACACCCATATCAGGTAGGAACTGCAACACTGATTCTCAACCTGTAATCATCATAAATCCATAGTCATCATAGTTACAGGTGGTCCAGGAATGTATAGCCGGCCTACAAGCTCACAAGGCGTCACGCTGTGATGCGTTGTAGAGCTTGTAGATCAGCTCATCAATTCTTCCGGATGAGTTTTTTTCCCTATTGGACTGAAATGGGATTGATCTTTGGATCACAAAATGACGACTCTATTTATTGGGCCAGTGTTTATAAATAAAGCTTGAGTACCAACTGTTTCCACATCCAGTAACTTCGGTAGAGCTGTACGATTCATAATAATAATAATAATAATAATAATAAACCATTTTTGAAATTCATTTTTTAACCCATTCTGACCTGAGATCAGATTCATACGAGGTTTCCACTGGACACACACTGGTCTGATTAACCCATTCTGACCTGAGATCAGATTCTAAAAATGTCAGTCGTTCTTCGATTTTTCAAAAGATAGCAGACCTACAAGCTCGTATCGCGCCACTCGGTGGCGCGATATGAGCTTGTAGATCTGCTATTTTTCAATAGCTAAAGCATAACATGATGCCGACACCAAAATGGGTGCCCGGTCAGAAAGTGGGTTAAGTTCATTGTACAGTATGCTTCAATTGTGTAAACCAAAATCCAATCCAAAATCTCTCTGTTGCAGGCCCATTCATTGTGTGCAATTTCATTAAATAATAATTAAGTTGGAATTCCATTGTCATTTCACATTACATTTTGTAAAGAAACCATATTTATTTACACAAAGCATTACATTACATAACCCACAATATACAGCATCTAAACCAACACAGAAAGGCATTTCACATTCCGGACATGTTCTTCATGCAGGCTGGCCTGGAGCACGTGAAGAGCCAGGTGTGTGTTTTTGAACACATGGACCTCGGACAGACAGATTTAATGAAAGACATAAAGGAAAGCCCACATTTGGAGGTAAGCAAAGAAACCATCATGTGGCGTGTGTGCGTGCGTGCATGCATGTGCGCGCGTGCATCTTTTAAATAATCTTTTCCTTAAGTTTTGCCTTGATAGGAGCTGACGTTAGTGTAACCTAGGTTATGCGAATAACAATAAGAATGACATACAAAGTAGAAAACCACCCAGGCCATTACACCCATTAAGTATTTTGTCTGTCGATTCCTGACAGTATGTGTTAAGTATCCATCATGTGAGAGAGTCTCCCAAGGAGAAAGCCCAGCTGCAGCAGAGTTCCAGGGCCTTGATCCAGGGCCTCGCTGGCCTCTTGGATCTGGGCGAAGAGAGCTTAAGCACGTACACCGCGAAGCAGGCCAGAGAGCTTCCCAGCCCCGGCCAAGTACAACCCTTCCTCTGCAGACACCAGGTATGCAACTGTCTCCTTTGTGCTAAATCCCTGGAATAAATTCAGTGTCTGGTGACCTTTTTATTGTTGTAACTGGATTGCGTTGCATTATAACCACATTACCCCTGGTGTCCCAATTTGTGTGGGGGGATAAAAAAGGAAAGAAAGAAAGAAAAAGAAGAGCCTTGCATTGCAAGCTTGTATCAGCTATTTTCGGTATTTGTCATACAATGAAGTAGATAGGTGTGTAACAGTACGTTTTAACAGCAAGCGGATGTCCGGAAGTGCATTATTTGTCAATGGGACCCGGCAACTACTGGCGATAGCAGGCGAACAGGCGATGGTCGAAAAGTGGGCGTAGGAACGTCGGCCGAAAATATGAAAATAATTCATCTTTTGGGCGACGTCGCCCGGCGATAGTGGGTGATTTGGCGATAGCCAATGAAATTCAAGCGCCGCTCGCCGTTGGTCTCCCGCTGTTAAAACGTACCGTTAGGGTTTGCATGGTTGAGAAATGCATGTACGTACGAAACCATTTTCAAAACACAACACAGAGACTCGAAATAATTGACCTATAAGCCATGTTCTGGTGCTTCTTCCCAACCACCACTTTTCGGACAACCCAGAAGTTGTTCCAGGTCCTTGGATCCCAAGCGGCGTTCCTCCGGCATCTGTTCCAGCAGCAGCAGCCGGGGGCGCTAGAGAGTCTGGAGGCCGAGCGCGTCCAGCTAGAGACGAGGATCAACGCTCTGAACCGAGAGGTTCTGCAACATGAAGTAGCCTCTCAGACCCGGCTTCAGGTGGGCCATGTCTGTCAACTGGGCATATGTAGTTTATGTAGATTATTGTCTCCACCAGGCCGAAGGCATGGGGGGAGAGTATGTTTTGCACTCCGTCCGTCCGTCCGTGTGTCCGTCCGTGTGTCCGTCCGTCCGTGTGTGTGTCCGTGAGCAGCTAATCTCCGGCACCGTTAACCCGGTCGATGCCAAATTTTGCACACACACTCCCTGGATGCCAACGATGAACCTATGCCCCAAAATTTCCAGAACGGCCTGTTATAGCGCCACCAGGAGGCCGCTTTGTGCTAAACAAGTTTTTGCACAGTACACCTACAGATTTTGTCCAAACATCGCGCAAATTGGTACACAGTCTCTCTACTTTACTTTTGTTGCCCTTTTATCCAACCACCAGATGAAGGCAAGCTGCAATGTCCTACATTCCTATCCTGGTGGAGACCTGTGCCCAGAAGGGCACTTTTTCTAGTTTTAAATGTGCTGTGCCAAGACGTTTTCCTTTTTGTCTGTACAATATATACTTCTTCAGTTGAAGCACTTAACTCTACTCAAGACTCGAGTAGAGGACGAGGGGTCATTTTCTTTTGCATTGCCCTCCTATTTTTAACCTTATTTGAAGATGTTCTGTACTAAAGTGATGTGGGTGTGCTGACCCCGTCTGCCTGCCTGTTGTCAATTGTGTATCATGTGTTGGAATGCGTTTGTGGAGAAATCATCCTTTTCAAAGAGATGTTTTACAGTGAAAATGAGGTCCAGATTTGAATAAAATGAACTTAAATCACAAAAAAAAGACCTGAGGCCGATTCTACAAAATGCCTTCCAAACACTTTTCAAAAAATGTTCAAAAATAGCAGACCCACTGTGAGCTTGTATATCTGCTATTTGTTTAATACATAGGCAACGCTAAAATCTAAAATGGCACAGATGCTTTCCCGGTTTTAATGGGTTAAGTAAAAGCAGCAAGTAAAGTAAAATTCCTGTATTGAAAATTGTACTTGAGTAAAGTACAAATGTATCTGGTGGCTGTGGCTCAGGAGGTACAGCAGGTCGTCCAATGATCCCTGGGTCGGCGGTTCGAATCCCGGCTCCTCCTGTCCACATGTCGAAGTGTCCTTGGGCAAGACACTGAACCCTACATTGCCTCCAATGAGTCGGTTGGTGTGAGCTCGCCACCATTGGTGTGTGAATGTGGGAAGTGAGGACGCTGGCGTCGCCGCTTCACCTCCCAATGTATGAATGAATGAACCATTGTGAAGCACTTTGAGCACTTGGAAAAGCGCTATAAAAGTGCAATTCATTATTATTATTGTCATCAAATTACTGTAGTACCAAAGTACATTTTTTGTACTTTGTGTCAAACATTGCACCACTGGCATAACGTTATCATTCATACTGAACAGTGCAAACAAATGAGCATAATGTTGTTGTTTTGGGGGGGTTCTGCATGGTGTGTAGGAGTGGACCCAGTGGGAGAGGGACTGTGGCCAACTGGGCCAACTGCTGGATCAGTTGGAGACCCTGGTCAGCGGCAGAGAGCCCGAAGGAAACGACCATGACGACGTCTGTCCCCAAGAACAAACACAGGAGAGACTGGATACCTGCCAGGTTAGCCTGCTGTTTGTTTCTGCTAGTTTCTGTCTGGCAAATCCCACGTCTTTTTGGCTTCAAGACTGGCTTCCCTATAGACAGATGTTTTGTTTAGAAACATTGAGACTGTACGTGCACGTGCTCGTTTCATGTAATCAATTTCCAACAATCTGTTGTTTTGGTTTCAGTTCATTCAACCTCCTCTTGGCTGGTGAGACGCTCCTATCGAGACATACTGTATACAGTATGTCTATGCTGCAACCCAATTTGCCCTTCGGGGACACTAAATAAACTTGAACCTTGAACAGTATATACTTCACCCCACAGCGGTATTACGTGCTGACATCATCGGTTGGTTTGGCCCCAGCCTGCGCGCGCATACTGGTTCTTATTATCAGTGTGAAGTTGTTTGGAAATGAGTCTATGAACAATCCATACTTGGGGAACAATTTTCCCTATACTGTACTAGTGTACTTGAACAAACTGCCTTATACTACATACTACCTATACAACCTGATCAATACTTAATTAACTGTACTATAGCAACCTTCCATATACAGTACTAGTTATTTAAGATATCAGATTGATTAACTTTGTTTATTTTTGGTTGTTCATGAAAAATGAATACAATTTAAAGGTATATTCAGTGATTTCACTTAATTCAAATATCACTTATTTTTTTGTTTTGTTGTGATAATCCTCCCTACTATAGAGTGTGCTGGCCATATAAGGAGTTCCTCCCTGTCCCCAGTTAACCCCTGGGGGTCAAAAAACCTTAGGTTTCGTTTTTGACTCTCTATCCTGATTGGACGAAAGGCTGGGTCCCACAGCCAAAAACGAAACCTAAGGTTTTTTGAGTGAAATCACTGAATATACCTTTAAGTTAAAAAATATATTTATATATTCTTTCTTTTTAAGATCCGAAATCAAGCTGTAGTTCCAGAACCGTTGGTTTGAACACAATCTGAATCTCTACTTTCATATGAAATTTAAAAAAAGGATACAAGAATGAAATAAAGGTGTCAAAAATATAATCTATGAAAAGACGAGTCTAATTAAATGACATTGAGACAAAGACATTTTGAGAGTAAATAAATAAATGGCAAATGGTGCATTTATATAGCGCCTTTATCCAAGGCGCTTTACAGAGAGATTGTGCATTACATTCACCCATTCACACACACGTTCACACACCGATGCCGGAGGAAACCATGCAAGGCACCAACCATCACATCAGGAGCAATTAGGGGTTCAGACTCAGTGTCTTGCTCAAGGACACCTCGACACTAACTCCGGGGGGGATGCCCGGGATGGAGCTGGGAACCATCCGGTCACTCTACCCCTGATCCACTCTACCCCTGATCCACTCTACCCCTGATCCACTCTACCCCTGATCCACTCTACCCCTGATCCACTCTACCCCTGATCCACTCTACCCCTGATCCACTCTACCCCTGATCCACTCTACCCCTGATCCACTCTACCCCTGATCCACTCTACCCCTGATCCACTCTACCCCTGATCCACTCTACCCCTGATCCACTCTACTCCTGATCCACTCTACCCCTGATCCACTCTACCCCTGATCCACTCTACCCCTGATCCACTCTACCCCTGATCCACTCTACCCCTGATCCACTCTACCCCTGATCCACTCTACCCTTGAGCCACTGCCGCGCGGCATGAGTAATATTCCTTCGTCACACTATATCCTTGCTTCTGTGTCCCGTAGCGAGTGCTGAGCCACACTATATCCCTGCTTCTGTGTCCCGTAGCGAGTGCTGAGCCAGCTCCAGCAGAGCAGAGATGTGTTGGGTCTGCTCCTGGACCAGGGTGACGGGCTGCAGCGCGGTGGTGACGCAGCAGGATGCAGTACCTCGGTCTCCCAGGCAGGAGGAGCTCTGGAGCTACGGTGGCGCAGCCTCCACAGGAGGACGGAGCACAAGATCAGACGCTGCCAAGACCTCCGGGAGAGCTGGTCCAGGTAGGACACCTCTCACACCTTTACAGAGAGCTGGTCCAGGTATAGGACACCTCTCACACCTTTACAGAGAGATGGTCCAGGTAGGACCACTTCTCACACCTTTACAGAGAGATGGTCCAGGTATAGGACACCTCTCACACCTTTACAGAGAGCTGGTCCAGGTATAGGACACCTCTCACACCTTTACAGAGAGATGGTCCAGGTAGGACACCTCTCACACCTTTACAGAGAGCTGGTCCAGGTATAGGACACCTCTCACACCTTTACAGAGAGATGGTCCAGGTATAGGACACCTCTCACACCTTTACAGAGAGCTGGTCCAGGTATAGGACACCTCTCACACCTTTACAGAGAGATGGTCCAGGTAGGACACCTCTCACACCTTTACAGAGAGCTGGTCCAGGTAGGACACCTCTCACACCTTTACAGAGAGATGGTCCAGGTATAGGACACCTCTCACACCTTTACAGAGAGCTGGTCCAGGTAGGACACCTCTCACACCTTTACAGAGAGATGGTCCAGGTATAGGACACCTCTCACACCTTTACAGAGAGCTGGTCCAGGTATAGGACACCTCTCACACCTTTACAGAGAGATGGTCCAGGTATAGGACACCTCTCACACCTTTACAGAGAGCTGGTCCAGGTATAGGACACCTCTCACACCTTTACAGAGAGATGGTCCAGGTAGGACACCTCTCACACCTTTACAGAGAGCTGGTCCAGGTAGGACACCTCTCACACCTTTACAGAGAGATGGTCCAGGTATAGGACACCTCTCACACCTTTACAGAGAGCTGGTCCAGGTAGGACACCTCTCACACCTTTACAGAGAGATGGTCCAGGTAGGACACCTCTCACACCTTTACAGAGAGATGGTCCAGGTATAGGACACCTCTCACACCTTTACAGAGAGATGGTCCAAGTATAGGACACCTCTCACACCTTTACAGAGAGCTGGTCCAGGTATAGGACACCTCTCACACCTTTACAGAGAGATGGTCCAGGTATAGGACACCTCTCACACCTTTACAGAGAGATGGTCCAGGTATAGGACACCTCTCACACCTTTACAGAGAGATGGTCCAGGTATAGGACACCTCTCACACCTTTACAGAGAGCTGGTCCAGGTAGGACACCTCTCACACCTTTACAGAGAGATGGTCCAGGTAGGACACCTCTCACACCTTTACAGAGAGATGGTCCAGGTATAGGACACCTCTCACACCTTTACAGAGAGCTGGTCCAGGTATAGGACACCTCTCACACCTTTACAGAGAGCTGGTCCAGGTATAGGACACCTCTCACACCTTTACAGAGAGATGGTCCAGGTATAGGACACCTCTCACACCTTTACAGAGAGATGGTCCAGGTAGGACACCTCTCACACCTTTACAGAGAGATGGTCCAGGTATAGGACACCTCTCACACCTTTACAGAGAGATGGTCCAGGTAGGACACCTCTCACACCTTTACAGAGAGCTGGTCCAGGTAGGACACCTCTCACACCTTTACAGAGAGCTGGTCCAGGTAGGACACCTCTCACACCTTTACAGAGAGCTGGTCCAGGTATAGGACACCTCTCACACCTTTACAGAGAGATGGTCCAGGTAGGACACCTCTCACACCTTTACAGAGAGATGGTCCAGGTAGGACACCTCTCACACCTTTACAGAGAGCTGGTCCAGGTAGGACACCTCTCACACCTTTACAGAGAGCTGGTCCAGGTATAGGACACCTCTCACACCTTTACAGAGAGCTGGTCCAGGTATAGGACACCTCTCACACCTTTACAGAGAGCTGGTCCAGGTAGGACACCTCTCACACCTTTACAGAGAGATGGTCCAGGTAGGACACCTCTCACACCTTTACAGAGAGATGGTCCAGGTAGGACACCTCTCACACCTTTACAGAGAGCTGGTCCAGGTATAGGACCACCTCTCACACCTTTACAGAGAGATGGTCCAGGTAGGACACCTCTCACACCTTTACAGAGAGCTGGTCCAGGTAGGACACCTCTCACACCTTTACAGAGAGCTGGTCCAGGTATAGGACACCTCTCACACCTTTACAGAGAGCTGGTCCAGGTAGGACACCTCTCACACCTTTACAGAGAGCTGGTCCAGGTAGGACACCTCTCACACCTTTACAGAGAGATGGTCCAGGTATAGGACACCTCTCACACCTTTACATAGAGCTGGTCCAGGTAAGACACCTCTCACACCTTTACAGAGAGATGGTCCAGGTAGGACACCTCTCACACCTTTACAGAGAGATGGTCCAGGTAGGACACCTCTCACACCTTTACAGAGAGATGGTCCAGGTAGGACACCTCTCACACCTTTACAGAGAGATGGTCCAGGTAGGACACCTCTCACACCTTTACAGAGAGCTGGTCCAGGTAGGACACCTCTCACACCTTTACAGAGAGATGGTCCAGGTATAGGACACCTCTCACACCTTTACAGAGAGCTGGTCCAGGTATAGGACACCTCTCACACCTTTACAGAGAGATGGTCCAGGTATAGGACACCTCTCACACCTTTACAGAGAGATGGTCCAGGTAGGACACCTCTCACACCTTTACAGAGAGCTGGTCCAGGTAGGACACCTCTCACACCTTTACTGAGAGATGGTCCAGGTATAGGACACCTCTCACACCTTTACAGAGAGCTGGT
Source organism: Protomyctophum parallelum (assembly GCF_964188405.1). Taxonomy (NCBI): domain Eukaryota; kingdom Metazoa; phylum Chordata; class Actinopteri; order Myctophiformes; family Myctophidae; genus Protomyctophum; species Protomyctophum parallelum. Next base: position 6,459,235 of record NC_139717.1, read on the forward strand.
CCAGGTAGGACACCTCTCACACCTTTACTGAGAGATGGTCCAGGTAGGACACCTCTCACACCTTTACAGAGAGATGGTCCAGGTATAGGACACCTCTCACACCTTTACAGAGAGCTGGTCCAGGTATAGGACACCTCTCACACCTTTACAGAGAGCTGGTCCAGGTAGGACACCTCTCACACCTTTACAGAGAGATGGTCCAGGTATAGGACACCTCTCACACCTTTACTGAGAGATGGTCCAGGTAGGACACCTCTCACACCTTTACAGAGAGCTGGTCCAGGTAGGACACCTCTCACACCTTTACAGAGAGATGGTCCAGGTAGGACACCTCTCACACCTTTACATAGAGCTGGTCCAGGTATAGGACACCTCTCACACCTTTACAGAGAGATGGTCCAGGTATAGGACACCTCTCACACCTTTACAGAGAGCTGGTCCAGGTAGGACACCTCTCACACCTTTACAGAGAGCTGGTCCAGGTAGGACACCTCTCACACCTTTACAGAGAGATGGTCCAGGTATAGGACACCTCTCACACCTTTACAGAGAGCTGGTCCAGGTAGGACACCTCTCACACCTTTACAGAGAGATGGTCCAGGTATAGGACACCTCTCACACCTTTACAGAGAGCTGGTCCAGGTAGGACACCTCTCACACCTTTACAGAGAGATGGTCCAGGTATAGGACACCTCTCACACCTTTACAGAGAGATGGTCCAGGTATAGGACACCTCTCACACCTTTACAGAGAGCTGGTCCAGGTAGGACACCTCTCACACCTTTACAGAGAGCTGGTCCAGGTATAGGACACCTCTCACACCTTTACAGAGAGATGGTCCAGGTATAGGACACCTCTCACACCTTTACAGAGAGCTGGTCCAGGTAGGACACCTCTCACACCTTTACAGAGAGTTGGTCCAGGTAGGACACCTCTCACACCTTTACAGAGAGATGGTCCAGGTATAGGACACCTCTCACACCTTTACAGAGAGATGGTCCAGGTATAGGACACCTCTCACACCTTTACAGAGAGCTGGTCCAGGTATAGGACACCTCTCACACCTTTACAGAGAGATGGTCCAGGTATAGGACACCTCTCACACCTTTACAGAGAGATGGTCCAGGTAGGACACCTCTCACACCTTCACAGAGAGCTGGTCCCGGTAGGACACCTCTCACACCTTTACAGAGAGCTGGTCCAGGTAGGACACCTCTCACACCTTTACAGAGAGATGGTCCAGGTAGGACACCTCTCACACCTTTACAGAGAGCTGGTCCAGGTAGGACACCTCTCACACCTTTACAGAGAGCTGGTCCAGGTAGGACACCTCTCACACCTTTACAGAGAGATGGTCCAGGTAGGACACCTCTCACACCTTTACAGAGAGATGGTCCAGGTATAGGACACCTCTCACACCTTTACAGAGAGCTGGTCCAGGTATAGGACACCTCTCACACCTTTACAGAGAGATGGTCCAGGTATAGGACACCTCTCACACCTTTACAGAGAGATGGTCCAGGTATAGGACACCTCTCACACCTTTACAGAGAGCTGGTCCAGGTAGGACACCTCTCACACCTTTACAGAGAGCTGGTCCAGGTAGGACACCTCTCACACCTTTACAGAGAGCTGGTCCAGGTATAGGACACCTCTCACACCTTTACAGAGAGATGGTCCAGGTAGGACACCTCTCACACCTTTACAGAGAGATGGTCCAGGTATAGGACACCTCTCACACCTTTACAGAGAGCTGGTCCAGGTAGGACACCTCTCACACCTTTACATAGAGCTGGTCCAGGTATAGGACACCTCTCACACCTTTACAGAGAGATGGTCCAGGTATAGGACACCTCTCACACCTTTACAGAGAGCTGTTCCAGGTATAGGACACCTCTCACACCTTTACAGAGAGCTGGTCCAGGTATAGGACACCTCTCACACCTTTACAGAGAGCTGGTCCAGGTATAGGACACCTCTCACACCTTTACAGAGAGATGGTCCAGGTAGGACACCTCTCACACCTTTACAGAGAGATGGTCCAGGTAGGACACCTCTCACACCTTTACAGAGAGATGGTCCAGGTAGGACACCTCTCACACCTTTACAGAGAGATGGTCCAGGTATAGGACACCTCTCACACCTTTACAGAGAGCTGGTCCAGGTATAGGACACCTCTCACACCTTTACAGAGAGATGGTCCAGGTATAGGACACCTCTCACACCTTTACAGAGAGATGGTCCAGGTAGGATACCTCTCACACCTTTACAGAGAGATGGTCCAGGTAGGACACCTCTCACACCTTTACAGAGAGATGGTCCAGGTAGGACACCTCTCACACCTTTACAGAGAGCTGGTCCAGGTATAGGACACCTCTCACACCTTTACAGAGAGATGGTCCAGGTAGGACACCTCTCACACCTTTACAGAGAGCTGGTCCAGGTAGGACACCTCTCACACCTTTACAGAGAGCTGGTCCAGGTATAGGACACCTCTCACACCTTTACAGAGAGATGGTCCAGGTAGGACACCTCTCACACCTTTACAGAGAGCTGGTCCAGGTAGGACACCTCTCACACCTTTACAGAGAGCTGGTCCAGGTATAGGACACCTCTCACACCTTTACAGAGAGATGGTCCAGGTAGGACACCTCTCACACCTTTACAGAGAGCTGGTCCAGGTATAGGACACCTCTCACACCTTTACAGAGAGCTGGTCCAGGTATAGGACACCTCTCACACCTTTACAGAGAGATGGTCCAGGTAGGACACCTCTCACACCTTTACAGAGAGCTGGTCCAGGTAGGACACCTCTCACACCTTTACAGAGAGATGGTCCAGGTAGGACACCTCTCACACCTTTACAGGGAGAGCTGGTCCAGGTAGGACACCTCTCACACCTTTACAGCAGAGTGGGGTCCGCGGACCCCCAGGGAGTTCCAGAGGGTCCCCAGCTAAATGATAGTTTGGAACCAAACGGACCCTTATGGGACTGTAACTCTGAGAGCTGTACAAAATTGTACACTCTCAGAGTTAAATTAACATTGGTTTTACAATATAAATTGGGGGTCTCAGTGATTAAACAAAATGCCTAATGCATTTGAAACTGGGGGTCCTGGAAAACTAAACGGGTTGAGAATCACAGCTATAGAGCCGTACACATCTTCTCTTATGGGGCTCCCTGCCGTATCTTTTCAAATGAGGGTCCGCGGGCTAATTAGTGTCAATTTGGGGGTCCTTAACATGAAAAGGTTTGGGAACCACTGCTTTACAGCAGTGGTTTTCAACCAGTGGTCCAGGGACCACCAGTGGTCCTTGAGGGGGTTCCAGGTGGTCCCCAGCTAAATGAGGGAGAGTTGAGGGGGTTCCAGGTGGTCCCCAGCTAAATGAGGGAGAGTTGAGGGGGTTCCAGGTGGTCCCCAGCTAAATGAGGGAGAGTTGAGGGGGTTCCAGGTGGTCCCCAGCTAAATGAGGGAGAGTTGAGGGGGTTCCAGGTGGTCCCCAGCTAAATGAGGGAGAGTTGAGGGGGTTCCAGGTGGTCCCCAGCTAAATGAGGGAGAGTTGAGGGGGTTCCAGGTGGTCCCCAGCTAAATGAGGGAGAGTTGAGGGGGTTCCAGGTGGTCCCCAGCTAAATGAGGGAGAGTTGAGGGGGTTCCAGGTGGTCCCCAGCTAAATGAGGGAGAGTTGAGGGGGTTCCAGGTGGTCCCCAGCTAAATGAGGGAGAGTTGAGGGGGTTCCAGGTGGTCCCCAGCTAAATGAGGGAGAGTTGAGGGGGTTCCAGGTGGTCCCCAGCTAAATGAGGGAGAGTTGAGGGGGTTCCAGGTGGTCCCCAGCTAAATGAGGGAGAGTTGAGGGGGTTCCAGGTGGTCCCCAGCTAAATGAGGGAGAGTTGGTAAATCAAACGCACCCTTATAGATCTTTAACTCTTGAGCGTAAAATGAAACCAAATGGACCCGTTTCATTTTACACTCTCAAGAGTTAAATTATTGTTAAACATCTGCATTACTTAATTTACAAGAAGTCGACACAGTTAGAGATTGTAGTAGAGAATAATTGTTATTTTGATCACCTCATCAATACGGCATGTGTCCATCGTGGACACCATCTTATCCAACGACACCAGAATAGTCAAAGTTTTGGGACTGAGAGGCTAAATGTCATCAAATGGTGGTCCGTAGGGGGCTCAAAATGCAGAATAAATAATGGTCCTTGATATGAAAAGGGTTGGTAAAAACCCACTGTTCTACAGTTACACACCTGTAAAGGTTTGGTCCCTTTTGAACCCCCCTCAAGGTACCCCCTGCTGGTCCCTGGACCCCACTTTGAGGGAGGACAATAGAAAGCATTTCACGTACTATATCATATTATCATATCAAATAGAAGTTATTTTCTTTTGATAACAAGATCATAATACTGTACAATATAGCGATGAATATGTGTGGTCAGTCTGTGAAATGGATCACAGTTGATCACAGGCTGAAACTGATGCCTTTCAATAATAAACAGTTACTCTAGTACTACTGTATATCAAGTGCACAGCTATTAAGTCAAAGCTGTGATAGTGAGAACGCAAATAATTAAAAAAAGTTATTACAGTTGTAGTATATTAAAATACCATACAGGAGAGTAAATGTGCACGGCAGACAGACGACGAGATGATGTTCCTTGATGTTTATTTCAGAGTACACAGCACAGCAAACAGCATATGTCCGACAGCCTTACGCCGTCGGGGAGAATGACCCAGTTACATTGAATGTCATGGAATTAAGTACAGTTTCACAAACTGAGGTGAGAATGTAGGCATGTTCACTGTTCCTCTGAAGACCCCTTGATCAACCATATGCTCCCATGCAGCTATCAACACCAATTCTATTTTTACACAAATTGCAGCAGGAACAGACAGCAAACCGTAAACACCCATCGACACCCCAACTTTGAATAACAAAGACAGCTGTCCTTGGAGCAGGCCTTGGAGATGAACTGACTTAGCACAGAAATTTAGTCTTGATTGCATATTGCAAATATGGACTAAAATGGATACCACACAGTGCTTTGATATTTCAACTAGGGATGTCCCGATCACATTTTTTGATTCCCATCAATTGATTTGAGTATCTGCTATTACCGATTTTTCACAATCCGATATTTATATTTTTATAGAACACTTATGCCATATCACAACAGTATAATATCCAGAATCACAATATCCAGTCTAATATCATCATATGGATATAATATTGATACTAGGGAATGTCCCGATCACGTTTTCTTTGCCTCCCGATCCGATTTCCGATCATTGGAAAATGACGTGATCGGCCCCCAATTTCCGATCCCGTGATCGGACCGCGACAATTTCAACAGAGAAAGTATTTGTGATTAGTCCACTACCAGTACTTTTGTTCGTTTTATTAACCCATTCTGACCGGGCACCCATTTTGGTGTCAGCATCATGTTATGCTTTAGCTATTTAAAAATAGCAGATCTACAAGCTCATATCGCGCCACCGAGTGGCGCGATACGAGCTTGTAGGTCTGCTATTTTTTTTAAATCGAAGAGTGACTGACATTTTTAGAATCTGATCTCAGGTCAGAATGGGTTCATCAGACCAGTGTGCGTCCGGCGGAAACCTCGTATGTGAATCTGATCTCAGGTCAGAATGGGTTAATTACCACGTGTAAATGAGGTGCAAACGATGACTTTACTGTATCGCATCAGCAGTTTAGTATAAGTTTTATCCCATCTGTAGCAATATGTCAGTGAGTAAAACATCTCCTGGCAAAATCACGTATTTTGTTTTTAATGATCTGTGGAAATAAATATGTTCCAGTTCATTCAGTGGAGGCTCTGCAGAAGTATAATAATAAATAAATATGTTCCAGTTCATTCGGTGGAGCTCTGCAGAAGTATAATAATAAATAAATATGTTCCAGTTCATTCGGTGGAGCTCTGCAGAAGTATAATAATAAATAAATATGTTCCAGTTCATTCGGTGGAGCTCTGCAGAAGTATAATAATAAATAAATATGTTCCAGTTCATTCAGTGGAGCTCTGCAGAAGTATAATAATACATAAATATGTTCCAGTTCATTCAGTGGAGCTCTGCAGAAGTATAATAATAAATAAATATGTTCCAGTTCATTAGGTGGAGCTCTGCAGAAGTATAATAATAAATAAATATGTTCCAGTTCATTCAGTGGAGACTCTGCAGAAGTATAATAATAAATAAATATGTTCCAGTTCATTCGGTGGAGCTCTGCAGAAGTATAATAATAATAAATATGTTCCAGTTCATTCGGTGGAGCTCTGCAGAAGTATAATAATAAATAAATATGTTCCAGTTCATTCGGTGGAGCTCTGCAGAAGTATAATAATAAATAAATAAATATGTTCCAGTTCATTAGGTGGAGCTCTGCAGAAGTATAATAATAATAAATAAATATGTTCCAGTTCATTCAGTGGAGACTCTGCAGAAGTATAATAATATATAAATATGTTCCAGTTCATTCGGTGGAGCTCTGCAGAAGTATAATAATAAATAAATATGTTCCAGTTCATTCAGTGGAGCTCTGCAGAAGTATAATAATATATAAATATGTTCCAGTTCATTCGGTGGAGCTCTGCAGAAGTATAATAATATATAAATATGTTCCAGTTCATTCGGTGGAGCTCTGCAGAAGTATAATAATATATAAATATGTTCCAGTTCATTCAGTGGAGCTCTGCAGAAGTATAATAATAAATAAATATGTTCCAGTTCATTAGGTGGAGCTCTGCAGAAGTATAATAAATAATAAATAAATATGTTCCAGTTCATTCGGTGGAGCTCTGCAGAAGTATAATAATAATAAATAAATATGTTCCAGTTCATTAGGTGGAGCTCTGCAGAAGTATAATAATAATAAATAAATATGTTCCAGTTCATTTGGTGGAGCTCTGCAGAAGTATAATAATAAATAAATATGTTCCAGTTCATTCAGTGGAGCTCTGCAGAAGTATAATAATAATAAATAAATATGTTCCAGTTCATTCAGTGGAGGCTCTGCAGAAGTATAATAATAAATACATATGTTCCAGTTCATTCGGTTGGAGCTCTGCAGAAGTATAATAATAAATAAATATGTTCCAGTTCATTCGGTGGAGCTCTGCAGAAGTATAATAATAAATAAATATGTTCCAGTTCATTCGGTGGAGCTCTGCAGAAGTATAATAATAAATAAATATGTTCCAGTTCATTCAGTGGAGCTCTGCAGAAGTATAATAATAAATAAATATGTTCCAGTTCATTCAGTGGAGCTCTGCAGAAGTATAATAATAAATAAATATGTTCCAGTTCATTCGGTGGAGCTCTGCAGAAGTATAATAATAAATAAATATGTTCCAGTTCATTCGGTGGAGACTCTGCAGAAGTATAATAATAAATAAATATGTTCCAGTTCATTAGGTGGAGCTCTGCAGAAGTATAATAATAAATACATATGTTCCAGTTCATTCGGTTGGAGCTCTGCAGAAGTATAATAATAAATAAATATGTTCCAGTTCATTCGGTGGAGCTCTGCAGAAGTATAATAATAAATAAATATGTTCCAGTTCATTCGGTGGAGCTCTGCAGAAGTATAATAATAAATAAATATGTTCCAGTTCATTCAGTGGAGCTCTGCAGAAGTATAATAATAAATAAATATGTTCCAGTTCATTCAGTGGAGCTCTGCAGAAGTATAATAATAAATAAATATGTTCCAGTTCATTCGGTGGAGCTCTGCAGAAGTATAATAATAAATAAATATGTTCCAGTTCATTCGGTGGAGACTCTGCAGAAGTATAATAATAAATAAATATGTTCCAGTTCATTCGGTGGAGCTCTGCAGAAGTATAATAATAAATAAATATGTTCCAGTTCATTCAGTGGAGCTCTGCAGAAGTATAATAATAAATAAATATGTTCCAGTTCATTCGGTGGAGCTCTGCAGAAGTATAATAATAAATAAATATGTTCCAGTTCATTCGGTGGAGACTCTGCAGAAGTATAATAATAAATAAATATGTTCCAGTTCATTCGGTGGAGCTCTGCAGAAGTATAATAATAAATAAATATGTTCCAGTTCATTCGGTGGAGACTCTGCAGAAGTATAATAATAAATAAATATGTTCCAGTTCATTCGGTGGAGCTCTGCAGAAGTATAATAATAAATAAATATGTTCCAGTTCATTCAGTGGAGCTCTGCAGAAGTATAATAATAATAAATATGTTCCAGTTCATTCAGTGGAGGCTCTGCAGAAGTATAATAATAAATAAATATGTTCCAGTTCATTCAGTGGAGCTCTGCAGAAGTATAATAATAAATAAATATGTTCCAGTTCATTCAGTGGAGCTCTGCAGAAGTATAATAATAAATAAATATGTTCCAGTTCATTCGGTGGAGCTCTGCAGAAGTATAATAATAAATAAATATGTTCCAGTTCATTAGGTGGAGCTCTGCAGAAGTATAATAATAAATAAATATGTTCCAGTTCATTCAGTGGAGCTCTGCAGAAGTATAATAATAAATAAATATGTTCCAGTTCATTCGGTGGAGCTCTGCAGAAGTATAATAATAAATAAATATGTTCCAGTTCATTCGGTGGAGCTCTGCAGAAGTATAATAATAAATAAATATGTTCCAGTTCATTCAGTGGAGCTCTGCAGAAGTATAATAATAAATAAATATGTTACAGTTCATTAGGTGGAGCTCTGCAGAAGTATAATAATAAATAAATATGTTCCAGTTCATTCAGTGGAGCTCTGCAGAAGTATAATAATAAATAAATATGTTCCAGTTCATTCGGTGGAGCTCTGCAGAAGTATAATAATAAATAAATATGTTCCAGTTCATTCGGTGGAGCTCTGCAGAAGTATAATAATAAATAAATATGTTCCAGTTCATTCGGTGGAGCTCTGCTGAAGTATAATAATAAATAAATATGTTCCAGTTCATTCGGTTAAAGCTCTGCTGAAGTATAATAATAAATAAATATGTTCCAGTTCATTCAGTGGAGCTCTGCAGAAGTATAATAATAAATAAATATGTTCCAGTTCATTCGGTGGAGCTCTGCAGAAGTATAATAATAAATAAATATGTTCCAGTTCATTCGGTGGAGCTCTGCAGAAGTATAATAATAAATAAATATGTTCCAGTTCATTCGGTTAAAGCTCTGCTGAAGTATAATAATAAATAAATATGTTCCAGTTCATTCAGTGGAGCTCTGCAGAAGTATAATAATAAATAAATATGTTCCAGTTCATTCGGTGGAGCTCTGCAGAAGTATAATAATAAATAAATGTGTTCCAGTTCATTCGGTGGAGCTCTGCAGAAGTATAATAATAAATAAATATGTTCCAGTTCATTCGGTGGAGCTCTGCAGAAGTATAATAATAAATAAATATGTTCCAGTTCATTAGGTGGAGCTCTGCAGAAGTATAATAATAAATAAATATGTTCCAGTTCATTCGGTGGAGCTCTGCAGAAGTATAATAATAAATAAATATGTTCCAGTTCATTCAGTGGAGCTCTGCAGAAGTATAATAATAAATAAATATGTTCCAGTTCATTCGGTTAAAGCTCTGCAGAAGTATAATAATAATAAATATGTTCCAGTTCATTCAGTGGAGCTCTGCAGAAGTATAATAAATAATACATAAATATGTTCCAGTTCATTCGGTGGAGCTCTGCAGAAGTATAATAATAAATAAATATGTTCCAGTTCATTCGGTGGAGCTCTGCAGAAGTATAATAATAAATAAATATGTTCCAGTTCATTCAGTGGAGCTCTGCAGAAGTATAATAATAAATAAATATGTTCCAGTTCATTAGGTGGAGCTCTGCAGAAGTATAATAATAAATAAATATGTTCCAGTTCATTAGGTGGAGCTCTGCAGAAGTATAATAATAAATAAATATGTTCCAGTTCATTCAGTGGAGCTCTGCAGAAGTATAATAATAAATAAATATGTTCCAGTTCATTCGGTGGAGCTCTGCAGAAGTATAATAATAAATAAATATGTTCCAGTTCATTCAGTGGAGCTCTGCTGAAGTATAATAATAAATAAATATGTTCCAGTTCATTCGGTGGAGCTCTGCAGAAGTATAATAATAAATAAATATGTTCCATTTCATTCGGTGAAGCTCTGCAGAAGTATAATAATAAATAAATATGTTCCAGTTCATTCAGTGGAGCTCTGCAGAAGTATAATAATACATAAATATGTTCCAGTTCATTCGGTGGAGACTCTGCAGAAGTATAATAATAAATAAATATGTTCCAGTTCATTCAGTGGAGCTCTGCAGAAGTATAATAATACATAAATATGTTCCAGTTCATTAGGTGGAGCTCTGCAGAAGTATAATAATAAATAAATATGTTCCAGTTCATTCAGTGGAGCTCTGCTGAAGTATAATAATAAATAAATATGTTCCAGTTCATTCGGTGGAGCTCTGCAGAAGTATAATAATAAATAAATATGTTCCATTTCATTCGGTGAAGCTCTGCAGAAGTATAATAATAAATAAATATGTTCCAGTTCATTCAGTGGAGCTCTGCAGAAGTATAATAATACATAAATATGTTCCAGTTCATTCGGTGGAGCTCTGCAGAAGTATAATAATAAATAAATATGTTCCAGTTCATTCAGTGGAGCTCTGCAGAAGTATAATAATAAATAAATATGTTCCAGTTCATTCAGTGGAGCTCTGCAGAAGTATAATAATAAATAAATATGTTCCAGTTCATTCAGTGGAGCTCTGCAGAAGTATAATAATAAATAAATATGTTCCAGTTCATTCGGTGGAGCTCTGCAGAAGTATAATAATAATAAATAAATATGTTCCAGTTCATTCAGTGGAGACTCTGCTGAAGTATAATAATAAATAAATATGTTCCAGTTCATTAGGTGGAGCTCTGCAGAAGTATAATAATAAATAAATATGTTCCAGTTCATTCGGTGGAGCTCTGCAGAAGTATAATAATAAATAAATATGTTCCAGTTCATTCGGTGGAGCTCTGCAGAAGTATAATAATAAATAAATATGTTCCAGTTCATTCGGTGGAGCTCTGCAGAAGTATAATAATAAATAAATATGTTCCAGTTCATTCAGTGGAGCTCTGCAGAAGTATAATAATAAATAAATATGTTCCAGTTCATTCGGTGGAGCTCTGCAGAAGTATAATAATAAATAAATATGTTCCAGTTCATTCGGTGGAGACTCTGCAGAAGTATAATAATAAATAAATATGTTCCAGTTCATTCGGTGGAGCTCTGCAGAAGTATAACAATAAATAAATATGTTCCAGTTCATTCGGTGGAGCTCTGCAGAAGTATAATAATAAATAAATATGTTCCAGTTCATTCAGTGGAGCTCTGCAGAAGTATAATAATAAATAAATATGTTCCAGTTCATTCAGTGGAGCTCTGCAGAAGTATAATAATAAATAAATATGTTCCAGTTCATTCAGTGGAGGCTCTGCAGAAGTATAATAATAAATAAATATGTTCCAGTTCATTCGGTGGAGCTCTGCAGAAGTATAATAATAAATAAATATGTTCCAGTTCATTCGGTGGAGCTCTGCAGAAGTATAATAATAAATAAATATGTTCCAGTTCATTCAGTGGAGCTCTACAGAAGTATAATAATAAATAAATATGTTCCAGTTCATTCAGTGGAGCTCTGCAGAAGTATAATAATAAATAAATATGTTCCAGTTCATTCAGTGGAGCTCTGCAGAAGTATAATAATAAATAAATATGTTCCAGTTCATTAGGTGGAGCTCTGCAGAAGTATAATAATAAATAAATATGTTCCAGTTCATTCGGTGGAGCTCTGCAGAAGTATAATAATAAATAAATATGTTCCAGTTCATTCAGTGGAGCTCTGCAGAAGTATAATAATAAATAAATATGTTCCAGTTCATTCAGTGGAGGCTTTGCAGAAGTATAATAATAAATAAATATGTTCCAGTTCATTCAGTGGAGCTCTGCAGAAGTATAATAATAATAAATAAATATGTTCCAGTTCATTCGGTGGAGCTCTGCAGAAGTATAATAATAAATAAATATGTTCCAGTTCATTCAGTGGAGCTCTGCAGAAGTATAATAATAAATAATAAATATGTTCCAGTTCATTCAGTGGAGCTCTGCAGAAGTATAATAATAAATAAATATGTTCCAGTTCATTCGGTTAAAGCTCTGCAGAAGTATAATAATAAATAAATATGTTCCAGTTCATTCAGTGGAGCTCTACAGAAGTATAATAATAAATAAATATGTTCCAGTTCATTCGGTGGAGCTCTGCAGAAGTATAATAATAATAAATATGTTCCAGTTCATTCGGTGGAGCTCTGCAGAAGTATAATAATAAATAAATATGTTCCAGTTCATTCGGTGGAGCTCTGCAGAAGTATAATAATAAATAATAAATATGTTCCAGTTCATTAGGTGGAGCTCTGCAGAAGTATAATAATAAATAAATATGTTCCAGTTCATTCAGTGGAGCTCTGCAGAAGTATAATAATAAATAAATATGTTCCAGTTCATTCGGTGGAGCTCTGCAGAAGTATAATAATAAATAAATATGTTCCAGTTCATTCAGTGGAGCTCTGCAGAAGTATAATAATAAATAAATATGTTCCAGTTCATTCAGTGGAGCTCTGCAGAAGTATAATAATAAATAAATATGTTCCAGTTCATTCGGTGGAGCTCTGCAGAAGTATAATAATAAATAAATATGTTCCAGTTCATTCGGTGGAGCTCTGCAGAAGTATAATAATAAATAAATATGTTCCAGTTCATTCGGTGGAGCTCTGCAGAAGTATAATAATACATAAATATGTTCCAGTTCATTCGGTGGAGCTCTGCAGAAGTATAATAATAAATAAATATGTTCCAGTTCATTCGGTGGAGCTCTGCAGAAGTATAATAATAAATAAATATGTTCCAGTTCATTCGGTGGAGCTCTGCAGAAGTATAATAATAAATAAATATGTTCCAGTTCATTCGGTGAAGCTCTGCAGAAGTAATTGAAAGAGGGAAAAGGGAATGCAAAACAAGAGTTATGCGAGCGGAAGTCATTTCTGCAGACCCACATCATCATTAATAATTTTAGACTACAACATCATCATTTCAGTGCTGTTTGTTGGGTGGGAAATTAGTTTTTTCCACAAATTAATGCCCTATTTTCACGGGTGGAAAGTACATTTACTCAAGTAGTTACTTGGTTGTTTACATTTTAAACCCATTTTGACCTGATTCTAAAAATGTCTTCTACATCCTGACAGTTTTCTGAAAAAGCTATGTTTCTATGTCAGTCGTTCTTCGATTTTTCAAAAATAGCAGACCTACAAGCTCGTAGTGCGCCACTCGGTGGCACGCTATGAGCTTGTAGATCTGCTATTTTGTAATAGCTAAAGGGGTTCCCTCCCAAAATGGGTTAAGTCAAAATATAAGTAAAACATCTGAATACGTTTTACCATGTCTGTGTCGCTTCTGACGAAAAAACAAAACTACCCAGAGTCCATTCATTGGAAAATTAATGGACTCTGAAAATAGCCAACAGCCTTGGACGTCTCCGTCCGACAGCGAGAATCTGTACAAATGCATTGTACCTCTCTGTGTCCTGTTTCATTCTCTGACAGAGAATAAACAGCATTATATAATGCTCTCCAGACAGTGGCCTTGTGGTTAGAGTGTCCGCCCTGAAACTGGGAGGTCGGGGTTCGATCGGGGTTCGATAACGTGTGTGACAAATCGTATGACTTTGACTGTGTCTCTCCCCGCACCTCATAGATACCAGAGAGACTGGGAGAGACTGAATGGATGGCTGTCGGAGGCCCACTCCCGGCTGGAGACTCTGTCAGTAGAAGTTGACGCCGGCACTACCCGGAATCAGGAACATATTCCCAGCTGTGTCATTCAGCTCTTGGTAAGAAGCAGAGAGAGAGAGAGAGCAGTTGATGACTGCGGTCGGTCATACAGGGGGAGACTCTGTGCAGTGTGATGATGAATGATGGCGCTGAAATACAGTAACCCAACCAAAGTGCTTTCTTGGATAAGTAAAAGGCGGTGAGAGATAGATATATTATGCTGTGTAATATGAAATGACACAATACTGGAACATAGTTAAATGCACGCACACCGGCAATGACATGAGCAAGCTGTTCGAAATTAATTACTGACGCGCTCGATGCAACAGATGATTGCCAATTTCTGTGTCTGAGGATTTTTTTACAGACTGTTTTGTCTCATTTCAACCTGATGCTCTTTCACAAAGTGTTTCACAACGGTGGAAATCCCTCAAGATGCTTCAGTACGTACGTGTGTGTGTGTGTGTGTGTGTGTGTGTGTGTGTGTGTGTGTGTGTGTGTGTGTGTGTGTGTGTGTGTGCGTGCGTGTCCTCCCATCATGATGAAAAAACGAATTATTGAAGTCGACAGGGCTCTGCTCAGGGTGAAACCTGTGAAGGTCATATCTCAAATCGTTATGTAACGTCTGTGCTGTCTGTGTTCCTGCAGGATTTCTCTATGGAGGTGGAGGCCAGGTCGGCCCAGAAGACATCTGTAACCAGGGCAGGTACTCGTCTGAACAAAGCCAACGGTTCTGAGATAAGCAACCGCCTGGCCCTGATGGAGCTCAGCTGGGCCGAGCTCCTATCGGGCCGGTCCAAAGCCCTGGACAAACAGCAGCAGGTACACCATGAAGCAATCATAGAATCCTCATCATACACTGTTCATTTAACTCCAGTAGAGGGAAAATAATGTATTCTGCAAATATCGCATATCAGAGTGAAAATTGCCTGGTCTTAACCCATTTTGGGCGGATATACAAGCTCATAGCGCGCCACCGAGTGGCGCGCTACGAGCTTGTAGGTCTGCTATTTTTGAAAAATCATAAAAATGTGGCGCAAATCTTTGAATATATAATATATATAAAATTTGCGCCACACACAAAAAATATTATTATTCTTTCAAAGTGAATGTTTTTATCTCGGGTCTAAATGGGTTAATAATCCTATCATGAGGACTAATAATATGTGGTGTATTTTCCACACCACATTAACTGATTAAACTACTGAAAGAGCTCTCTAGTGACTAAATAGCAAACTGTAGAAGAGTACCAAGGCATCAAAGCCTCAAACGATCGGATGAAGAAGCACGCAGGCAGAGAGATGAACTGAAGTGTTGAATCGACCATTTATTGCAACCGAGACCAAAAAACAGCAGAGCTTCCCGCGGCCCATGAGTGGGCCGTGGAGCACACAGCAGACTGACCGTGGTCAGCCTGCCAAGCAAGACTTACTAAAACATTGCATTTACAGACATTTTATACAGTTCACATCAAACAGTTGAGTTCTGGGAGGGGTTGGGATTTAACATAGTCTGAAACTTAACCAAGTGGTCTTCTCGTTAAAACAATAGTGTGCTAAATTTCTCCCACACCTGGCAGAGCCAGGTTACTTGACTATGCGTGATTGCTTTCAGACTTGCAGTCAGACAGACGCCAACATTTGTTCACAGACATGTATGATATAGTAGGCTATAGAATTATTGCCCAGATACGACAGATGCAACTTAAAAAATATATATTGCTGCAAGTTTAATATTAATGGGACCGTACAAAGCATCATCCTACTATAAATGCGCCACGTCTCTGCGTGCGTGCGTGTGTGCGTGTGCGTGTGTAATGCACGTAACTCGAGAACCGTTTCACTCACCGACTTCACATTCCACACCCCCCCCCCCCCCCCCCCCCACGCTGATCAACCCCGAAAAAAACTAAACACATTTCAGCAACAATCAGCCGTGCACTAGTTTCCCTGGAAACTTTCGAGTGCACTCGATATGTGAATTTAGTAACGTAAGAATTAAGTGAAAATAGTCAAATAAGAGTGTACATTTTAGGTGCAGAAGAATGATTAAAAAAATAATAATAAACCCAGCAGCAAACGGATTTTTCTTTATTCTTTAATTGTTTTACTTTGATTTAAAATAACTGTGAATTATTTTACAGGCAGGGAGCCAGTGTAAAGATCTAAGAACTGGAGCGATGTGTTGCACTTTCTGCATACCGTAGTCTTCTGAGCTGATGGAAACAAGCTGCTTTCTCTAGGTTCTAGGACAATAGAAAGTGGTGCAATAGGTTAACGTAGCACAGCTACAGATCAATACCGTTGATGGAAAACTTAGCGAAGCTGCACGGTTCTTTGGCTCCGTGAATGAAAATTGTTATGTGAACGCTCGATTTTCAACCATAAATGGACAGAAGAGAATCCTCTTAAGTCTTTAGTCGTGTTGAAAGTTGAAGGAAACATACCAAACGTTTCTCCGGTTCACTTTTGTTTCCCATTCATCACAAGTGATCCGAGCACATAATCTACAGCGTAGCAAATATGCATCGACGTTTGCCATGTTCGAAAAAGAGATTCCTTTTGATGTCTGACTGTTAGCTGGCTGACTTAGAAGAGGAGTATTAAAGGAGGCAATATGCGGTTAGCAGTGTGACCAGGCACAACATTAAATGGTGCATTACAATGCAGCTACAATAGTTGCATAAGGAGAAGAGACTGGAGCAGCAGAGTCATGATGAAGACCGCAAGGTCGAAACGTTAGTCGTTTTGTATACTCAGCACCTAAATAAAAGGCTCTAAATGTCCGTGCTGCTCCAGTCTCTTCTCCTTATGCAACTTTGATGTCCCTGCACCTGTGAAGCACCGGATCAGCCGTTTCAGGCTTGAGGCGCGTTGGTAGACTCCCTTTCTAGCAGCTACAATAGTGTTACGTGCTTACACCATTGATGGCAATTGGATGATTTGATGATTTTGTGACAAAAATGTTTTTTGCAAAAGGCAGGGCAATGTGAAAATGGTGGGATATATATAGTCCTCAGCCTAGTAGGAAAGTCTGTGAAAGATTTCACGTAAATTGCACGCTGCTTTCATGATTTCAGGCTTTTTGTTCAAAAAGGGCCAATCCTGTCAACTTTGAAAGCCAATGTTAGCCAATTAGGATGGAATATGAAATATATTTTTGGACAGAATCTGGAGGAGTAATATAAAAAAAAAGTTTTTCAAAAGTCGGCCTCCTGGTGGCGCTATAACAGGCCGTTCTGTGACACAGTCATCCACGGACACAGTCATAACGGACGGAGTGCAAAACATACTCTCTCCCCATGCCTTCGGCCTGGTGGAGACAATAAAACATACTCTCTCCCCATGCCTTTGGTCTGGTGGAGACAATAAAACATACTCTCTCCCCATGCCTTCGGCCTGGTGGAAACAATAAAACATACTCTCTCCCCGTGCCTTCGGTCTGGTGGAGACAATAAAACATACTCTCTCCCCGTGCCTTTGGTCTGGTGGAGACAATAAAACATACTCTCTCCCCATGCCTTCGGCCTGGCGGAGACAATAAAACATACTCTCTCCCCATGCCTTCGGCCTGGCGGAGACAATAAAACATACTCTCTCCCCATGCCTTCGACCTGGTGGAGACAATAAAACATACTCTCTCCCCATGCCTTCGGCCTGGTGGAGACAATAAAACATATTCTCTCCCCATGCCTTCAGCCTGGTGGAAACAATAAAACATACTCTCTCCCCATGCCTTCGGCCTGGTGGAGAAAATAAAACATACTCTCTCCCCATGCCTTCGGCCTGGCGGAGACAATAAAACATACTCTCTCCCCATGCCTTCGGCCTGGCGGAGACAATAAAACATACTCTCTCCCCATGCCTTCGGCCTGGTGGAGACAACTAAACATACTCTCTCCCCATGCCTTCGGCCTGGTGGAGACAATAAAACATACTCTCTCCCCATGCCTTCGGCCTGGTGGAGACAACAAAACATACTCTCTCCCCATGCCTTCGGCCTGGTGGAAGGCAGCACTGATACATGTGACATAATGGTATCTTTTCAAATATACATTTTAGAACATAATATTTATACTGTACATGTATCTATCTGTACATCAGCTGTTGCTGGCGAGCTGGCCTCCCGTGGGGCTGTTGTCTGAGCTAGAGTCCTGGCTGAAGAAGCTGAGCGCCATGTTGAAACGGGAGAGAGAGACGGTCCTTGAAGCCAGAGATGCCGAGGGGTTGTTCCAGAGCCTGCAGCGCTGCCAGGTGATCCTGTCTCCACTGCCCGTTGAACTGTTTGCTCCATCACTCCTCTGCTTTTATGATCCAATAATGTACTTTCATTCAAAGGCTTTTCTTCCATGACGTTTTTTAATGGCCACATAACTTCTTAAAGTAATTTGGATGAGGGTTGGATGATTGCATCTTTAACCCATTTTGGGCGGCAACCCCTTTTTGGTGTTTTTTAGCTATTGAAGAATAGCAGATCTACAAGCTCGAAGCGCGGCACCGAGTGCCACGCTTCGAGCTTGTAGATCTGCTATTTATTTTTTTTATCGTAAAAATTTGTCGCAAATCTTTGAATATATATTCTTTCCGAGCGAACGTTTTTAACTCAAAGCTTTGCTTCTGAGGGGTTCCTGGAAGAACATATTTTCAGATGGGGGTCGGTGGCCAATTATATATCATTTTTGGGGTCCTTGACATGAAATATTGAGCACCAAATTTCGACGTCAGGCCTAAATGGGTTAAATGTTATCTAATTTTAATACAACTTAATCCTCCTCTTAGCACTGTGGCTAAATTCCTACACGATTCTCGTTTGGAACGTTGATACACTCAGTATTTTGCAGTTATCCGTCTATAAACTATATAAACTATAAACATTAAGAAACATGGTAGCATTGCACGGGCCGTTTTGCATCCCATGGCTGTATGCGCAATTTCGGGTCGTAAACAATTCTCTACATAATTGTGGGTTGGTGTGAGGACACCATTTAAGCAGATTTTAAGTATCATATTATGGTTGGCTAATTTAGCCTAGTTCCCATATTCGTCTCTGTTTTTTTACCATGGGTCCAATGAATCTCCTTCACAATGGGCATACAGTTTTATGTGGGAACCCCTTTTGGTGTTAGCATTATGTTCTGCTTTAGCTATTGAAAAATAGCAGATCTACAAGCTCATAGCGCGCCACAGAGTGGCGCGCTACGAGCTTGTAGGTCTGCTGTTTTTGAAAAATCGAAGAACGGCCTGGGCCGTGGCTCAGCGGTCCAGGCACCTTGGCTGGTAATCCAGTCTGGCAGTGTGCCACGGGTTCGACTCCCGATCCCGACGGCCTTTACTGCATGTCTTCCCCCCCTATCTCTCTCCCCATTTCCTGTCAGCCTACTGTCTGTCCCTCCATAAAATAAAGGCCAAAGCCACAAAAAAAAAAAACATAATAAAAATCGAAGAACAACTGACATAGTAAACATAGCTTTTTCAGAAAACTGTTATTTTCATTTTCAAACAGACATTTTTAGAATCTGATCTCAGGTCAAAAGGGGTTATTGTATGTAGGCAGATGGAAATACTGTGATATCAGAGCTCACCCATGCTGCAGGCAGCCTAACGTGTTTTGTGCTAGATTTAGTAACTATTTGTTAAAGCTGCAGATTGTGTCTTTTCTTTCTGAAGGAGATGAAGGCAGGCATGGCCAACGGGCAGCTTGTTCTGGAGTACCTGTGCCAGTGTGGACCTCAGATGGCGCTAGTAGACGGCATTAACACCGAACGCACACGTTATGCCGAGCGCCTGGGAGACCTCCACTTGTGCTGGCAGAACTTACAAGCTGAGCTGGACTGCCAGGTCAGCTACTCGCAAAATACAATTATAGTTACTACTCGACTACTATAGTTACAATGGTACATTCATCTTTGGTTAGCTGAGCTGGACGGCCAGGTCAGCTACTCGCAAAATACAATTATAGTTACTAGTACTCGACTACTACCCTTTTTTTGTCAGTAAAAAAAAAAACAGTTTGTGTTTTTTGGAGTAGCTTTGGGATATTTAATTTGCTGCTAGAAATTATAATATTCATCATCATCATAATCATACTAAATTAAAAAAAATCACACCCGTGTGAACTGAGTGGTGCAACTCCGCCCTCCCCCACCTCCCTCTCTCTCTCTCTCTCTCTCTCTCTCTCTCACACATTAGCAGGCAACATTGCAACACTATCCCTCTCTCCGTTTCTGGCGCCCCCTACTGGTACCCTATAATCATATACTGGTGCTCATGACCACATGGGTACATAGGTGTACATGCTGGTGGTAGGAGTGGTTGCACCACTCAATAATCTTAAGCCTGTTGCCACTGCACAGACCGAACTGAAATGATTTATTTAAATTGACTGTCTCTCATATACGTTCTTATCTTGACTCATTTTTTATTACGCACTTTAATTACATTTGCATGCATTCTATTAATGTATTATGCAGATTCGCTATACACTGTCTCCTCCCCTGGCCTCTGTTTTATGATCTAATTCTCTTATCGATAACTGCATTGATGAGCCTGCACAATTAAATAATTTCACCCGTCTTACTTTACTCGTAATGTGATGTGACAAAAAGAGGAGAAGGAGAAAAACTTATTTTTTTCCTTTTTTTCAAAATGAGTTTATAGCACAGGCAGACTCTTCACATACTAGAGCATGTCTGAAATAAGTGTCAGAGCTGAAATCGACATGTAAATATGAAATTATGTAGCTAGGTGTAATGTTAGAGACCACAGAAGTGAACCTTTTAAGCCTGTTCAACTCGCTGTTTTCTGCCAGACATTACTCTATAAGCCATATCTCCAAAAACTGGTAGGTCAAACTGAACAACCAATAATATGTCAATTTGAAGCTATCCCTGCTTTCATATGACATGAAAAAAGGAAAATTCAAAAAAATCCAATGGCAGTCCCTCAGTCAAATGTAGTCACATCTGTTCCAAACTTTAACTCCATGTGAACGTCTTGTCTCCAGACCCGCGCGGTGGAACAGACGCGTCACACGGTCACCGACAGAGAGAGGAGGCTGACGCGTCTCCGTGGCTGGGTGACGCGGGAGACGGAGAGGCTGAACAAATGCCGCCGTCCTGTCAGTCAAACTCTGGCTCACAAGGCCCTGCAGGAGTGGGAGGTACAGCATATTGTTTTTGTGTGTGTGTGTGTGTGTGTGTGTTTGCGTCTGTGTGTTTGCGTGTGTGTTTGTGCGTGCGTGCGCCCTCCCACTGTTGCGCTATGCTAAGCTGTATTGTGTGTGATTTCTCCCAGGCTAATGAGCAGAGAGCCAGGGAGGTGGCCGCGGCGTTGCAGGCGTTGCACGCCACCCGTGTGGGGGTCCAAGGGGAGGGGAGCGGGGAGGGGGAGCACCACCCCGGTGACGCTGCCTTCACCAAGCAGACGGAGGGCGTCAGTCTGGCCTGCAGCACTCTGCAGCAGGAGGTAACCCACTCTTTACGTCTATAGGGGAGATACAGTATTTGTTGCTGTCCGGAGGAAACCTCATAACTAGCACTGATTTTATTCCATAAATCTGTGCTATTGAACACCCTTTACGTCTGTGTGTTGTTTCGAAAATATTGACCCAATGGAAAGTAAAAAAACGCATTGGACAAAACCTCTAAACTCCATTGGACCCTCAAACTGTCTGCTAAAACAGCTAACTCCACCACCTCTCTCCTTAATTCTCATGCAAGTAATTGACAATATCTAAAGTCACAACACCAACTTTGATGAGGCAGTATTGCATTGTTTTATTAATTTCCTTAAAACGTATATTTTTAATTTCCTGAAAAATTAACATTTTGGAGTTATGAGGTTTCCTCCGGACAGCAGAGATATGAGACGTAGGGCCTCTTGCACCACTGTTGTTTATTTGGTGGATTTACATAGACCGTAATGCTTAGCGGCTCTCCATGATAATGCTATGTCTTCCAGAACTTACGGTCGCAACAAGAATAACACTTTTTTTTGGGCAATAAACACACCTTTCTTGCAATGCAATCCTAATAAAGCTAAACTACAACATGGCTCAGAGACTACCGTACTGCTGCTAAGGATTATGATCTGTGTAAAAACACCTAAGAGGGTATGTGCATTCATAAAATGAACATAATTATCGAGTGGCAATCTTTTATTGCAATCAGATAGGACTTTTCTGTTTGGATGTATGGGTTGTTAACCCATTCTGACCGGGCACCCATTTTGGTGTTAGCATCATGTCGTGCTTTAGCTATTGAAAAATAGCAGATCTACAAGCTCATATCGCGCCACCGAGTGGCGCGATACGAGCTTGTAGGTCTGCTATTTTTGAAAAAAATCGAAGAATGACTGACATTTTTTTAATCTGATCTCAGGTCAGAATGGGTTAATCAGACCAGTGTGTGTCCAGTGGAAACCTTGTATGAATCTGATCTCAGGTCAGAATGGGTCAAGGCCAGAAAGTAGTTTTTTTGCCACTCAGTAGGCATTCCCGCATAACGTCCGGCTATGATGATGATGTCACACGCATACCCTCTATAGAATGAGACGTTTTGCTTTCAAGGTGATTTGCAACTGGTCTTTAAGACAACATCTGATGTTTGTGATGAGTCGTTCATTGTGTTTGTCTGTTGTCTGGACTGGAGATGCAGTAGCTTATGCTACTGCCATAGGAAAAGGCAAGACCACAGTAGCACCCCAAAAGTCATCACCTGGTAGAGACTCTACGAAACATTGGACTATTGAGAGTAGCAGGCTTAGCTGTTAACGCCTATCAACGGGAAGAGTGACGTACAGAAAACCATTTGTATTTATAAATAAGAAGTAGAGATGCTATTTGGAGACATCATGCCGTTTTTGTCCTGGCGCTTTACAGATGGAGGTTTTGCGACCAGCTCTCCAGCGCACCCTAGAGGCATGGAGTGGTTTTGACCACGAGCTGAGTGAAGTCCTCCGCCACACCACCAGGGTGCGCTGCACTCTGCAGCATCGATGCTCTAGTCTGTTCTCACACGAGCAGGCAGTGGCATACGTAGAGCAACTTCAGGTGAGTACCATAATTATTATAGAATATTGTCATCCTTTCTCGCTCTGTATGCTTAAGAGTCAGAGGCATGTACAGTGTGTGGGGGATTGTCACGGAATGGCTTTCTGGTATCTGTCGCCACCAAATTAGAAGCAGACAATTAATTGTCTAGACTAGAATGTGACAATGTGCCTGTAGCAATTCATTTGTATGATTGGTCCCTGTAGCAATTAATCTGTCCATTCACTAGAAGACGGGGCACTAATTGGAAACAGTAATTAGAAAGGGTGTCCACTGACCTTCGGTTATGAAGTGTATGCTCACAGTATACTGTATGACACAGTAAGAGGACTGTACTGATCGGTATTAAAACAATACAATAAAACATACATAAAAATATGAGGGGAAAGTGCCAGGTTGAGGCAAGAAGCCCTTACGGCCTTATACGAGGCCTCTACCTATATGTACTGTAACATTATAATAACATTTATTATTATTATTATTACTTATACGAGGCCTCTACCTATATGTACTGTAACATTATAATAACATTTATTATTATTATTATTACTTATACGAGGCCTCTACCTATATCTACTGTAACATATAATAACATTTAGAACCTCATTTTCAACAAGGAATAATAGCATTTCCAAAAACAATGATTTGTGTGAATGTGGGAAGTGAGTACGCTGGCGTCGACTGTTCGCCGATTCACCTCCAAATGTATGAATGAATGAACAATTTGGAAAGCGCTTTGAGCACCTGGAAAAGCACTATTAAAAATGCAATTCATTATTATTATTGAAAACGTGGTTATCTAGGGGCGACCTGATTAGAGAAAAGAGAAGGAAAAAAAAGGGGAAAAAAAGTATTTCATAGAAAAATTACCATGAATGTATAATGATAAAGGTGCTGTACTGAGTCTGACAGGACATATTTAATTTTATGCTTCCTGTCCTAAAATGAGACTGTAAAAAGGCCGTTTATGTATTCTGCACCATTGGCCTGGAATAGATTGCCGAGTGGCTTAATAAGAAGAAAACTTAACAAATTAATCTTGTTAAATGTCCAAATCAAATGGATTGGAATTGAAGAGGTGCCTCCGGTAGAGGCTTCATGTTATTATGTATAAGTAGAAAACGTTCTCCTCGGAGCACAGCTCTCTCCACCAGCCCAGGAACGTTCGTTATGGACGTGCGTTGTTTGGTAATGATCATACTGTAGAAGTAGCAGTTCATTATAGCCAATAGGCAAATACCTACAGTAGCTGGAACAGGACTTGTAGTGTTGAGTTGTACATGTTTTATTATGTCAGGATCACAAAGAAAAACATTATGTGTTTCACATAATGTTGGTCCCCCATCACACAAATCAGTACCCACTACTGTATCTCTACAGTCATGTGATCAACACGGATCTGTCCGATTATCCATATTCCATCCCGATTGGCTAAGATTGCCTTCCAAAGTTTAACTTTGACAAAAAAAAAATCTGATCCATTTGAAGTGAGTGGTGCTGTGCTGTGCTGTGCTGTACTGTACTGTACTGTACTTTACTGTACTGTACTAGCCCTCCCTGGCCTGTGTGTGTCTGTGTGTTAGACAAAATGGTGGTGAACAAACGCTATAACGCTATTTCCGTGCTCGGACAGACAGACCCAGGGACACAGCCAGTCTAGGAGTTGTTGCACCACTCAAAATATAATAGGTGTTTTAATATTTTTATTAAGCTTTTTCAAAATAGGACAGACAGATACGAAATAAAAAAGACAAAAAAAAGGAAAAGAAAGAAAAGAACAGGGCATGATTGCATTCTGAATTACATTACATTAAATTACACTGCTAGATTGTGTAGAGTAGACTGAGGACATGCAACTAAATGCTGAGGTTCAATGTGACATTTGATTAGATTGTGTAGAGTAGAGGACATGCAACTAAATGCTGAGGTTCAATGTGACATTTGATTAGATTGTGTAGAGTGGAGGACATGCAACTACATGCTGAGGGTCAATGTGACATTTGATTAGATTGTGTAGAGTGGAGGACATGCAACTACATGCTGAGGGTCAATGTGACATCTGCGCAAGGTGATCTAGAAATGGCTGCCATATAACATCAAACTTATTTGAGTTGTCCATCATGTCATAGCGAATTTTCTCCATATGTAATATACAAGTAAGTTCCGTTAACCAGGTCTTGAAATGACTGAGGTACTTCATCTGATATCCAGAGTCTTAGAATTACTTTTTTTGCAATTACCATACCATACATCATTGTATTTTGTGCAGAGACATTGTGATTTGACAGTATTTAATATAATATTAATATAATAAAATATGTTTTATGTCCACAGCAAGTCCAGGAGAAGGCTAGTGAAGGGGAGGAGCTCTGTGCTGCTGTGGACCAATCGTATCAGCGTCTGCGGAGCACAGTCGATCCTGGCACCGCCCAGCTGCTGAATAAGCGAATGGAAGGGGAGAAAACACGGTATATATACATGACAACGTTTAGATTTCTAAACATAGTTTAGAATGTATGTTTATCTAAATATGAATCTATCTACTGTCTGTGCTGTATTTGCGTGTATGTATTTACTATTTCATGTCATGAAGTATCAGAATTCATAATTGACGTACAAAAAGCAGTGGTGGAAAAACATTTTCAAATGTTTGACTTAAGTAAAAGTATCAATACTGCAATATAAAAATACATAATAAAGGTTTTCAAATGTATGACAATCTTTTGAAAATACTGTAGCAGATCTACAAGCTCACAATGCGTCGCGATGCGACACAATGTGAGCTTGTAGATCGGCTAATTTCAAGTGGCCCAAATGCATAAATGGCTGAAGTGTTTAATGTATGTTCTGTAATAATAATGATCAAAGTAAAGTTTTCAAATTAATGTAAATATTTGTCTCTGAGATGTAGTGGAGTAGAAGCAAAAGTACTGGAAATCGGAAACACACAAGTAAAGTACTGTACAAATGCCTCAAAATTGTACTTACTGTAAGTACAGTACTTAAAGGTTTCATGACATTCATTTTTATAACCTCAATTACACCCACACAACCTGAACTTTGAACATTCAGTGGATTCTCTGTGGTGTGGGGTTTTCTCTGTGTGTTCTGGAGCCTTTTGAGCTGCAATGAAACCAGGCAAACAGGCCTCAACGGTGACTGGCAAATCCCTATGTCATACTGTACTGTATATGGGATTTATTCCTATGTCATACTGACTGTATATGGGATTTATGGACTCAACAGAGCACTTGTTTGAGCCAGAAAACCCCAGACCACAGAAAATCTACTGAATGTTAAAAGTTCAGATTTTTTTTTTGGTGCAATTGAGCTCAGAAACCTAAAAAAAAGGAACAAGAAAAATTACAAAAACTTTTTTTTAATGTCACTAGCATGACTGAGAGGTCATTTTGACCTATTTTTTTTAGATTTTGAAGTTGATTATCTTTGCCCATGAAGCTTTCAGAAGGTTCCCCAGAGAAAATAGTAATCCTGGTCTCTAAACTGCCTCCCCCTGGCCAGCCTGGGGCTCCTGATGGAGGGGAAAGGAACTGGTTGGAATAACGTGTTCCTTCCACGTGCTACGTCCAACCAGGGAAACTCCCCCCTGTCAGGTGAAAAGGAGCAACTTGGACACTCAGGCATGAAGGAAGCATGAGTTCAAGTCCGTTGCTCTCCCCTTGTCCCCCATATATGGGGACTAGGTTGGTGGAGGGTGTGTAGAGCTCAGGATCACATTAGATGATTGACACAGGGGTGAAAAATGGGTTACAAAATCGTGGGATAAAAAACAAGAACAGTGAAGAAAAGAACAATGACCATGACTGTATGATAAAGGTGCTGCAAGTCTGACATTTTTATGCTTTCTGTCCTAAATGCCAGAGACTGTAAAAAGGACGTTTATGTATTCTGCACCATTGGCCTGGAATAGATTGCTGAGTGGCTTAATAATAAGAAAACTTAACAAATTAATCTTGTTAAATGTCCAAATCAAATGGATGTGTTGCGCCTCCCTCCCTCTAGGTGGAGCTAACATGTGTTGTGCCTCCCTCCCTCTAGGTGGAGCTAACATGTGTTGTGCCTCCCTCCCTGTAGGTGGAGCTAACATGTGTTGCGCCTCCCTCCCTGTAGGTGGAGCTAACATGTGTTGTGCCTCCCTCCCTGTAGGTGGAGCTAACATGTGTTGCGCCTCCCTCCCTGTAGGTGGAGCTAACATGTGTTGCGCCTCCCTCCCTGTAGGTGGAGCTAACATGTGTTGTGCCTCCCTCCCTGTAGGTGGAGCTAACATGTGTTGTGCCTCCCTCCCTGTAGGTGGAGCTAACATGTGTTGCGCTTCCCTCCCTGTAGGTGGAGCTAACATGTGTTGCGCCTCCCTCCCTGTAGGTGGAGCTAACATGTGTTGTGCCTCCCTCCCTGTAGGTGGAGCTAACATGTGTTGTGCCTCCCTCCCTGTAGGTGGAGCTAACATGTGTTGCGCCTCCCTCCCTGTAGGTGGAGCTAACATGTGTTGTGCCTCCCTCCCTGTAGGTGGAGCTAACATGTGTTGCGCCTCCCTCCCTGTAGGTGGAGCTAACATGTGTTGTGCCTCCCTCCCTGTAGGTGGAGCAGCGCTCAGCCTAACATGTGTTGTGCCTCCCTCCCTCTAGGTGGCGCAGCGTGGTGCAGGAGGTGAACCAGGAGCTCCTGAGGGCCCAGGATGTGCTCTCCCTCTGGAGCCGGTACGTCCAGCTCTCCGACCACTGCTCCCTGCGCCTGCAGCAGCTACGCAGTCAGTGGGAGGAGGGGCTGCAGGCGACCCCCCAAACACCACAATGTGACGTGCAGTCAGAGCTGGACGCAGTGGAGGTGAGTTCACCCATTCTGACCCGAGATCAGATTCTAAAAATGTCTTCTACATCCTGACAGTTTTCTGAAAAAAGCTATGTTTCTATGTCAGTCGTTCTTCGCTTTTTCAAAAATGGCAGACCTACAAGCTCGTAGCGCGCCACTCGGTGGCGCGCTATGAGCTTGTAGATCTGCTATTTTTCAATAGCTAAAGCATAACATAATGCTAACACCAAAAGGGGTTCCCGCCCCAAAATGGGTTCAGTTTTTGTGGATTCTTACTGAGCGAGGCCCCCTTTTCCACCGGTTGGGAACCGGTTCAGTTCAGTTAGCCAGAGCTCCACAATTGGAACGTTAATTATGAATTGAGTGGGCAAAACTATACAAATTGTTTGTAGGATCAATATAAGTAAATGAATATATGATAACTTTCGACAGTAGTAGCTTTTTCATATTTTCAATTCAGTAATTTCAGTCAGACAACTCTTGTGAGTGAACGTAACTTTGGGAAAGTGTCATAGTAGCTTAATTGTTTACAACTGAAACGGACTTCCTGTGCACTAACTTCCTCTTCAAAATAAGAGCCACATTGTAATGATTAGTCAACAGTAGTTTTATTTCTAAGTCTACTTAGAGGAAATTACATCATTACACATTTGAGTTCCTTTTGAATGCCTGTCAGATTTCTCTACATGCGCAGAAAAAAAACATATCTAATGCGCAAGATATGTCCATTAATTAAGATTCGAGTGCCAAACCCTAACGACCTATATACGTTATAGATGGTAGCATGGATGTAGGCTAGAACTATAGAGACTGCTTTGTTGTTATATTATTCACATTCAGACGTGAGATCTTAAACATTGGATCAGCTCTTACGACTAACCATGTTGCTGAAGTGTTTGCTGTGTTTGTCCGAGCACCTTGAAATAGACGGACTTCGGAGTGCTGGCTATTTCTTTCTTACTATGAGATTCAGGTGTCAAGCTGAGGGAATGATTCATATATACAGTTTATGATGGCCTGTCCTACATACAGTACATTCAATGACCCAGTTCTCAAAGTAGACTTCAGATTTCATTCATTCTTACTTTCCTCGTACCCACCATTATTAGGATGGCAGTCCATTTCAGAGTAATCTAATGGACTGTATGGCTTGAATCACACATTTCCATCTCTCTCGCTTTCTCTCTCTCACTCACTCTCACACACACACACACACGCACACACACACACACTCACACACACACACACACACACACACACACACACACACACAAACGCACGCCGGAAATGCTCTAAATAATCTTTTTCGTCTGAGAAAGGACTGTAGGAACAGAGGATTCAGACTCCAGGTAGCACTCAGCAGGAAGAGAGAGATAAAATGAATCAGCAGTGGTTTGTGCACAGCTTCATTTGTCCAAACCCAAGATGACTAAGACACATCTTTATTTCAGCATAATGACTAAGACACACACGTGACACGTCTTTATTTCAGCATAATGAGACCGAAATGGATTTGACGTCAGCGCGTAAACAAGCTCTCCCTGTGCAGCTGCGTTATTTTCTGTCTGCACATTTCAGCAGCACTTATAAACAAAACATACCTAAAGCAATAACACTTTTAATTAACACCACATCATTTTGTTGTTCCTTAAAATATTAAATCAGAGGAGATGTTGGATTGTACTACATGCAGTATGTCTTTCTTTGTCAAAAACAACTTTTTCCTTTCCTTTTTCCTTGATTGTCTTTAAATTAACCCATTTTGGGCTGGAAACCCCTTTTGGTGTTTTAATCATTATGTTATAATTTAGCTATTGAAAAATAGCAGATCTACAAGCTCATAGCACGCCACCGCGCTATGAGCGGTGGCGCGGTCAGGTACTTATCTAAACTAAGCAGTGGTTCAGGGGTCCGGTTTAGGTGAAGTTAAATCTTCATAATAATTATGTCACAGGATGTAAATATGAAAACACATTTTTTTGTCAATAGCTTGTAGGTCTGCTTTTTTTGAAAAAATGTGGCGCAAATGTTTGAATATATATTCTTTCAGAGTGAATGTTTTTAACTCGGGTCTAAATGGCTTAAGTGCAGAGGGACTGTAAGTGCGTCAGTCATGATGTGGGGGAGTAAATATTCACTAGTACATGTTTCCACTGTGCAGACTCTTTCCACAGTGGAGTCAAGGACATACAGTATGTCACACAGCCAGTATCTCAGTTGTACTTCTTTGCTCATGGTCAAGTTTTTCTATTGTCACTTATGGAAATACAGCTGTGACAACACTTTTTCCAAGCAGCATTCCCTTTTTTGTCAGAAATTGCAGGACGGCATCGAGGATTTACAAATCAGCGCGGGAAATATGTCCGCGACGTCCGAGCTTCTCATTGGACAGCTGGAACCCCTGCCTGCCAATGTCATCCAATCAAAGACCAGACTGCTGTCACGTGACATCATGCTACTTGGACAAACACTGTTGGGGAAAAAGGCTCATCTTCAGGTGAGGAAGTAGATTTAAATGTACGTCACATTTTGTATGAATCGATGAAGATGTAAAAAACAAATAAGAATGCGATGATGCCACGTTGACCTTATGATTCAAATATCACCGTACGGTACTACATGATTCTTAACCCATTCTGACCTGAGATCAGATTCACACAAGGTTTCCACTGGACACACACTGGTCTGATTAACCCATTCTGACCTGAGATCAGATTCTAAAAATGTCAGTCGTTCTTCGATTTTTCAAAAAATAGCAGACCTACAAGCTCGTATCGCGCCACTCGGTGGCGTGATATGAGCTTGTAGATCTGCTATTTTTCAATAGCTAAAGCATAACATGATGCCAACACCAAAATGGGTGCCCGGTCAGAATGGGTTAAAGATTCAAATGATAAACAAGTGTATTATTTTTATTCAGAGATATTCATTTCAATAATTTATTCTTGCATTTTGAACAGGAGACAAACATTTCGGCTATCCAGCCTTCATCAGTGTCATCACACTGAATAAATGAATACATGATTGAAATGCAGTCTTGGTGTATGCGACCCATTACCGTTATTTATCTGATATGATCTGAGCGGACAACGCACCTAAAGTCAGAGCGCGGCGGTCACATGAAGAGTCATTTATTCCGAAATATTGTCATGTGTTCATGAGTGTTACTTATGGGGGCAGTAAACAAAAGTGATATTTTTTTTTATTAAAACAAAGGTTTTGTAAAAACAAATGTAATGCGTTTGTTACTGTAGGTATCTCTCCAGCTCTGTAGTAATCAGACACATTTTCAGGTGGGTTAATTTCATCATTTTAGGACCATTTATCAGCTTTGTTTCATCACTTCCAATTTCAGCTTTGAAGAGCAGGAGAGATGGGCAGAGCCCTGTTACTGAACAATCTATACCTAACCTATAGCAATGGGAACATATAGAGCTATATGCCATTTAACATTTATTTTAACCAAAATAAAAGGCAGTCACAAGGAGTGTCATTTTGGGGGTTCCTGACATGAAAAACCTAATATCTACGTACAGTATACCTGTCACAAAAGGTTCCGTATCAGTGGTGTGTTCTCTGTGTACTGTACAGGAGGACTTAGCACAGCATGAGACGTTCCGTGCTAGCTTGGAGGCACTTGAGGAGCGATCGCAGAACACACTGAACAGGCTGCCAACTGGCCTGAGTGAAAGCACCTCTGTGAAGGTGAGGCACATACTGTCTACTGTCCACACTGTCTACTGCCTACTGTACATAACCACCTCTGTGAAGGTGAGGCATATACTGTCTACTGTCTACTGTAGATACACTGTCTACTGTCTACTGTACATACTGTCTACTGCCTACTGTACATATACTGTCTACTGCCTACTGTACATAACCACCTCTGTGAAGGTGAGGCACATACTGTCTACTGCCTACTGTACATATACTGTCTACTGCCTACTGTACATAACCACCTCTGTGAAGGTGAGGCACATACTGTCTACTGTCTACTGTACACATACTGTCTACTGCCTACTGTACATAACCACCTCTGTGAAGGTGAGGCATATACTGTCTACTGCCTACTGTACACACTGTCTACTGCCTACTGTACATAACCACCTCTGTGAAGGTGAGGCATATACTGTCTACTGCTTACTGTACACACTGTCTACTGCCTACTGTACATAACCACCTCTGTGAAGGTGAGGCATATACTGTCTACTGCCTACTGTACATACACTGTCTACTGCCTACTGTACATAACCACCTCTGTGAAGGTGAGGCATACACTGTCTACTGCCTACTGTACACACTGTCTACTGTCTACTGTACATAACCACCTCTGTGAAGGTGAGGCATATACTGTCTACTGCCTACTGTACACACTGTCTACTGCCTACTGTACATAACCACCTCTGTGAAGGTGAGGCATATACTGTCTACTGCCTACTGTACACACTGTCTACTGCCTACTGTACATACACTGTCTACTGCCTACTGTACATAACCACCTCTGTGAAGGTGAGGCATATACTGCCTACTGTACACACTGTCTACTGCCTACTGTACATAACCACCTCTGTGAAGGTGAGGCATATACTGTCTACTGCCTACTGTACACACTGTCTACTGCCTACTGTACATATACTGTCTACTGCCTACTGTACATAACCACCTCTGTGAAGGTGAGGCATATACTGTCTACTGCCTACTGTACATACAATAAGGAGTAATTTAACCCATTTAGACCTGAGTTAAAAACATTCACTTTGAAAGAATATATATTCAAAGATTTGCGCCACATTTTTAAGATTTTTCAAAAATAGCAGACCTACAAGCTCGTGCTATTTTTCAATAGCTAAATTATAACATAATGTTTAAAACACCAAAAGGGGTTCCCGCCCAAAATGGGATAATGGGATTTGTGTGTGGGCGTGCATGCATGCATGCGTGATATAATTGCGTAGATATATATATATATATATATATAACCTGTATATAAATGACATATAATTTCTTTCCTTCTGCCAAATAGAAGCTTGTGTGGGAGCTGAATGACGTGCTCCTGTCCCTGGTGGATCTCAGTGTGAGGCCGACCCAGTGTGAGGCAGACAGGCTGCAGGCACTCAAGAGGGACGTTCTCAGAGGCCTGCTCCACGTGGCTCAGGCCAACAGGTAGGCTTGTTGTTTCAGGCAAAACACAGGCTCACAATAGAGCGCCGAAGTCTGACGTCAAGATCGGTAGAGGGCGCAAATCCACAGGTTCATGTACTTTTTATTTGCATTGTAATCCCCATAGGGGGGGGGGATTTTAGATCGCCTCATATAAGAACTGTGTTTGAAAAATAAACATGTCACCCCGGCCGCTTCACTCATATGGATATGAAGAATCAACTGAGAGAAAACGCTATTGTTATACTGCTGCTGAATTAGTTACATTTCCGCTAGAAGCAGACTGTATCATATATGAGTGACTGACTGTCATAAACGATACAGAGACACCTCCCTGACAATAACGCCGAGACAGCTTGTTTATTTTTGGACCACAACGCTTATAGTAGACGATATTAAGATCACCCCATGTTATTCTCCATAGAGAAATTACTTCCGTGAACCAGGGGAATCGAAGGGATGAGCGAGTTACGTCAGCACTTCGGTGCTCTATACAGAAAACAAATAGCCAGGGCTTGTTTTTGTTTTTGACAGCTGCTTGAAAAGCAGCTGGACAACATAATGTTTGTTCAACCTACCTCTACTAACGACCATAGTGGACACTAACGCTTTCTTCATTGGCTTCTCTAAGCCAATAATGTGAGACTTACCCATAAAACCCATAGTCTGAACGGCATAAAACCCATACTCTGAAGAGTCTGAACGCCGCAACGTGAAGCCGTGAGCTGATAGGCAGAGACTGCGACACACACACTGATTATAGACGTTCATAAACGCTGGCAATTATTGTTATTTTATTTTTTTTGTTTGTGTTTTTTTTACTGTATGAATAGACCTGATCACTCCAGTATGCCCCCCCTTTCAAACTCTGTTTATTACTGTATGAATAGACCTGATCACTCCTGTATGCCCCCCTTTCAAAGCCTGTCAGCCATGCAGACAGGCAAAAAGGAAGATAATCTGTGACATTATGATTCAAACTCAAAGTAATAATGAGGTCATTTAAAGGAGAATTCCATACTAGAAGGCTTTCTTACCTTTCTTTGTAGTTGTTATGTCCCCACCAAAGAGGTCCAGGTGTTATTTTGTGCAAAAGCTCCTTATTGGCTATTTCCCCTATCATAAGCCCTAAATGAATTGCATTGAATTGAATGGGAATTGAATGGGGCTATGGGGTGTTGTGCTAATAAGCTTATTTCCATCGCTCAAAATTATAATTTCTTTGTATATATCCTCTCTTCATAATGTAAATAATATCCCAAGCGGCACACTTTACTACTTCTTTCGATGGAAATAAGCGAACTAGCATAACACCCCATAGCCCCATTCAATTTCCATTCAATGCAATGCAATTCATTGAGGCCTTATGGTAGTGAAAATAGCCAATAAGGAGTTTTTGCACAAAAAAACACCTGGACCTCTTTGGTGGGGACGTAACAACTACAAATAAAGGTAAGAAAGATAAGAAAGCATTCTAGCATGGAATTCTCCTTTAACTGTGTGTGCCTGTGATGAATGATGATGCTCTTGTGTGTAATCTCAGAGAGCTGCAGATGAAGACTCAGCACTGCCAGAGCTTTGAGGAAAAGAGTGACAGCCTGAGAGCTCTCCAGGACACGTTGGAGGTGGACCTGCAGGGGAACAGAAGATGTGACAGTTACTCCAGCCTGAGAGAGACGCTGAGCCTCCACCAGGTACAACTTACAGTACAGTTACTCCAGCCTGAGAGAGACGCTGAGCCTCCACCAGGTACAACTTACAGTACAGTTACTCCAGCCTGAGAGAGACGCTGAGCCTCCACCAGGTACAACTTACAGTACAGTACAAAGGACTGTAAGATCTGATGTTAACCCATTCTGACCTGAGATCAGATTCTAAAAATGTCTTCTACATCCTGACAGTTTTCTGAAAAAGCTATGTTTCTGAATAGCAAAAATAGCAGACCTACAAGCTTGTAGATCTGCTATTTTTCACAACATGATGCTACAGTAACACCAAAATGGGTTACATGTGTGCGGACAAGACCTATATCCTGTAAATCTTTAAGCTCCTTCTTACAATTTACAGTAAGCAAGAACAACACATGGTAGTACAGTACATCAAATAGGCTACATAGAAGTACATAGTACTCGAGGATTTTAACCCATTCAGGCCTGACGTCGAAATTAAAAAATCAAAAAAGTTTTCTAAATCATGACAATTTTCGGAAAGATTTTAGGCACATTTTTCAAAAATAGCAGACCTACAAGCTTGTAGGTCATCATAAATAAATACTGGAAAGTTTATGCATGCACTATGTGTACTACTATGTAAACTCTAATTATTATTATTTTTTATATAATTTGGAGACCCCCCAAAATACTTTCGGGACACCCCCCCCCCCGCCCCCCCCGAGGGGTCGCGACCCCCAGGTTGAGAACCCCTGCTATAACACACTATAAAAACTATTTGCATATTGCGTGTAAGGTCGTCGAGGCTACTGCAAGTAGCTACGGCGGAGTCTGAAGAGCAGTGTTGTTTTTGGCAGCAAATTTAGATTTTAGTTTTAGTCAATAGTTTTAATTTAGTTTCAGTCACATTTTAGTCACCTGGAATGTTTTAGTGTTAGTCTAGTTTTAGTCGACTAAATCTACAGTTGATTTAGTCAAACAAAATGTGTTTTGGCGGGCCTTGATGCCGCCGTAATTTCTTTCACTTGCTGAAAATAGCCGATCTACAAGCCCAGAACGCACCGCACTGCGATGTGTTGTGAGCTTGTAGATTTAGCTATTTTCAGCATGCAACCAAGTGTAAAATGACTTGTACTGGACCTCTTGTCCACTAGTCCCTTCCTAACATTTTATTCTACTTTTTATTTGTTGAAATCGTCAGTATATTTAGTCTTACCGGTAGCTTAGTCATCATCATAGCTTAGTTTTCATGTAGTTTCCATTTAGTTTTCATCAGTGGAAAAAGGTAGTCGACGAACATTTTTCGTCTTAGTTTTAGTCGACGAAAACAACACTGCTGAAGAGAGGAGTTTTCAGACTACGGTAGTACGGTGGGAGTAGTGGGAGTGGTGGGTCTGCAGTTCTATTTGCAATGGAAAGTTAATCATTCCATGTTTTTGGAGCCCGAAGAGAGAAGAGTCTGGGCCGTGTGGAGCGTTGTCCCGGCTGGTTTTAGTGAAGGTTCTGCCAGGTTCTGCCTCCCTGTTGTGTTGACTGATCTGAGTATGAGCAGGGGGCAGCGGTAGGCGGGTTGTATGGTTGGATCAGACTTTGAAGATATGGGGGTGCCATACCTTTGGTTGCTTTGTAGGCCAACATCAGTGTTTTGAACTCCTCTGTGGGCAGTAACAGTTACCCAGGGGGCCAATGGACGGAGCGGAGAAGGGACAGTGTAACTGGTTGCTTCAGTGTGCAAAAAAAACCAACCAACTATTGTCCCAGCAGTTGTTTGTCCACCCTGACTATGTTGTCGAATGTCATGCACCAGCCTCTTGTTTAACCCATTTTGGACTGAGGTCGATAAAAAAAGGCTTCTAAATCCTAACATTTTTAGAAAAACCTGTGTTTCTATGTCTATCTATGAATTATCTCTATTGGGCCAAAATATGTAGTTCCAGGGACCCCCCCAGAAGCAAATATTTTAGTTAAAAATGTTCGCTCTGAAATATATATTCAAAGATTTGCACCACATTTTCACGATTTTTCAAAAATAGCAGACCTACAAGCTCGTAGCGCGCCACTCGGTGGTGCGCTATGAGCTTGTAGATCTGCTATTTTTCAATAGCTAAATTATAACATAATGTTTAAAACACCAAAAGGGGTTCCTGCCCCAAAATGGGTTAAAGGGATTGTGACATATAAAAAAACAGATTTTGTCATTTTTCTTCGTTTCTTTCTAAGGTTTTCTGAGCTCAGTTGCACCCAAAAAACCTGAACTTTTAAGTAGATTCAGTAGATTTTCTGTGGTCTGGGGTTTTTTCTGGCTCCAACAAGTGCTCTGATTTTCCTGCTGTTTGTGTGATTTATTTTAAATTATTTTCTCTCATGTGTCTTCTGTGTTGCATTTTGATCGTTCCCAGATGTGTATTATAAAAGGGTTTTTTGAGAAATCTGACAACGTGTGGTCACTTAACAAAATCTAAATGTCACATAGGCTACTGTACGACACTAATTCTAAATATAGTATATGCTATATTCACAATATAATACATTACGACCAATCGGGGATATTAGCTGCGAATGGAATCAATCTTAAGTGTAGAGTCTCCTATTTGATAAAGAAAAGAGTCCGCAACACTGGTAAGGAATAACTCAACTCCACTGGTTTATTAACCCATTTTTGTGTTATGTTTATGTTATGCTTTAGCTATTGAAAAATAGCAGATCTAAAGCTCATAGAGTGGCGCGCTACGAGCTTGTAGGTCTGCTATTTTTGAAAAATCGAACAACGACTGACATAGAAACATGTAGATGTAGAAGATGTAGAAGAACATTTTTAGAATCTGATCTCAGGTCAGAATGGGTTTAATTCAACGTTTGGATCACTGGGATCTTCTTCTTATTTCTTCTCTCATTGTTTTCCCAGAGATACCAGGGTGATATAATGGCCGGACACCAGCTCCTGCACGGGTACCTCTGTGAAGCCGTTTTCTCCCTGGATAACCTGACAGAAGAGAGAAGGTAACACCAACGGCCTAGAGAGAGTTCCAAAAAGGCTAAAGTTGCAGTTAAGTTGTCGACTCCCTGAATGCACATTAATTTATTTTATTGCAGAAATGGCAAGAGCAAGATAATAGCTTATAACCTTACAGGCCATGTCCTCATGTTGACTGCATATTACTCCCCTTTTTCACGTTCCTCTGGGCTTAAGCCATTCTGGGCGGGAACAACCTTTAAACTTTATCCATTGGAAAATAGCAGATCTACAAGCTACGAGCTTGTAGGTCTGCTATTTTTGAAAAACTGTGGCGCAAATCTTTGAATATATATTCTTTCAGAGCCAACGTTTTTAACTCAAATCTTTGCTTCTGAGGCGTTCCTGGAATAACACATTTTCAGATGGGGGGTCGGTGGCCAATTTCATATCATTTTTGGGGTCCTTGACATGAAATATTGAGCACCACTGATACAGAAACATGAGGTATTTCAGAAAACTGTCAGGATTTAGAAGAGATTTTTTTTAAACTTCGACGTCAGGCCTAAAGGGCTTAAGCATCCGTCCTTGAACTGTCTTCCACTTTATTTACCCCTACGCCACTAAAGTACTTAACAAATTAATACATCATCATCAATCTGGCTCCTTTCTGTACTGCCTCAACACGAAAAACAATCCCCCAAAATCTAATGACAATGTGTTTTTCTAATAGCTGACAAACACAATGATGAATTCCTGTTCTGCTCTTTGACTTTATAGTCTTTGTATTGAGTTGTGCTTGAATTGTACTGTAATTCTGCAAACCTTTCTGCAGAATTACTGTACAATTCAAGCACAACTTATCTTAACCCATTCTGACCGGGCACCCATTTTGGTGTCGGCATCATGTTATGCTTTAGCTATTTAAAAATAGCTGATCTACAAGCTCATATCGCGCCACCGAGTGGCGCGATACGAGCTTGTAGGTCTGCTATTTTTTGAAAAAATCGAAGAACGACTGACATTTTTTAGAATCTGATCTCAGGTCAGAATGGGTTCATCAGACCAGTGTGTGTCCAGTGGAAAACCTCGTATGAATCTGATCTCAGGTCAGAATGGGTTAACTGTGAGTGGACGACCCCAATAAAGCATTACACTTGTTTACAAGAGGGTCCACCTTGTTCAATTCATCAAAACATTTAGAGACGTACAAATATACACGTCTATAAAGCCAAAGAGCAGAACGGGAATTCATCATTGGGTTTGTCAGCTATTAGAAAAACACATTGTCATTAGATTTTGGGGGATTGTTTTTCGTGTTGAGGCAGTACAGAAAGGAGCCAGATTGATGATGATGTATTAATTTGTTAAGTACTTTAGTGGCGTAGGGGTAAATAAAGTGGAAGACAGTTCAAGGACGGATGCTTAAGCCCTTTAGGCCTGACGTCGAAGTTTAAAAAAATGTCATCCTGACAGTTTTCTGTATCAGTGGTGCTCAATGTTTCATGTCCAACAGGACCCCAAAAATGATATGAAATTGGCCGCCGACCCCCATCTGAAAATGTGTTATTCCAGGAACCCCTCAGGAGCAAAGATTTGAGTTAAAAACGTTCAGAAACCGTCTTCCAGTGACATCATCGATGGGGAATACAAGCAAATAGAAACTGCAGGCTTTCTAGTCCTGAAAAGTTGCAATGCCGAAAATGGAAGCCATCGTTCTCACGATAATGAAAATCTAAACATTTTAGTAAAAAACTGCCTAATCATGATGTCACTGGAAGACAGTTTCTAAACTGCCCACAGCCCTCCTATGAGACACAGACTGAGTAGAAAACAATCGTGCCATTTTATCATGATTATTAGTGAGGACCTATTATATGAAGATAGGTTGAAAAGTGGTGAAGTGGTCCTTTAATACATATTTCAATCAATCAATCAATCAATGCAGGAAACAAGAGTCCGGCGTGACCTCTGTGTCCGACCTTTTGCCAGCGATACTGTATAGTTAATTAACTAGATAACCAGTGAATTCATAGCTAGATTAATAACCGCATGTGTAGCCACGACGTACAGTACTGTACACAGGAGCCAAAAATCTGCAGCGGTCGAGAAATCAAAGTTTGCCGTCCCGTTCCGCTACATAAGCACTGTCATGTCATAAACCAATTAAAAGTGAGCTTTTCAGCCTGTGTTACTCCCCCGTTACCGTGACGGCATTCAAACAGTGAGTTCTTAACCCATTCTGACCTGAGATCAGATTCTAAAAGTTTCTTCGATTTAAAAAAAATAGCAGACCTACAAGCTCGTATCGCGCCACTCGGTGGCGCGATATGAGCTTGTAGATCTGCTATTTTTCAATAGCTAAAGCATAACATGATGCCAACACCAAAATGGGTGCCCGGTCAGAATGGGTTAACCCACTCATAACGGGAACCCCTTTTTGGTGTTGTAAGGATCATCTCATACTTTAGCTGTTGAAAAATAGCAGATCTACAAGCTCATAGCGCGCCACCGAGTGCCGCGCTACGAGCTTGTAGATCTGCTAAAAAAAAGATTATCGTGAAAATGTGGCGCAAATCTTTTAATATATATTCTTTCTGAGCGAACGTTTGTAACTCATATCTTTGCTTCTGGAGGGGGGTTCCTGCATGGAACATCTTTTCAGATGGGGGTCGGCAGCTAAATACAGATAATTCTGGGGGTCCTTGACATGGAAAAAGGTTGAGCACCACTGACATAGAAACGTAGGTTTTTCAGAAAAGGTCTAAATGGGTTAATTAATGCACACGCATGGCATGCCCGTGAAGGAACACCCACACACCAGACGGCGTCTGTCTCTCTGGGTGCTTCCTGCCCTGGAAAGGCTACCTGGCTCCCTCCGAGGCGCCGTCTGCCCATAACTCAACGTGTGCAGTCAGTCGGTGTGGAAAAGTTCTTCTTAAGGCTTTTGAATCAGCCCTGCTTCGCAAACCTGTGCTTATAAAGACAACGTTTAGTTTTACAGATATCCTGGGTTGTGTGTTTCAGTAGGACTACTCCAGTATATACAGTATACCAGGGCTCCTGAGATCAGATTCTATAAATGTCTACATCCTGACAGTTTTCTGAAAAAGCTATGTTTCTATGTCAGTCGTTAAAATAGCAGACCTACAAGCTCGTAGATCTGCTATTTTTCAATAGCTAAAGCATAACATAATGCTAACGCCAAAAGGGGTTCCCACCCAAAATGGGTTAAGATGAATCAGGGGCCACACAGCTAAATTCCAAAAGTCCAAGCGCCGCAAGTAAAACATTTCAATATTATTTTGAAACGTTTACAAGTTTATTTTGTAACAGACTGCACACGACTACCGGTAGTCTAACAATAAGGAAACATGCAGTAAAAAAAGCCACATTTCCATCTATAAGGCCAAACCTCCATGAACATAAACATTGGGATTAATGATGACATTACAAAATGAGTCTTCGTTCACAGTGTGAAGAGAACACATAATGAACAGAAATAAGTTAAGTCAGTGCCAGTGGTTAAAGGGATTGTGACATTAAAAAAAAGGTTTTGGAATTGTTCTTATTTTTTTTAGGTTTTCTAATCTCAATTGCACCCAAAAAACATGAACTTTTAACATTCAGTAGATTTTCTGTGATCTGGGGTTTTCTGGCTCAAACAGGTGCTCTGATTTGCCGGCAGTAAGTTATGTAAGACCCTTCAAATCCCATATATGTCAATGGGATTTGCCAGCAGATGTCACTGTTTTCACTGTGTTGCCTGTTTTCATTGTAGCTCAAAAGGCTTCCAAACCCCAAAGAAAACTTCAGACCACAGAAAATCCACTGAATGTTCAAAGTTCAGGTTTTTTGGGTGTAATTGAGGTCATAAAACCTAAAATAAAAAATGAAAATTAATGTCATAAAACCTTTAATACTCAGCTGACATCAGGCCATAGTACTTTATCTTGGAACAAACGATACAATACCTGGCTGCAATCTTGTTCAAAACAATGAAAATAACGAATTATATTTGCAAATACAGGGCCCCACGGGCCGCGGGTTGAGTAGCACTGGTTATATACTGTACAGTTTAACTGCTTTTCAACTCTGTCCATATTTCGGGAATAATAAGTGAAAAATATATTCCACACTTTTCCTGAATTGCTACTCTAGCCAATCTGCAATTTCACAAACACATCTCAAGCTTTTTCTCAAGAGAGCGAGATTGGCTATCTTCGCTCTATCTTATCTAGGCTATAAAATAGGGTTTAACCCTGTAACACCCAAAGTTGCAATAATACAACATATTTTAATTAATTAATTAATTAATTTGTTCTTTTTTTTTCTCACCTAAACGTCACCATTGATGTTCATTGCAATGCCATTGGTCATGATATTTATTTATTTATAAATACCCCCCACAGGCCACAGTGGCTGAAATTCACACAAATTAAAATAAATTGACCTTTGACCTTTAACCCTGATAAAAGTAAGTGTTTTTTTTTGGGATCATTAGAATGTCTAGAACAAGTTTTATTTATTATTGTGAAAGATATCCCCCAAATGTAAATGATTAATTATTATTATTTTATTTTTTACATACGTTCCTCTACAAAGTCCTAGTAGTACAAGTAGTAGTAAGGTTGAAAGTAGAAATAGATCCTGGTGTCCAAGGGTTAAGTGTTTAAAGATGGCATTATTATCTTATGTTTCCATATTATTAGGTATTATTAGGTTGGAGCCCCCAGCACATATACCTATTCCATTTCTCACCCTCTATTTCCCCATTCCAATTGCATTTGTCTTATATAATGTCAGCACCACTATTTTAAAGACACTGTGACGAAGAAGCACATTTCAATGTTTTTTCTGCTTTATTTTACCTATGCAGGTTATTGTTTATGTAAAGAAATGTAACGTGTGATGCTGAGTATTTAAATATTGTTATCTTCTATTCATAATGTGAAAGGTAACGGGTCTGGTACAGGGGTGATTGACAGCTGTCAGTGACTGGTTGATTGTCACCACCCAAGGTTACTAGTAGAGGAAGTGAGTGACACACGGGGAGGGGGGATCTCACAACAAACAGAGTGCAGAGATCAGAGATCTGAGATCAGATTCATACGAGGTTTCCGCCGGACACACACTGGTCTGATGAACCCATTCTGACCTGAGATCAGATTCTAAAAATGTCAGTCGTTCTTCGATTTTTCAAAAATAGCAGACCTACAAGCTCGTATCGCGCCACTCGGTGGCGCGATATGAGCTTGTAGATCTGCTATTTTTCAATAGCTAAAGCATAACATGATGCCAACACCAAAATGGGTGCCCAGTCAGAATGGGTTAAACGAGCGTATCTGCAGCCACAGTAAATTATAAGGAACAGTCGGGCCCAGCGGATTGGGCATCACGTATGCCGTCGGGGATCGGCGTTGGAATTGAGGATTACCTGCCGGTGTTTGGAGGCTATAACAGGGCTACTGCTACTACCGGTGAGACCGTTCCAAAAGTGTTCTTTAAGGATCATAAATATAGGGGTACCCCGAGCGTTTTCATGTTTCCGTTGGACCGTTTCTGAGCAGAGGAACCTTTCGTTGCGTTGGAAGTTTGGGACAGTTGTACACTTTGAGGGGGACCACGGACGCTGACTTTATTCTCTGCTGACTTTGGGGGGGGGGGCTTGGGAAATAACTATTGATTGTTGGTTTAAGTTTGTGTGCCTGTTTGTTTTATTTGATAGGGAAAGAGACAGGGAGAGGCGTTACCAGTGAAGTGTACTGTCTACTTTTGATTCTGTCAGTTGCTAATTAGCATCTCTATATAAAGAATTCTGACTATAACCCCACGATCCTGCTTAATGTTTCCTTAGTTAATAATTTGCCTTGAATGAGTAAAGGGCGATTGTTACAACTACATTGTCACACTTTGTCCTAGTGTGAAAGTAGTGTGGGCCCAAAAATGGCACTAAACCAGCTGGCCCACTGGCCAGGTTGGCTCTATCAAGGTCAGCTCTGCACCCTGTGCAATCCTACATTGATTGCCCGGGCAGTGGCAGGTGCTCCTTATAAAGGCTAGGCCCCTCCCATGGACCAAACCAACCCTGGATTGATTCCACAATCATACCAGTGCAATTGATTACACAATCATACCAGTACGTATACCAGTGCATTCCCAATGTCCAGAGACATCACAATTCATAACATATTTTAGTGTCACATAATACTATAAATTATCCACATATTATGATTAAAGAGTTCTCTAAACAAACCCTCCCACTGTTGGCATGTTCCCCATACCCCACAGTAGTTGCTCCCTTCAATGAAGTCAACAATCAATTATCAATCAACAAATACACAATAAATAATGTCAAACAAAACTCATTTTCTGCAAATTCAAACTCTGTTGGTTAACTTCAGTCTCAGTGGCAGGGTGAACTGCCACATACATATTTAAACAATTTTGTATTTTCAGCAATGTTGGGTAGATCTTGTTGAGCTGGTCATTTTGAAAGTAGCTCTCAAGTC
This sequence comes from Protomyctophum parallelum, assembly GCF_964188405.1. Classification (NCBI taxonomy): domain Eukaryota; kingdom Metazoa; phylum Chordata; class Actinopteri; order Myctophiformes; family Myctophidae; genus Protomyctophum; species Protomyctophum parallelum. The sequence goes on from NC_139717.1 coordinate 6,503,298, forward strand.
CAAAAGGTGTGGCCACAGTCCACTGTGACTGACTGACTGTCTGTGTTTACTGTGATTGTACCAAGCTGTGGTTTAGGGGGGGGTATAAATAACTGCTGATCCAATAAACATAATTATATAGAATCATGAAAGGCTCTTGTGATGCTTGCTGATCCCAGATCTGAGCGTATGGCGGCTGTGGCGCGTGTGGCAGAGAGCTGGCAGAGCTGTGTGTCTCTGGTGGTGGAGCAGCAGCGCCGGGCCCTGCTGCAGGAGACCTTCAGTCGCTGGAGCTACTACCGTCACGCTCTGAAGAGGCTGCAGAGGCTGCTGGGCGACATCCACCCTCTGCTGCCCGCCGAAGGGCCGGCTGTACACGCCCTGCCGCGGCTACGGGACTCTGTGGACACTTACCAGGTATAGGAACAGGTTGCTCTTGAGTTTAAGTTTTAGTGCTTGAGTCAATATTGTTTTTTTGCATCAACTGGGTATTGATCGCAGCTTTTAAGTTAATCCATTCTGGGGGCGGGAACCTCTTTTGGTGTTTTAACCCGTTTTGACCTGAGATCAGATTTAAAAAAATTGTTCTATATCCTGACAGTTTTCTGAAAAAGCTATGTTTATGTCAGTCGTTCTTCGATTTTTCAAAAATAGCAGACCTACAAGCTCGTAGCGCTAGATCTGCAATTTTTCAATAGCTAAAGCATAACATAATGCTAACACCAAAAGGGGTTCCCACCCAAAATGGGTTAAGCATTATGTTACACTTTAGCTATTGAAAAAATTGCAGATCTACAAGCACTGAGTGCCTATTTAGTAAAAATCGTGAAAATGTGGCGCAAATCTTTATATAATATTCTATCAGAGCGAAAGTTTTAACTCAAATTTTTGCTTCTTTCATATATTGTTGGGGGTCCTTGACATGAAAATGTTTGAAAACCACTGACACAGAAACATGGGTTTTTCAGAAAACTGTCAGGATTTAGAAGGCATTTGTAGAATCGTCCTCGGGTCTAAATGGGATAAGTTTGTGCTTGAGTCAATATTTCTTTTGCATCAACTGGTATTGATCACAGCTCCCTCCCTGGTTTCATCTTCCCCATGCAGCGCGTTGAGGAGACTCTGGGTCTGCATGCCGCCGCCTACAGCCAGACGCTGGAGGCAGGCGAGCGGCTGCGAGCGTCCATGACCGAGCCTCGGACTCAGAACCAGCTGGAGGAAGAGCTCCGAGCGCTGCGGGACAAATGGGAGAGCACGGTCACACAGCTGGAGAGACGGAGAGACCTGGTCAACACTGTCCTTCAGGTAGCACCAGATGTCCTCATTCTGACTAGTACGAAATTAGATGGCTAACATGACAAGGATACCAGGTGAATGCAATTCACCTTTAGCAAATTGTAAATATGTATGTAAATATCAATTTTACACATTACATTTTTGGAACCAGACCTTCAAAATCTCTTCCAAATCCGTCAACAAGGCCTGCCATATGCACTGGAAAAATATGTGCGTGACATTTCTTTTTAATAACAATGTTTTATCATAATGGAAAACTATTGGTGGAGAGGTTTGTCTAACCCAAGTTATGCTTAGCTGTGATTGGACTATATCTGTTTGGGGCGGGGCTTAGCTATAGGTCAATTACAATTGCAACTACAATTTGCAGTTTTTGCACTAAATGTATTTTATTTCAACATGAACGTAACGTTACGATGTAACAGTATCGGTACCATCTGCTGGATTAGTGCTTAAAGGACAACTTTAGTTTTTTTCAACCAAGGTTCATGTTTTAGGTTGTTATTAGAGAAACTAAAAGATGAGTGTTCTTTTTTTTTCATTTGCTGCTTTCTTTCGTTTTAGGGATTTCAGCTGTTTTTGACAGGTGGGCGGGGGCATTCGAGCATGGGGCTAAATATGTATTTTTTTTACAACATTTTATAGCAATTTATTTTTTAATTATTTACTATAGTCCTAATAAACCCCTGGAAATTTCATCTGGCCACAAAACATCACGAGATCTACTGAATGTGTCAAACTGACATTGAGCCTATACACACAGTATTGCTTCCCCCCAGTAGGCTACCGTCACATTCAGTAGATCCTGTGATTTATTTGTGGCCAGATGTAATTTCCTGGGGTTTATTAGGGCTATAGTAAATAAAAAATTTAAAAATCTCCATAATATTTTGTAAAAAAATACATATTTAGCATCATGCTCGAATGCCCCCGCCCCCCTGTACAAAACAGCTGAAATCCCTAAAACGAAAGAAAGCAGCAAATGGGAAAAAAAATAACACTCATCTTTTAGTTTCTCTAATAACAACCTAAAACATGAACCTTGGTTGAAAAAAACTAAAGTTGTCCTTTAAATGTTGGACTAGGATCATGCTGTGGAGGTCCAGGTACCATAGTGGAGCGTTCGGCTGCCCTTAATAGGTCTCTTACTGTACGACCTCACTGGGTTCTGGAGTGGAACGAATGACCTGAATGTACAGTATGTGTACTGTACATTATGTGATGTGTGTCATCATTGGATTACGTTACGGTGGTGTCTGTGCGTATACAGTAGGGATATATATGTACGCTGCCCTGACTGTGACCCCGGTTGGTATTCTGAGTGGGTGATGGGAATGGTTTGTTGACCCATATACCTAACCCCGTTCCATCCCACCCGAACCCCCCAACGAGGCCACGCCGCATGGAAACACACACACACACACACACACACACACACACACACACACACTGAATCACACACACACTGAATCAGGCACGCACGCTTGCTCGCTCACTCACTCACTCACTCACTTACTCACTCACTCACTCACTCACTCACTCTGTGCGTGCATGCATGTGTGGCGTGCGTGCGTGAGTGAGTGTTGTACTGGAAAAGTGGGATAAAAGAGCAGTTATGCTGTAATCTAGCTGTGATCCCCATCCCGGCCCAGCTGGTCCAAATGGCAGAAGAGGCTGTCTCACAGAGGAATTGGACACAGCGTGCCCCGAGTCAGATCTGGATATGCTGATATAATACTGGGGAAAATAATACCTGGACTGCTCATGAAAACATTAAATCAAATCAATGAAACTGGAGACAAGCCCATGCAATTCAATTCAATTCAAAGGGCTTTATTATTGGCATGAGAAAACATACGTTTACATTGCCAAAGCAGACAGAACAATACAACAGTACAGCATGCAAGCATGCCAACAAGTGGAGCTTATTTGCAATGTAACCCTGCTAGGGTCATTTCTGCAGGACCATTAGAACCAGGCCCGTAGAACCAAGCTCTGTGGCCCGTAGAACCCTTCTCTGTGGCCCGTAGAACCAAGCTATGTGGCCCGTAGAACCCTTCTCTGTGGCCCGTAGAACCCTTCTCTGTGGCCCGTAGAACCAAGCTCTGTGGCCCGTAGAACCCTTCTCTGTGGCCCGTAGAACCAAGCTCTGTGGCCCGTTGAACCCTTCTCTGTGGCCCGTAGAACCCTTCTCTGTGGCCCGTTTTCCAAGCTCTGTATCAATACACAATAGGCTTATAGTTTGTCTGTATAGCCGGCCGTATATGGAGTTGATTTACAGCAGAATCTGGGATAATCTTTCCTTCACCATGGTATGGTGTATGAAGGGATAATCTTTCCTTCACCATGGTATGGTGTATGAAGGTATGTGTCATGTGTTTGTGTCCTTTACCATGGTATGGTGTATGAAGGTATGTGTCATGTGTTTGTGCCTGAGGATGCATAGTTTTGTTCAACATGTTGTTAAGTCTGCCATCACGCAAATTCCAGCTTTTCACCAGAGGAGAATTATTTTATTATTTTTTATTATGAGTTAATAGTACATACTAGAGCATAAGTGTCAGAGCTGAAATCAACACATAAATGCTTAATAAACATGTTATCTACATGTTTAATGTAATGTTAGAGACCCCAGAAGTGAGACATTACTCTATAAGCCATAATATCTCCAAAACTGGTGGGTCAAACTGAACAACCAATATATCAATTCGAAGCTATGATTTCATATGACGTGAAAAAACGAAAATTAAAAAAGAATCCAATGGCAGTCTCTCAGTCAAAATGGGTCACATAAACACGGGTAGGACCCAGTCACAGCTTGTCACTGGACACATTGGTTTTGTCATTGTGATCATAGACGGTACACACCCCCAACACAACATATTTCACTCTAAGCTAGGATTCGTCCGCGTGTGCGTGACGCTGGCAGCTTTGGTCATTGCTTGCATCATACATATGTGCTTTTCTCACAGGGGGGGGGGGGGGGGGATCAGGGGAAGTTGTGTTAACCCCTTCCAGCTCGGCACATGAAGCCCATGGTGTTTTTCAGTGGGGGAGTTGGGGGTAGGGTAGTACAACGGTATCCTCTCAGGCTTTGGGGAAATCCCCCTGGATGAGTCCGATAAGGGCTACGATAACAGAGGCAGTTAGTGATATGACGAGACAGCGAACACGTTCTCCTTTCATCTTAAGGGTACAGAAAATGTTGCGGCTAAAAATAGAACATTTGTTATGTTTTATATACATTGAGGCCATGGTGTGAAAAAAAGATGAAAATAAACAACAACTTGCTTGTCTGTTAGACGAAGGTTTGAGGACAATATGACATGTGACCCAGCGTGAGAAAGGAGAGCTCAAAAACAACTGAGAATGTCGAAACGAATGTGATTCGGTCGTGGAAATTAGTTAAAAAGAGATTAAAGTTGTCTTCAAGTCATTGACCATAAAGCTCAAAACTGAAATTATAGCTTGTAAATGTGATAACAATAATATCAAGTTAGTTTTACATTCCAACCTGGGGGTGAAAATAGCCACTCAGTCTAAGTACCACGTTGTTGTTAAATCCAATCAGCTGATCACTGGTTGCATAAAGTCCGTCTTGACTTTCACATGAGCGTGTAGCAGCGAGGTTACACGATCAATCCTTTTTTTCCTTCTGTGATGTTGAGAATACACCAACTGAATTGAGTTTAAAGCACAGTATTATAGTATACCACTTCTTTCTTCCAGAACTGGGTGAAGTGTCAGGGCGGACTTGCTCTCAGAACACAACAACTGAAGGAGCTGAAGAGCTGCACGAAGGAGACACAGCCGGGGACACTCCAGGACGAAGAGGAGCTGCTTCAGGTCAGGAGAGAGAGGGGAGAGAGACCTTCAGGTCAGGAGAGAGGGGGGAAAGAGACCTTCAGGTTAGGAGAGAGAGGGGAAAGAGACCTTCAGGTCAGGAGAGAGAGAGGGGAAAGAGACCTTCAGGTCAGGAGAGAGGGGGGAAAGAGACCTTCAGGTTAGGAGAGAGAGGGGAAAGAGACCTTCAGGTCAGGAGAGAGAGGGGAAAGAACTCCTTCAGGTCAGGAGAGAGAGGGGAAAGAGACCTTCAGGTTAGGAGAGAGAGGGGAAAGAACTCCTTCAGGTTAGGAGAGAGAGGGGAAAGAGACCTTCAGGTTAGGAGAGAGAGGGGAAAGAGACCTTCAGGTTAGGAGAGAGAGGGGAAAGAGACCTTCAGGTTAGGAGAGAGAGGGGAAAGAGACCTTCAGGTCAGGAGAGAGAGGGGAAAGAGACCTTCAGGTTAGGAGAGAGAGGGGAAAGAGACCTTCAGGTCAGGAGAGAGAGGGGAAAGAGACCTTCAGGTCAGGAGAGAGAGGGGAAAGAGACCTTCAGGTTAGGAGAGAGAGGGGAAAGAGACCTTCAGGTTAGGAGAGAGAGGGGAAAGAACTCCTTCAGGTTAGGAGAGAGAGGGGAAAGAGACCTTCAGGTTAGGAGAGAGAGGGGAAAGAGACCTTCAGGTCAGGAGAGAGAGGGGAAAGAACTCCTTCAGGTTAGGAGAGAGAGGGGAAAGAGACCTTCAGGTTAGGAGAGAGAGGGGAAAGAGACCTTCAGGTCAGGAGAGAGAGGGGAAAGAGACCTTCAGGTCAGGAGAGAGAGGGGAAAGAGACCTTCAGGTTAGGAGAGAGAGGGGAAAGAGACCTTCAGGTTAGGAGAGAGAGGGGAAAGAACTCCTTCAGGTTAGGAGAGAGAGGGGAAAGAGACCTTCAGGTTAGGAGAGAGAGGGGAAAGAGACCTTCAGGTCAGGAGAGAGAGGGGAAAGAGACCTTCAGGTTAGGAGAGAGAGGGGAAAGAGACCTTCAGGTTAGGAGAGAGAGGGGAAAGAGACCTTCAGGTTAGGAGAGAGAGGGGAAAGAACTCCTTCAGGTCAAGAGAGAGAGGGGAAAGAGACCTTCAGGTTAGGAGAGAGAGGGGAAAGAGACCTTCAGGTTAGGAGAGAGAGGGGAAAGAGACCTTCAGGTTAGGAGAGAGACGGGAAAGAGACCTTCAGGTTAGGAGAGAGAGGGGAAAGAGACCTTCAGGTTAGGAGAGAGAGGGGAAAGAGACCTTCAGGTTAGGAGAGAGAGGGGAAAGAACTCCTTCAGGTTAGGAGAGAGAGGGGAAAGAGACCTTCAGGTTAGGAGAGAGAGGGGAAAGAGACCTTCAGGTCAGGAGAGAGAGGGGAAAGAGACCTTCAGGTTAGGAGAGAGAGGGGAAAGAGACCTTCAGGTTAGGAGAGAGACGGGAAAGAGACCTTCAGGTTAGGAGAGAGAGGGACTAGTGGACAAGAGATCCAAGTCATTTTACAGCCGATCTACAAGCTCACAACGCGTCACAACGCGACGTGTTGTGAGCTTGTAGATCTGCTATTTTCAGCAAGTGTCATTACGAGACGGAATCAACTGATTTAGTCGACTAAAATCTTATGACATTTAGTCGACTACGACAGTAAAACATTCCAGGTGACTAAAATGTGACTAAAACTAAATGAAAGCTATTCAAAAGACTAAAAAACTAAAATTTTCTGTCAAAATCAATACTGGTTTGTGCATTTGAACTCAACAACCACAAATGTGTTCAGTTGTGCTATACAGTAGATGCCTGACAGGTGGACAGCTTATAGGAACAAAAAACACACAAATATATTATATAATAATAATATTGTAAAAACTAAGCTCTAACAAATGGATGCAGGTATAGGCTGTAGAAGTGTATACAGTACATTGTTGTGCAATACGGAATGTAAGTTATTTTGAACCGCTTTCAAGCTGTCGTCACTATTTTGGGCATGTCATTATAGGTGAAAAAGATTATAGATGTGTAGGCCTATATATTAAAATATATAAAAATAAATGCATTTTTTAAAATGAACATAAACATCTCGTAGATCTGCTTTTGTTTGCTAATCGTCATATGATGAAGCATGGTACATATCATATACTCTAGGGCTTAAAAGGTTATGGTACATATCATATACTCTAGAGTCTAGGACTTAAAGGTTTTGTGACATTAATTTTCATTTACTTTTATTTTTCCTTTTAGGTTTTATGACCTTCAATTACACCCAAAAAACCTGAACTTTGAACATTCAGTGGATTTTCTGTGGTCTGGAGCTTTCTTTGGGGTTTGGAAGGCTTTTGAGGTGCAATGAAAACATCTGCTGGCAAATCCCATTGTCATCACAAACAGCAGGAAGATCAGAGCATGTGTTTGAGCCAGAAAAACCCAGACCACAGAAAATCTACTCAATGTTAAAAAGTCAGGTTTTTTAGGTGCAATTGAGCTCAGAAAACCTAATTTCTTTTTACAAAAACTTTTTTTAATGTCACAATCCCTTTCAGTGGTTCATTTATACAACGTAAAATGTATTTGCCATTGGAAGCTTCAGCCTCGCCTCCTCTCAGCCATTCCTCCATTACTCTCTCGGCCCGTTACCCCACAGCGTGCCTCTATTATGATAAGTTCACCCCCTCCCATTCTTTCTTTTACCCCTTTTCCCTCGTCCTTTGCCCCTTCCTTTCACTCCCCACCCCCTCCTCTACCCCCCTTACCCTCCCCCTCCCCTGTCAACAGCGATTTAATCCTTCTGACCACAGAGAGAGAGAGAGAGAGAGAGCTAGAGAAGGGGGTACACAGCCAGCCAATCAATGTGTATGTGGGGTGTCTGACCGTGTGCGTGTGTGTGTGTGTGTGTGTGTGTGTGTGATGCAGCAGAGGGAGCTCTCCCTGGAGCATGTGGCCGGGGGTCTCAGGGAGCTCTCCGCCATGAGGATGGACCTGTCCCAGTACGTGGCGGCCGGAGACACCGCTCTGCTGGAACAGCAGCTGGAACAACTCCACTGCCAATGGGAAGAGCTCTGCACCAAGGTGAGAGAGAGAGAGAGAGAGAGAGAGAGAGAGAGAGAGAGCTCTGCACCAAGGTGAGAGAGAGAGAGAGAGAGAGAGAGAGAGAGAGCTCTGCACCAAGGTGAGAGAGAGAGAGAGAGAGAGAGAGAGAGAGAGAGAGAGAGAGAGAGAGAGAGAGAGAGAGAGAGAGAGCTCTGCACCAAGGTGAGAGAGAGAGAGAGAGAGCTCTGCACCAAGGTGAGAGAGAGAGAGAGAGAGCTCTGCACCAAGGTGAGAGAGAGAGAGAGAGAGAGAGAGCTCTGCACCAAGGTGAGAGAGAGAGAGAGAGAGAGAGAGCTCTGCACCAAGGTGAGAGAGAGAGAGAGAGAGCTCTGCACCAAGGTGAGAGAGAGAGAGAGAGCTCTGCATGAAGGTGAGAGAGAGAGAGAGAGAGAGAGAGGAGGGGAAACTTGAGAGAGAAAGTGAACTGGCTTTGGCATGGTCAGCCTCACAAAACCGTGTACACAACAGAGACTGGACACAGACAAACAAACACGGGCGCAGGCAGGCACGCACACACGCAAACACACATACCCACACTCACACACCCACACACACATAGAGAGAGAGAGAGAGTCACTCACACACATTCTCTCTGAAAAGAGTCTAGCATAGTAGTAAGTGAGGTAAGACCTTTTCAAGTGCCTAGTGAAAGTGTAATTTAGTATTTTTTTTCCCCCAGGTATTATAGTTTCTATAGCTTGTTAAAATGAGTTTGCCTGACATTTCCTGACATTTACATTTACCTCCTGTACTGCACGGGATAATTTGGGCATTGTACAGTTAGTACAGTCAGAATGTCTTGTCAGGGAGCAGTGATGTGGATATGGGCTTTTATGAAAAGCATTTTAATGAAAGTACTCTGGGATGGTTGAGACGCTATTAGCACCACTGCCATGCAGAGAGAGAACCCGTTAAAGGCCCTGTGTGGTTCCTTAGAGGTTCTCTACTGGGTCTTCAGTTCATGGGGGAAAGGATGCTTTTTTTCTGCATACCCTAAACATCCCCCCTAAGTCGTGAACGCTGGTTCCACAGTCAAGTGAAACTCCAGTCAGCTGTGCTACAGTTAAGTCCTTCAGCTCTAAATACAGCACAAACACACGTTTGTTCTTCTTTGCCGAGAAACGGCCATGTTTGTTAGCGTAACTATTTGAGGGTTGATGGCATCTTGTGATGATTTGTTGGCGGGAGTCCTCATTTGCAGTGAAAGCTCCCACCTGTTCCTCTTGTTGGAACTAGTTGAAGTGAACATGCAGCTCTCATTTCAAAACACCTTTCTTGATTGAATTCAATACTTTAATTAAATCCAACCAAACTTTGCGGATTAGATTAGGATTAGGAGGTAATAAAACACATTGTTATTACAGACCAACCCAACCAGCTTCATGTGACTCATGTGGGTTTTGTGTGACTTAATTTGACTGAGGGACTGCCATTGGATTTTTGACGTGTCATATGAAAGCAGGGAATCATAGCTTCAAATTGACATATTGGTTGTTCAGTTTGACCCACCAGTTTTTGGAGATATGGCTTATGGAGTAATGTCTTGCAGAGAAACAGCGAGTTCAGAAAACGGGCTTGAAAGATTCACTTCATTACACATTACACCTAGCGACATGTTTAAGCATTTATTTCATATTTACATGTCCATTTCAGCTCTGACACTTATTTCAGACATGTTCTAGTATGTGAAGAGTCTGCCTGTGCTAATTAAAAAAAAAAAAACTCTGGTGAAAAGCTGTAATTTGCGCAATGGCAGTCTCTCAGTCAAATCTGGTCACATATTGCTTATTATGGAACTGGAAAATTGGTTCAATGCGTTTTTTTGCTGATAATGAACTCCCACTCAGTGGAGTGAAACATGAGATACTTCCCTGCTGTCTGATGGCACCGTGGCAATAGGATTTGAACCGCAGCATTGTGCTCCCTGTTCAGTTAACAGGTTGCAGGTGGGGGACAGTCAGCGAAATGGCCCTGGAGAACAGATGGCTTGGCCGGGCTGAAGGGGTCCAGAGGACAGGCTCTATTGTTGTGAGGGAGGGACAAGTCCCCCCCCCAGCTAGAGGGCAGGGCCATAGACAGTGCAACACAATGGAACCCACATACTCCAGAATCCAGTGTGGTTTCACTCTGAACAGGCCAGGGCTCATGAAATAACTATAAATGCCAGGGAAGCAGTTAATAATAGCCTGAAAACAGGACACACTATAATTATGAGCTCTGGGAGTCTAAAAGGATCACCAGCCAGCCACGAGCCCCTAACTGTGTAATGAGATATTATCAATGCATTAAGATGTCATTAGGAACATTGGTGGATTCAATTAGCAGCCAGGGATTAAATTGGAAGCTGTTTGGGAATCAAAACAATTGTATCTCATCTCCCTCTGCTGCTGTGATGACGGAAGAAATGACTTTATTCTATGGAATGCACTTTGTTTGCATTTGTTTCTCTGCAAAAAGTGTGATGTTGCTAATATACAGTGAGAGTAAATAAAGAGCATTTTGTTTCGTTTTTAAGATAAATTGGGGGGCTTTTTTCTGCCTTTATTTCGATAGCACAGTGTAGATTTACAGGAGACTAGATTCAGGGCGTGAGTCGTGACATACTGCAGGCCTACAGTAAACGTCCATCGGGCATCGAACCCACGACTCCCTGTCAGGTTGGATCAGAGCCTACGCGTGGTATTCATGCACCTTAGCGCCCCCTGATGGTGAAGATTAATAACAAGTAGACAATAAAGGGAGAGGGTTGGTGAGGTGCTGGCCTAAGGCAGTAATCAAGTAAAAATAAGAAAAAGGCTGCACACTCGTAGCCACGATGCTGTATATTTATTAATCTAACGTTTTGACCTAGGAGGTCTTCTTCAGGGAATGAAGATTAATAACAACACTTATGAGCTATAAAGGTACATGTGGTGGTTGATGTTTTTTGTACGGTACATGTCGATGACGGCAGACGCTGTTCCCTCCCTCAGGTGTCCGTGCGCAGGCAGGAGATCGCTGACCGCCTCAACGCCTGGACCATCTTCAATGACAAGAACAGGGAGCTGTGTGACTGGCTGATGCAGATAGAGAGGAAGGTCTCCCACAGTGGAGACCTCAGCATCGAGGAGATGGTGGAGAAACTCAAGAAGGTAACGGAGCTCTTGGGTTATACTTATACGGGTGTCACGCGCCAAAGGTGTGGGTCTATATGCTAATAATGAAAAAGAAGGGTTGTCCGCACACTGTAACAGCTCCCAGGAAACTTTATTAACACAATCATTCCCGGGATTCCTTCAAAATAGGTGCTCTGGGGTGCCGGAAAGAAACCCCCTCTGAAACCCCTACCCCCAGAAACAATCCGGGAAAAAAAAACGGATAAATATTTTGTTAGCTTACCTTGGTCTCGATTTTATTATATCGCTAGAAGCTCCAAAAAGCGTTCATATTTTGTGTGAGAGGCGGATGAGGAGCAGAGATGAAGCGCTGGTATATCAGTCAGATCAAAACCTCGGAGAGCGCCCTGGATTAGGAGAGACGAGGCATTCTTTCTGCCGCGCTAACGGCTAAGTGAACGGTAAGCTAACGTGACTGCAGAGTGACGCGTACGGTGGATGTGAGGCCACGTCCTACGGACGGAATGTGTTAAGTAACAACGTTTCGACCATTCATCAGGTATCTCATACCTGACGAAGACCCGTAAGGGTCGAAACGTTGTTGTTACCTAAATAAAGTGTCATAGGAGCTGATACACAGTGTGCGGGCAACCCTTCTTTTTCATTGTATGTATATATATATATATATATATTTTGTTCAGCACCTGTAGAATTTCTTGAGATGTGCGTGCTTCCTTTTGGATCCTATCTATGTGCTAATAACCTGTTGGAAGCGTCGTCTGTTTTCGCTGCGCTACACCATGCACATCGAATTATATCGAGCCCTTTAGATTCCTTGACGTCGTCAGACCATAAATGTGGCTAAATGTGGCACATACTGTATTCATGTCATGTCACATTAATCACCACCACTATTTTAATTGGTGAATAACCTACAGTATTACGCACTTATGCCACATTAGTGGGTTTTAATGGCCATCGTTGCTTTATCTTCTAATGGTGTGAAGCAGAACTACTGGATAGGAATATTGCGACAGTTTACTGTAGATGTGGAGGTAGTCTTGTATGCTGTCATTAGTACATCATCATGTACTCTGATTAATTAATTCACTTACACACCAGACCAGGGACGTGCAGAGAGTGTTGGAGAGGCAGGGGCACTTTTGGACAGAACAAATGCGAAAATAGCTGATCTACAAGCTCACGACGCGTCGCGCTGCGACACGTCGTGAGCTTGTAGATCAGCTATTTTCGGGGCGCAACCCAGCACTCTTTAGCTAGTGGAGATGCAGGTGTAACGACATGGATTTATAAACAAATTTGTTCAATGCAAAATGCTGCGTTCAAGTTCAGGAGACTTCTGGGGGAAAAAAGCTATTCTCCTGAATGCTGCGTTCAAGTTCAGGAGACTTCTGGGGGAAAAAAGCAATTCTCCTGAATGCTGCGTTCAAGTTCAGGAGACTTCTGGGGGAAAAAAGCAATTCTCCTGAATGCTGCGTTCAAGTTCAGGAGACTTCTGGGGGAAAAAAGCAATTCTCCTGAATGCTGCCTTCATGGCATGGCCTGGAAAGGAGAGGAGAGGCATTTGCGTTTCTTTCACCTATAGTAAAGGGCAGTTGTTTTACAGACGGGTAAAAGGGCAGGGGCTGAAGCCCCCTTTGATGTCTATGTGTGCACGCCCCTGCACCAAACCTTTGTTTTGCCAGGTATTATATTGGATCCAACTGCATCTTAGAAGAATATCATTTGCATACTTAACTACTAAAATGCAAATCAGATAAACTCTGAATTCCTCTGTATACTAACAGTGCGGGATGTATGAGGAATGTGTCTTGTGAGGGTTTGGTGCATTACACTGAAAACAACAGTATAGAAATATTTTCAATTAGTTATTAGAATTTATTATATATTCCGTTATTGTCTCCACCAGCCGAAGGCATGGGGGAGAGTATGTTTTGCACTCCGTCCGTCCGTGTGTCCTTCCGTCCGTGTGTCCGTGTGTCCGTCCGTCCGTGTGTCCGTGTGTCCGTCCGTGAGCAGCTAATCTCGGCCACCGTTAACCCGGTCGATGCCAAATTTTGCACACACACACTCCCTGGATGCCAACCATGAACCTCTGCCCCAAACTTACCAGAACGGCCTGTTATAGCGCCACCAGGAGGCCGCTTTGTGCAAAACACGTTTTTGCACAGTACACCTACAGATTGTGTCCAAACATCACGCAAATTGGTACACAGTCTCTCTAGAGCCATTCAACCAAACCGGTCTTTCAGATTTCTCAGACTCCATCCTGATTGGTTAAGATTGGCTTCCAAAGTTCACAGGAGTGTTCAGTTTCAAACAAAATGCTGCAAATCATGAACACATCGCGTGATTTCCGTGAAATTGTGCACCCACATTCCCACTAGGCCGAGGACGAAATGCCACATGAACAATTTCAACTCAGCCTCAAGGTGGCGCTATAACTGGCCCAAAAGTGTTTTTACCTCTAACTGCACGGATCTGTGGATAACTTTATATGCCAACTCCCTAGAGGCCAAGGAAAAACCTTTGCCTGGAATTTTTCACATCTGCTCTTTATAGCGCCACCAGGAGGCCGACATATGTAAAACACATTTTCTATTATTACTCCTTCACATTTTATCCAAATTTCACGCAAATCGGTACACATGATCTCCATAGTCATGTGATCAAGACAGGTTTGTTTGATTTCTCATATTCCATCCTGATTGGCCACGATTGCCTCCTACAGTTTTCAGGAGTAGCCCGCTTTGTACAAATCGCCACAACTCCTCAACGCAGCGTCCGATTGCGATGAAACTGTGCACGCATATTCCCACTAGGCTGAGGAAGAAATGCCACTTGACAGTTTTCAACAGCCTGATGGTGGCGCTGCAACAAGCCAAGTCGCGTCATGCACTCGCACACACACACACACACACACACACACACACACACACACACACACCTGTGCCGATTGGCACTTTATCTAGTTTATTCTGTATTATAAAGTTAAAAAAAGGGAAAGTAGTAGACTAAAATAGGCTAGTATAATAATATACAGTAATCTCGGCAGATTAATGAATACAAATTAATTATTGTAGAACTTAAAAGTACTGTATATACTCGGAGCGTATACAGTAACATACTGTATCACAGAGTACATTACAAAATGCACGCACTGCTGCCAATTAGTCAACAAATTAATTGGGGCACAAATGCCACCTGGTCAAACGTGCTCCAGAATCACACACACAGCGGAGTGGCTGGCTGCAGGCCTGGAATGCTGCCACCTCGACCGCTTTGTTCAAACAAAACAATTGTCTTTTCATTTACAGAAGGCCCTTTGTTGTCTGTCATTATGTCACCATGCAGCATGCTGGGTTGGTTTGCAGCACAAGTTAATGAGTGGTTTGGGACAGCGTGTGATTATTGTATTGTAGATGCTGGAGATTGAGATGAGCCAAATGGTAGCCCGGGCTCCTGACCTGACAATAACACTGTGTTTATACTGTTTTACACCCAAAACACTTCCTGGTGGTGGTGATTATGGACAAAGTAGCAGCCAATTAAGCGTTTTCCCCAGAAGCAAAACAGGTGCTCTGCTTTCTGAATGAGACAGACCTTTTTTAATACGTGACTACAGTGGTCGTCGCCGCACATGAACGCAGCCCTGATCCCCACTAGGACTGATAATAGTGTCTCTGTCACTAGGACTGATAATAGTGTCTCTGTCTCTAGGACTGATAATAGTGTCTCTGTCTCTAGGACTGATAATAGTGTCTCTGTCACTAGGACTGATAATAGTGTCTCTGTCACTAGGACTGATAATAGTGTCTCTGTCTCTAGGACTGATAATAGTGTCTCTGTCACTAGGACTGATAATAGTGTCTCTGTCTCTAGGACTGATAATAGTGTCTCTGTCACTAGGACTGATAATAGTGTCTCTGTCACTAGGACTGATAATAGTGTCTCTGTCTCTAGGACTGATAATAGTGTCTCTGTCTCTAGGACTGATAATAGTGTCTCTGTCTCTAGGACTGATAATAGTGTCTCTGTCTCTAGGACTGATAATAGTGTCTCTGTCACTAGGACTGATAATAGTGTCTCTGTCACTAGGACTGATAATAGTGTCTCTGTCACTAGGACTGATAATAGTGTCTCTGTCACTAGGACTGATAATAGTGTCTCTGTCTCTAGAGTCTAGGACTGATAATAGTGTCTCTGTCACTAGGACTGATAATAGTGTCTCTGTCACTAGGACTGATAATAGTGTCTCTGTCTCTAGGACTGATAATAGTGTCTCTGTCACTAGGACTGATAATAGTGTCTCTGTCACTAGGACTGATAATAGTGTCTCTGTCACTAGGACTGATAATAGTGTCTCTGTCACTAGGACTGATAATAGTGTCTCTGTCTCTAGGACTGATAATAGTGTCTCTGTCTCTAGGACTGATAATAGTGACTCTGTCTCTAGGACTGATAATAGTGTCTCTGTCTCTAGGACTGATAATAGTGTCTCTGTCACTAGGACTGATAATAGTGTCTCTGTCACTAGGACTGATAATAGTGTCTCTGTCTCTAGGACTGATATAGTGTCTCTGTCACTAGGACTGATAATAGTGTCTCTGTCACTAGGACTGATAATAGTGTCTCTGTCTCTAGGACTGATAATAGTGTCTCTGTCACTAGGACTGATAATAGTGTCTCTGTATCTAGGACTGATATAGTGTCTCTGTCTCTAGGACTGATAATAGTGTCTCTGTCACTAGGACTGATAATAGTGTCTCTGTCTCTAGGACTGATATAGTGTCTCTGTCACTAGGACTGATAATAGTGTCTCTGTCTCTAGGACTGATATAGTGTCTCTGTCACTAGGACTGATAATAGTGTCTCTGTCACTAGGACTGATAATAGTGTCTCTGTCTCTAGGACTGATAATAGTGTCTCTGTCTCTAGGACTGATAATAGTGACTCTGTCGCCCCACTAGGACTGATAATATTGTCTCTGTCACTAGGACTGATAATAGTGTCTTTGTCGCCACCACTAGGACTGATAAGTGTCTCTGTCGCCCCACTATAGGACTGCATGGAGGAGATCAACCTGTTCAGCGAAAACAAAAGCCACTTGAAGCAGCTTGGAGAGCAGCTGCTGTTAGCCAGTGATGAGGCCAAGCAGAGGCAGGTCCATGGCACTCTGCAGGAGGTCAACCAGCGCTGGAACAACCTCTTCCAGCACATCGAGGCCAGGTGAGAGAGAGACCGCATGCTGCGCAAGATTTGCTGACCAAGATTGCTCCCGGTCGTTAAAATGAATCATAGTTCTTGTGGGGCGAAAAAAGGAAAGAGAGCAAGAACCGCGGGAACCCCTTCTGGTGTTTTAACTAAGCATTAAGCCATTAAGGTATACTTTAGCTATTGAAAAATAGCAGATCTACAAGCTCATAGGTCTTGTAGGTCTGCTATTTTCGAAAAAATTGTTAAAAATGTGGCACAAATCTTTGAATATATATTCTTTCAGAGCGAACGTTATTTTTAATTTCGACGTCAGGCCTGAATTGGTTAATAGTCTGATAAATGCATGGTAAATGCATGGTGAATGCATGGTAAATGCATGGTGAATGCATGGTAAATGCATGGTAAATGCATGGCGAGAATAAGAAATACTGCCGAGAGGTTCACTATGGTGTAAGGAACCTTCATACAGCTTTGGAGCATTACCCAGTGTGCGGGCCTTAGAAGTGAGTGGATGTGCGTGCTTTATTGTACTTTTATAAGAATAAAACAAAATACACCTACGCATTTCGGCAACGATGTCTTCATCTTGACTTGACTAGTCTGAGCAAGTTAGCTTTGGTGTGGACTCTGTGGAGTCACCTTTACACTCCATTCAATCAGGGGATCAACAGGTCTTGTATGTATGTGTATGTGTGTGCGTATACTCAGGTGCAGGCGCGTGTCTGCATAAAGTATGTGTGTGGGTGTCAGTCTGGTGCATGTGGTCCCGGTGTGTATGTGCGTGTGTGTGTGTGTGTGTGTGTGTGTGTGTGAAGCAGACTGCAGCGTTTGCGCTGCACTCTATTAAAAGCTTTTAATGCATAATAATGCGTGCGTGTGCTTGTGCTTGTGAGTGTGAGTGTGCGTGCGCGCGTTCTCACGCAGTTTGGAATGCATCAGTGAATCGTAGTAATTATGCTTTTAGCCTATTCACCTGCTGTTGCCGAGCCGAGGCCTGCAGCTGTCAATACAATACAACGTGTCTGTACTGAATGTACAGACTGTACGTTAAGTTACCACCATGATATACTATTAGTACTTTGACCCCCAGTCAGACAGATGGTCATGGATTTGGTGGTACCCTATAGCCCCCCCCCCCCCCCCCCTCCTCCCTCTCCATCTCTCTCGCCCACCATCCAAAGCTGCAGTATATATAGACTGACTGTCAGGCTGTACCATATGGCCCTTAAACCCTTAAATGTTCAACCAACCCCCATCTTCAGCGTTCAGGGTCCTGAGCAGAGGGCTGTGTGTGTTGGTATGGAGAGCGATCTGCCACTATGCTCATAGATACATCATAGACTCTATATAGGGCTGGCTTGTGGAGATGTCGTTGGCATATAGCATGCTGTGCTGCCAGTTAATCAGACATAGTTCTATTGGGGTGGCTGGTAGCTCGGTAACCCTGGTAGCTGAGCTACCAGCACCAGGCACCCCCATATATCCAAAACACCCATATATCCAAACGGAAAAGTCCTGTCTGATTGTATTAAACTATACGTCAAACTCACCGAACATCGCAGCTGTACGTGAAGCTTGATTTAACCTCTTTATATCTGTAAAGTGTTTGTTTCATAAAAATCCACTGACATGTAGACATGTTATATGAGCGAGTGTGTGAGTGTGTGTGTGCGTGTGCGTGTGCTTGTGCATGTGCGTGTGCGTGTGCACACACATATGTGTTCTCACGCAGTTTGGAATCCATCACTGAATCGTAGTAATTATGCTCCTTTCTGTCAAGAAAGGAGCATAAACTAGAAAAAGTGCCCTTCTGGGCACAGGTCTCCACCAGGTTATCCACAGATCCGTGCAGTTAGAGGTAAAAACACTTTTCGGCCAGTTATAGCGCCACCTTGAGGCTGAGTTGAAATTGTTCATGTGGCATTTCGTCCTCGGCCTAGTGGGAATGTGCGTGCACAATTTCACGGAAATCACGCGATGTGTTCATGATTTGCAGCATTTTGTTTGAAACTGAGCACTCCTGTGAACTTTGGAAGCCAATCTTAACCAATCAGGATGGAGTCTGAGAGATCTGAAAGACCCCTTTCGTTGAATGGCTCTAGAGAGACTGTGTACTAATTTGCGTGATGTTTGGACAAAATCTGTAGGTGTACTGTTAAAAAACTTGTTTTGCACAAAGCGGCCTCCTGGTGGCGCTATAACAGGCCGTTCTGGAAAGTTTGGGGCAGAGGTTCATCGTTGGCATCCAGGGAGTGTGTGTGCAAAATTTGGCATCGACCGGGTTAACGGTGGCCGAGATTAGCTGTTCACGGACACACACACGGACACACACACGGACACACAAACGGACGGACGGACACACGGACGGACGAAGTGCAAAACATACTCTCCCCACATGCCTTCGGCCTGGTGGAGACAATTACTACGATTCAGTGATTCAGTACTTTCTGTCAATAAATTAATTGCAGGTGATTATATTTCTAAATGTTGGAGTTTGGAAGCACTCTTTTCAGTAAAGAAAGGTCGCTTTCAGTAAAGCAACCTCCTGATGCCTCCTGTATTATGTGCTACGCTAGAGCACTTCAACACAATATATGCCAGAACCCGAGAATGTCGGTTTTCGTTGATTTCTATGAATCCAGAATCAATACTATTGTATTTACCGTATTTTAGCTTCCCGTCGCTATAGGCAACGCTTGCTTCCATGGTGCGACGTCATCGTAATGGAAAGACTTTGTGCGCACGCGATCTTAATCAGCGTTTTGCCGTTTTCTCTGAATTGAGGCTCAGACTGAGGTGAGGGATGTTAAGAGCTAAACAAAATATTAGTTTGCATATTAGTGTTTCTAACACTTGGAGAAGGTGATCCATTGTGGCACGAAAATGGACACCCGTGGCTCCAACATACGTGGTCGGTTAAGACTCATCCGTCGCTTCCGCGTGCGGTTAGGGTGAGGTTAGGGTTTTGGGGTAATTAGGGTGTAGGGTTAGTTTAGGGTCTGGGGTAATTAGGGTGTAGGGTTAGGTTAGGGTTTTGGGGTAATTAGGGTGTAGGGTTAGTTTAGGGTCTGGGGTAATTAGGGTGTAGGGTTAGGTTAGGGTTTTGGGGTAATTAGGGTGTAGGGTTAGTTTAGGGTCTGGGGTAATTAGGGTGTAGGGTTAGGTTAGGGTTTGGGGTAATTAGGGTGTAGGGTTAGGTTAGGGTTTTGGGGTAATTAGGGTGTAGGGTTAGTTTAGGGTCTGGGGTAATTAGGGTGTAGGGTTAGGTTAGGGTTTGGGGTAATTAGGGTGTAGGGTTCGGTTAGGGTTTGGGGTAATTAGGGTGTAGGGTTAGGTTAGGGTTTTGGGGTAATTAGGGTGTAGGGTTAGGTTAGGGGTAATTAGGGTGTAGGGTTCGGTTAGGGTTTGGGGTAATTAGGGTGTAGGGTTAGGTTAGGGTTTGGGGTAATTAGGGTCACAGGGTGTCAGACTATTGCGTGTCGGACTGTTAGCACATCGGACCAAATACATGCACCCAGGCGAGAGTGCCTTTCACTGCAGTCAAGTTATCCTTTGTTGACAGTCTGTTGAAACGGGCTTATTTTTGTACAGCCAAAGTGTGCGTGCGACTGTAATCTACTCAAAGTGGGCTGAATCTGTCCGTTGCCAGGTGCGTGGGTTGAAAGGTGAAGGGCATGCTGTAGATTAGAATGTGTATGTATAGACGGAATATGGAACGAACTAGGAGTCACAATTAGTTTTGTCTTACACTCGCACTACATTCAATTAATTCAACAGGCCTTGTATATGTACTGCTTGGCTTGAGTCCTATAACTTGTTCACATAAATGTAAATAGCCTTAACGCAACGTGCCCTTTACCACTGAGTATCCAAGCAACTATAAAGCTCTCCTGTTGTTTTTTTCAGCTTGTCCCTTATTATCCTCACCTATCCTCTCCAGCTGTATTCTCTTCTCTTCACTCCTCTCCCTCCTGGCCCCCCTTGGCGTAGCGGGGGGCTCCCTCTCCCAGGCCAAGGCTTTGTCTTTGCTGGGGCCCCACTTTAGTGTGGTGGTGGAAAAAGTACTCGATTGTTTTACTTTAAGTAAAAGTGCCAATACTGCAATTTAGAACTACAAGTAAAAGTACTGAATTGAAAAATGTACTTGAGTAAAAGTACAAAGGTATCGGCATCAAAATGTACTTTAAGTGCTAAAAGTTAAAGTACTCATACTGCAGAATGTACAAAATATTTGGAAAATAGCAGATCTACAAGCTCACAATGCGTCGCAACTCTGATATTTTCAAAAAGGCCGAATGTATAGGGTTGAAGTGCTTAATGTATGTTTTCTAATCAAATTTTTATTGTAGTGAAGTAAAAGTGCAAATTTTGGCTCTGAGATGTAGTGGAGTAGAAATTATCAAGTGAAGTACAATACCTCAAAATTGTACTTAAGTAAAGTACACCACTGCCACTTTTCCTACTGTATAGGCTTTGTTAGGCTGTCAGAGGGGGGGGGGGGGGGGGGGTTGGGGGGGGGGGTGGAGAGGAGGGGGGGGAGGGGGGGGGGGGGAGGACGAGGAGGGATTAGAGGATGGGAAGCGTGGAGAGGGAGAAGAGGAGAGAGAGAGAGAGGAGAGAGAGAGAGAGAGAGAGAGAGAGAGAGATGAGAGAGAGAGATGAGAGGAGAGAGAGAGAGAGAGAGAGAGAGAGAGAGAGAGAGAGAGAGAGAGAGAGAGAGAGAGAGAGAGAGAGAGAGAGAGAGAGAGAGAGAGAAGAGAGAGAGAGAGAGAGAGAGAGAGAGAGAGAGAGAGAGAGAGAGAGAGAGAGAGAGAGAGAGAGAGAGAGAGATCACCTGACATGAACAAGATTGTTTGATGAATGTAAAAATGGCTGGCTGTGTACCGAGCAGTACATTATGTTCTAGTGGTCTATTTTGTCCGTGAAACAAAATCACTAGCTCTCTCTCTTATCTTCCCTCTGTCGCACACACACATGCACGCAACGCACGCATATACTCCTATTATACAGGTTTAATGTTTGTTTTTAGTTCAATGTTTCTTTTAAAAACGCCATTGACAGTGAAGGTAAAATGTACGTCAACACAAACATTAAATGCCATTAACAATAAAGATAATTTAATGTTTGTGTTGGCACCATTACATCACCTAATCAACATGAGTTTAGACTTTTAATATATTAACGCCCCTCACTTCACACGGGTGTGATTTTCTTTTAACCCATTTTGGGCGGGAATGGGTTACCTTTTGGTGTTTTAAACATTGTGTAATAATTTAGCTATTGAAAAATAGCAGATCTACAAGCTCATAGCGCTATTTTTGAAAAACCATTCAAATGTGGCGCAAATCATTGAATATATATTTCAGAGCATTTTTAACTAAAATATTTGCTTCTGGGGGGGTCCCTGGAAGTACCTATTTTGAGATGGGGGTCCGTGGCCCAATAGAGATAATTCTGGGGGTCCTTGACATGAAAAAGGTTGAGCACCACTGACATTGGCTTTTCCTAGCATAGTATGAGCTTTTTGATGTTGAAAGTGACACTGTGTACTGTATGTTGTTTGTTTTTAAATGAAGTTGTGATTTTTATTATTTTATTGTAAAGCACTTTGGTACAACTTGTTGTTATTTAAATGTGCTATAGAAATAAAGATGGTATGGTATGGTATGGTATATAACAAAGGAAATAGAGCATGCACCTCCACTCTAGCCCAGGTGCTAGACAAAAGGCAGTACAATAGAAAAAATAGAGTCTGCAACACTGGTATGAAAAACTCAGCTCCACTGGTTTATTTGATTCAACGTTTCGATCCCTTAGGATCTTCTTCAGGAATAGTGTGACAGGGAATGGGTGTGTACCTATATACAGGAAGGGGTACAACTGATTGGCTCTAACGATGGGTGGTGACTCATGCCACCTAAGCCCAAACCAATTAGCCAGTTTCCAATGTCACAATACTAATAATAAACATGACAGGTTTAAATATACACAAATACAAAAATACAACAGGTACAGAATGTGTACACAATATGCAATATTTAAGCACAATAATACACATTGATTTCAGGATAGGACACAAAAAGATTGTCATGGATAACAAAAATCTTATTTGAAATTCCAGATGACTCATTTATTAATTGTTTGATGTTGAAAATAAAAAAGGGATAAAGTCCCAAAGCTCCTAGTGAGGAAGCTGAGACCATTACTTTAATTATCACCAATTGTGTCCGATGCTGAGAACAAATGAGGATGAGGACTAGTAGTTCTTCAGGAGGGGCACTCCATCAGAGTACATCATCCGACAACCTACAGATAAGAAAGAGAACATGTGAGATACAAATAGTACAACAGGTGAGTGCCTAAACATAATAGAGTGTGGGGCATGCACACTGTACTACTGCAAGAGTTAAAATCATGTTAAAAACCTTCAAGTAAAAAGGGGGATAAATTCACCACAAATGTACTCAAAGGTATACTGGATTGAGAGACTCATAATAAATGTACAATTATAGGAATGGTCTGATGTCGAAAGACTCATTCAAGCCCTTATTAACAGTATTGAGGGTTGACATCCAAAAAGTTTCACGCTGAAGGAGTAGAACATCAATGTCTCCACCCCTAGGTGGCAGTTGGACCCTTTCAATACCAATATACCTCAAGGAGGAAATACAATGTTGGGCTTGGTGGAAATGTAGGGCTACAGGATTTTTGAAATTTTTGTTTCTTATGTCACTCCTATGTTCCGAAATTCTGGTTTTAAGGGGTCTTAGAGTTTTGCCTATGTAGGCAAGCCCACACACACACTTAAGCATATAGACCACATTATTTGTCGTACAGCTGATAATGCCCTTGACTTTAAAAGTCTTGCCTGTAGTAGGGTGATTAAATGTATGACATTTAGATGTGAAACCACATTGTGCACATCTGCCACACTTGTAATTGCCATCTGGAACATCAGACAAAAAATGTGTGGGTGTCTCCTGACGTAAATGTGACCTAACCAAGAGGTTCTTAAGATTAGGTGGTCTTTTGTAGACTATGCGAGGAGGGGCAGAAAAGGTTCTTCCTAGGGAGGGATCTGACCTCAAGATATGCCAGTGCTTTTTGATCGTTGCTTCGAAATGTCTCCCTAATGGAGAATACTGTGTATAACAGTTAATTTGTTGAGCTTTATCAGTCTTCTCCTTTGTTTTAAGACAATCTAATTGGGTACATTCACTGAATTTGTCTATGGCAGGTTTGATCCATTCATCTGGGTACCCACGTTGTTCAAAACGATTTTGGAGGTCATTTGCATGTGTAGTGAATGATTGATCTGAGCTGCAGATCCTACGTACCCGTTTGAACTGACCCATAGGGATGCCCTTCTTCAATGGGGTCGGATGATAACTTTCACCATGTAACAGGGCATTTCGGTCTGTCGGTTTCCTATACAGATCCATGTTTAGTCTGTTGTTTTCTTTAATGACAAGAATGTCAAGAAAATTCATTCGGCAACGATCAGAGGCCATGGTGAACCTTAAAGAATGACTGCTGTCATTTAAAAAGTTGTGGAAGGCTGTCAACTCTGTAGAAGAACCAGTCCAGATAAGGAATATATCATCTATATAACGTTTCCACAACTGAATGTGTTGTAGAAACGGATTGTGACTGGAATCAAAAATAAACTCAGTTTCAAGGAGCCCAACGAAAAGGTTAGCGTAATTGGGTGCCATCTTACTACCCATAGCTGTACCACATTTTTGTAAGTAAAAGTCATTTTCAAACAAGAAAAAGTTTTTAGTAAGCACTATTTCAGTGAGATCTTTCAAACATTTAGTGCTGGGGATAACTTCAACCCTCTGATTGAGAAAGTGTTCAATTCCCTCTAGACCACCTTGGTGTGGGATGTTCGTATATAAACTTTCCACATCTAGTGTAACAAGAAAAGACTCATTGTCAACTGATTCTATGGTTTGTAGGACCTGAATGAAATCACTTGAGTCCCTTAAGTAAGAGGGTAGTGCAAAAACATGTGGCTTAAGGAAATAATCAATAAATGAAGAAATCTTCTCTGTAAGAGAGCCTATCCCTGAAACAATAGGTCTGCCTGGAGGTACATCAGTAAAGTTTTTGTGAATTTTGGGCAGGGTATATATCACTGGTGTAACAGGGCAGTCAACCTTCATATAGTTGAATTCATTCTTATTGAGATCTCCTGTTTCTAAATAGTGCTCAAGAATTCTGTGAATATAGTTCCTGAACTCTATAGTGGGGTTGCCATTCAATTTTTGGTAAAACACATCATTATTGAGCTGTCTATGTATTTCACCAACATATGCTACTCTGTCCAAGAGGACAATAGCACCCCCTTTGTCAGCAGACTGTACAACAACAGATTTATCATTTTTTAATTCTAACAAAGCATCACGTTGTGACTTGGCCATGTTATTAGTGACCTTATACTGTTGTTTCTTAGATAAGAGTTGTGACACTTCACTTTCAACCAGTCTGCAATATGTGTCTATGGATGAGTTCCTATGTTTAGGTGGAATAAATGTAGATCTTTTCTTAAACTGTTTCAAAGGCCCTATATTGGGCTCAGCAATATCATCAGGGTTAGCTAATGGAGGCTGTGTATTTTCTGAGCTAACCTCCTGTACCCTGTTACCGTTTACATTAGAAAAGAATTCCCTCAGTCTAAGATTGCGGAAGAATTTTTGAAAGTCTACTAAAGTGTCAAAATCATTACATTGGGTAGTAGGTACAAAAGACAAGCCCTTACTAAGAGCTGCTAAGCATGTGTCTGTAATGGACCTACTTGACAAGTTGATTACATTGCACTCCGTTTGTGGCTGCGAGTCCAATGAGGGTCTCTTTGACTTCTTCTTGTATTTTTGTATTTGTGTATATTTAAACCTGTCATGTTTATTATTAGTATTGTGACATTGGAAACTGGCTAATTGGTTTGGGCTTAGGTGGCATGAGTCACCACCCATCGTTAGAGCCAATCAGTTGTACCCCTTCCTGTATATAGGTACACACCCATTCCCTGTCACACTATTCCTGAAGAAGATCCTAAGGGATCGAAACGTTGAATCAAATAAACCAGTGGAGCTGAGTTTTTCATACCAGTGTTGCAGACTCTATTTTTTCTATGGTATGGTATATAAACATAGGTTTTTCAGAAAAAGAAGCCTTTTTTAGTGTTAATATAATTCCATAGAGAAACAAGCCCCTGTTGGCTCTCAACGGGTGAAATGAACTCAGACTCCAGAACACAGGGCACACTTCAGCCATTCAACTCAACGGGTGAAATGAACTCAGACTCCAGAACACAGGGCACACTTCAGCCATTCAACTCAACGGGTGAAGTGAACTCAGACTCCAGAACACAGGGCACACTTCAGCCATTCAACTCAACGGGTGAAATGAACTCAGACTCCAGAACACAGGGCACACTTCAGCCATTCAACTCAACGGGTGAAGTGAACTCAGACTCCAGAACACAGGGCACACTTCAGCCATTCAACTCAACGGGTGAAGTGAACTCAGACTCCAGAACACAGGGCACACTTCAGCCATTCAACTCAACGGGTGAAATGAACTCAGACTCCAGAACACAGGGCACACTTCAGCCATTCAACTCAACGGGTGAAGTGAACTCAGACTCCAGAACACAGGGCACACTTCAGCCATTCAACTCAACGGGTGAAATGAACTCAGACTCCAGAACACAGGGCACACTTCAGCCATTCAACACAACGGGTGAAGTGAACTCAGACTCCAGAACACAGGGCACACTTCAGCCATTCAACTCAACGGGTGAAGTGAACTCAGACTCCAGAACACAGGGCACACTTCAGCCATTCAACTCAACGGGTGAAATGAACTCAGACTCCAGAACACAGGGCACACTTCAGCCATTCAACTCAACGGGTGAAGTGAACTCAGACTCCAGAACACAGGGCACACTTCAGCCATTCAACTCAACGGGTGAAATGAACTCAGACTCCAGAACACAGGGCACACTTCAGCCATTCAACTCAACGGGTGAAGTGAACTCAGACTCCAGAACACAGGGCACACTTCAGCCATTCAACTCAACGGGTGAAGTGAACTCAGACTCCAGAACACAGGGCACACCTCAGCCATTCAACTCAACGGGTGAAAGGAACTCAGACTCCAGAACACAGGGCACACTTCAGCCATTCAACTCAACGGGTGAAGTGAACTCAGACTCCAGAACACAGGGCACACTTCAGCCATTCAACTCAACGGGTGAAATGAACTCAGACTCCAGAACACAGGGCACACTTCAGCCATTCAACTCAACGGGTGAAGTGAACTCAGACTCCAGAACACAGGGCACACTTCAGCCATTCAACTCAACGGGTGAAGTGAACTCAGACTCCAGAACACAGGGCACACTTCAGCCATTCAACTCAACGGGTGAAGTGAACTCAGACTCCAGAACACAGGGCACACTTCAGCCATTCAACTCAACGGGTGAAGTGAACTCAGACTCCAGAACACAGGGCACACTTCAGCCATTCAACTCAACGGGTGAAATGAACTCAGACTCCAGAACACAGGGCACACTTCAGCCATTCAACTCAACGGGTGAAGTGAACTCAGACTCCAGAACACAGGGCACACTTCAGCCATTCAACTCAACGGGTGAAGTGAACTCAGACTCCAGAACACAGGGCACACCTCAGCCATTCAACTCAACGGGTGAAAGGAACTCAGACTCCAGAACACAGGGCACACTTCAGCCATTCAACTCAACGGGTGAAGTGAACTCAGACTCCAGAACACAGGGCACACTTCAGCCATTCAACTTCAAACAGCAGCTGTGGAGAAAGCTTCCATTGGCCCTGTGCGAGTGTGCGTTGCCATGACAGTGGCGTTGGCAGCGAAGGCTCCTTTTGTGGAGAAATAGAATCCAAAGGAAAGTATATATATATATATATACGCACATCTCTAAAAAACTTCTACAGGTGCTGACACAACTGTGTGTGTGTGTGTGTGTGTGTGTGTGTGTGTGTGTGTGTGTGTGTGTGTGTGTGTGTGTGTGTGTGTGTGTGTGTGTGTGTGTGTGTGTGTGTGTGTGTGTGTGTGTGTGTGTGTGTGTGTGTGTGTGCGCGTGCGTGCAGAGTGAGAAAGCTGAAGGACACTGAAGGAGTGAGAACTTTCTCAAGCTAAATGAGGATAAGACAGAAGTTCTCATAATCGGTTCTAGCGAGCAGAAAGAATCAATAATAAGCAGACTTGGCAACCTGACTGTAGAAAGTAACAGTACAGTTAAGAACCTGGGCGTTATTATTGATTCTGAATTGAATTTTAATTCACACATTAATCATGTTACCAAGACTGCCTTTTTCACCTTAGAAATATTGCACGAATCAGAGCCTATTTGTCCTTGGACGATGCAAAAACGCTAATCCACGCCTTTGTTTTTTCTCGGCTTGACTACTGCAATGCACTCTTTTCAGGACTGCCTAAGAAAACGACTGACAGATTACAACTTGTCCAAAATGCAGCAGCTAGAGTTTTAACTAGAACTAAGATGAGAGAACATATTACTCCAGTTTTGGCATCAAAAAACTATGCATCACATAGTTTTACTATGCACGTTCCTACCCTGCCCTGACTGATTTGCTGCATGTGGTGTTTTTATGTGTGTGTGTGTGTGTGTGTGTGCGTGTGCGTGTGTGCGTGCAGGGTGAGGAAGCTGAAGGACACTCTGGTGACGGTGCAACAGCTGGATAAGAACATGAGTAACCTGCGAAGCTGGCTGTCCCGCGTGGAGGCGGAGCTGTCCCGACCAATCACCTACAGCGTCTGTCACCACGGGGAGATCCAGAGGAGGCTGCAGGAACAGCAGGTACACTTATAGGGGATTCACACTATGGTCCCGGGTGCTCACTCGGGACCACTTGGCAGATGTTGTGGTAGTGTGAATGATGCGTACCGTTCCCGGGAGCGGATCGCCCAACCGTCCCCGGGACCGCATGGGGGGCGGGTCTCTGGACCGTTGAAGAACACCGTTTGGGTCTTTACTTAGACCTACAAATTCTTCTCTAAATCAGTACTTTCACAAAGTGATGCGCAGTGAGCTTGTATACAGTATCTGCTATTTTTGAATAGCCAATGCAAAAAAATCAAAAATGACACCGGATGCTTTCTCGGTTCTATAATAGGTTAATTTCTTTCTTTCTTTCTTAATCTCTCTCTCTGCCTCCCTCCTTCCATCCCACCCTCTGTATTAATAATGCATATATCCATGTCTGTCCTTTGTGTTTTTGGGGATCAGTACACAGTGCCATACCTCTCTCTCTCATCAGCCCTCCTGTGTCTCCTGTTATCTGTCTGCTGGTGTGTGACCTGTCTGTCTGTCTGTCTGTCTGTCTGTCTGTGTGGACTGACTCCATGACGTCTCTCTGTCTGTGTGGACTGACTCCATGCCGTCTGTCTGTCTGTGTGGACTGACTCCATGCCGTCTGTCTCTCTGTCTGTCTGTCTGTCTGTCTGTGTGGACTGACTCCATGCCGTCTGTCTGTCTGTGTGGACTGACTCCATGCCGTCTGTCTGTGTGGACTGACTCCATGCCGTCTGTCTGTCTGTCTGTGTGGACTGACTCCATGCCGTCTGTCTGTCTGTCTGTGTGGACTGACTCCATGCCGTCTGTCTGTCTGTCTGTCTGTGTGGACTGACTCCATGCCGTCTGTCTGTCTGTCTGTGTGGACTGACTCCATGCCGTCTGTCTGTCTGTCTGTGTGGACTGACTCCATGACGTCTGTCTGTCTGTCTGTGTGGACTGACTCCATGCCGTCTGTCTGTCTGTCTGTGTGTCTGTCTGTCTGTCTGTCTGTCTGTCTGTCTGTCTGTGTGGACTGACTCCATGCCGTCTGTCTGTCTGTCTGTGTGGACTGACTCCATGCCGTCTGTCTGTCTGTCTGTGTGGACTGACTCCATGCCGTCTGTCTGTCTGTCTGTGTGGACTGACTCCATGCCGTCTGTCTGTCTGTCTGTGTGGACTGACTCCATGCCGTCTGTCTGTCTGTGTGGACTGACTCCATGCTGTCTGTCTGTCTGTGTGGACTGACTCCATGCCGTCTGTCTGTCTGTGTGTCTGTGTGTCTGTGTCTGTCTGTCTGTCTGTCTGTCTGTCTGTCTGTCTGTCTGTCTGTCTGTCTGTCTGTCTGTCTGTCTGTCTGTCTGTCTGTCTGTGTGGACTGACTCCATGCCGTCTGTCTGTCTGTGTGGACTGACTCCATGCCGTCTGTCTGTCTGTCTGTCTGTGTGGACTGACTCCATGCCGTCTGTCTGTCTGTGTGGACTGACTCCATGCCGTCTGTCTGTGTGGACTGACTCCATGCCGTCTGTCTGTCTGTCTGTGTGGACTGACTCCATGCCGTCTCTCTGTCTGTCTGTGTGGACTGACTCCATGCCGTCTGTCTGTCTGTGTGGACTGACTCCATGCCGTCTGTCTGTCTGTCTGTCTGTCTGTCTGTGTGGACTGACTCCATGCCGTCTGTCTGTCTGTGTGGACTGACTCCATGCCGTCTGTCTGTCTGTCTGTCTGTCTGTGTGGACTGACTCCATGCCGTCTGTCTCTCTGTCTGTGTGGACTGACTCCATGCCGTCTCTCTGTCTGTCTGTGTGGACTGACTCCATGCCGTCTGTCTGTCTGTGTGGACTGACTCCATGCCGTCTGTCTGTATGTGTGGACTGACTCCATGCCGTCTGTCTGTCTGTGTGTGTGGACTGACTCCATGCCGTCTGTCTGTCTGTGTGTGTGGACTGACTCCATGCCGTCTGTCTGTCTGTGTGGACTGACTCCATGCCGTCTGTCTGTCTGTCTGTGTGGACTGACTCCATGCCGTCTGTCTGTCTGTCTGTGTGTGTGGACTGACTCCATGCCGTCTGTCTGTCTGTCTGTGTGGACTGACTCCATGCCGTCTGTCTGTCTGTCTGTGTGGACTGACTCCATGCCGTCCGTCTGTCTGTCTGTCTGTCTGTGTGGACTGACTCCATGCCGTCCGTCTGTCTGTCCAGGAGCTCCAGAGGGACATTGAGCAGCACACAGAGGGCGTGGCCTCCGTGCTGAGCCTCTGTGACGTCCTGCTGAGAGACGAGGACGCGGCGTGTGGGACGGAGACGGAGAGCCACTCCCTGCAGGAGACCAGCCGCAGCCTGGACCAGCGCTGGAGGGCCATCTGCACCATGGCTCTGGACCGCAGACTCAGGTTGGGTCTATGTCTCTCTATCTCTCTCTCTCTGCACCATGGCTCTGGACCGCAGACTCAGGTTGGGTCTATGTCTCTCTCTCTCTCTCTCTCTGCACCATGGCTCTGGACCGCAGACTCAGGTTGGGTCTATGTCTCTCTATCGCTCTCTCTCTGCACCATGGCTCTGGACCGCAGACTCAGGTCTGTCTCTCTCTCTCTGCACCATGGCTCTGGACCGCAGACTCAGGTTGGGTCTATGTCTCTCTATCTCTCTCTCTCTGCACCATGGCTCTGGACCGCAGACTCAGGTTGGGTCTATGTCTCTCTCTCTCTCTCTCTCTCTCTCTGTACCATGGCTCTGGACCGCAGACTCAGGTCTGTCTCTCTCTCTCTGCACCATGGCTCTGGACCGCAGACTCAGGTCTGTCTCTATGTCTCTCTATCTCTATCTCTCTGTACCATGGCTCTGGACCGCAGACTCAGGTCTGTCTCTATGTCTCTCTATCTCTCTGTACCATGGCTCTGGACCGCAGACTCAGGTCTGTCTCTATGTCTCTCTCTCTCTCTCTCTCTGCACCATGGCTCTGGACCGCAGACTCAGGTCTGTCTCTATGTCTCTCTCTCTCTCTCTCTCTGCACCATGGCTCTGGACCGCAGACTCAGGTTGGGTCTATGTCTCTCTCTCTCTCTCTCTCTCTCTGTACCATGGCTCTGGACCGCAGACTCAGGTTGGGTCTATGTCTCTCTCTCTCTCTCTCTCTCTCTGTACCATGGCTCTGGACCACAGACTCAGGTTGGGTCTATGTCTCTCTATCTCTCTCTCTCTGTACCATGGCTCTGGACCGCAGACTCAGGTTGGGTCTATGTCTCTCTCTCTCGCTCTCTCTCTGTACCATGGCTCTGGACCGCAGACTCAGGTCTGTCTCTATGTCTCTCTCTCTCTCTCTGTACCATGGCTCTGGACCGCAGACTCAGGTTGGGTCTATGTCTCTCTATCTCTCTCTCTCTGTACCATGGCTCTGGACCGCAGACTCAGGTTGGGTCTATGTCTCTCTATCTCTCTCTCTCTGTACCATGGCTCTGGACCGCAGACTCAGGTCTGTCTCTATGTCTCTCTCTCTCTCTCTCTCTCTCTGTACCATGGCTCTGGACCGCAGACTCAGGTTGGGTCTATGTCTCTCTCTCTCTGTACCATGGCTCTGGACCGCAGACTCAGGTCTGTCTCTATGTCTCTCTCTCTCTCTCTCTCTCTCTGTACCATGGCTCTGGACCGCAGACTCAGGTCTGTCTCTATGTCTCTCTCTCTCTCTCTCTCTCTCTCTGTACCATGGCTCTGGACCGCAGACTCAGGTTGGGTCTATGTCTCTCTCTCTCTCTCTCTCTCTGTACCATGGCTCTGGACCGCAGACTCAGGTCTGTCTCTATGTGTCTCTCTCTCTCTCTCTCTCTGTACCATGGCTCTGGACCGCAGACTCAGGTCTGTCTCTATGTCTCTCTCTCTCTCTCTCTCTCTCTGTACCATGGCTCTGGACCGCAGACTCAGGTCTGTCTCTATGTGTCTCTCTCTCTCTCTCTCTCTCTCTCTGTACCATGGCTCTGGACCGCAGACTCAGGTCTGTCTCTATGTCTCTCTGTCTCTCTCTCTCTCTCTCTCTGTACCATGGCTCTGGACCGCAGACTCAGGTCTGTCTCTATGTCTCTCTCTCTCTCTCTCTCTCTCTGTACCATGGCTCTGGACCGCAGACTCAGGTCTGTCTCTATGTGTCTCTCTCTCTCTCTCTCTCTGTACCATGGCTCTGGACCGCAGACTCAGGTCTGTCTCTATGTCTCTCTCTCTCTCTCTCTGTACCATGGCTCTGGACCGCAGACTCAGGTCTGTCTCTATGTCTCTCTCTCTCTCTCTCTCTGTACCATGGCTCTGGACCGCAGACTCAGGTTGAGTCTATGTCTCTCTGTCTCTGTCTCTCTCTCTGTACCATGGCTCTGGACCGCAGACTCAGGTCTGTCTCTATGTCTCTCTCTCTCTCTCTCTCTGTACCATGGCTCTGGACCGCAGACTCAGGTTGGGTCTATGTCTCTCTGTCTCTCTCTCTCTGCACCATGGCTCTGGACCGCAGACTCAGGTCTGTCTCTATGTCTCTCTCTCTCTCTCTCTCTGCACCATGGCTCTGGACCGCAGACTCAGGTCTGTCTCTATGTCTCTCTCTCTCTCTCTCTCTCTCTGCACCATGGCTCTGGACCGCAGACTCAGGTTGGGTCTATGTCTCTCTCTCTCTCTCTCTGTACCATGGCTCTGGACCGCAGACTCAGGTTGGGTCTCTGTCTCTCTGTCTCTCTGTCTCTGTCTCTGTCTCTCTGTCTCTCTGTCTCTCTGTCTCTCTCTCTCTCTCTCTCTCTCTCTCTCTCTCTCTCTCTCTCTCTTAATATGAATATGATATGAATATTGCAGCCTAATATGCTGTAAAACTTTCTCTTTCTTTATCTATATGGTCCGGTCCTGTACGGGCCGTGGTTGGTGCTGAGAAATGTGCTCTCTTGAGTCTTGCGAGATCAAATTAATGATTCATAATTATCTTAATAGCCTAATTTTTGTAGTTTACGTGGCACAGTCTCACCAGAACTCACACAGCAATTTTATTGTTATTTTTTTTATTCAAATTATTAATTTAATACATTTGATTATTCTTTTATTTTTTACATTTGAATGTTCATTTGAATATGGAATATTCGTTGGCAGCACTATTATGCTAATGCTTGTAACGTTTTGTGTTTGAGTCCTAACACCTTTTGTAGGAAAATTAACATCTTCATTGCAAAATCAGTCATCAAAGACATCTGTCCCAGTCTAGAAATAATACTTACTGACATGGTTGTAAAACTCACCAGAAATGTGTTGGGTGAACTTACAAAATGCTTGGTTTTGGAGATGCCATATAGTCTGTATTTGTTAATAGTTGTAATAAACGAAGCAATAAATGTTGGGTTCCTTTTTGCCAGAGGTGATGTAGGTATTATGGATTATTAATTTATTACACATTGCAGGATTGAGGAGACGTGGAGAATGTGGTGCAAGTTCCTGGACGACTACTCTCGCTTTGAGGACTGGCTGAAAATGGCCGAACGCACCGCCGCCAACCCCAACTCTGCCGACGTCCTCTACACCGTGGCCAAGGAGGAGCTGAAGAAGTTCGAGGTTGGTTGTAGAGCAACTAGAATTTACCCCAACAATTAACCTGCTGTCATTTTGTCAATCCAAAATTGATGCGATGATTTGTTTGGAGATACTTTTCAGTCAATCAAATGTGCTATGACTGAGATATTTGATATTTGCCTGAGAAGTGTTAAAATTGGATATAGGGGAAACAAAATGTAACATTGTATCACCTTTAGTGAAAGAGCAAAGGCCTAAGAACCGCCTAAGACCTGGAAATAAGAGTCTCAAAATAGGGGCCTTAAGTTAAGGCCTATTCATAGTCTGGATTTTCGGTGCTGAAATAACGTTGAGCGGTGGTGAGTAAAAACAGAGAGAAGGGCTGGAGCGGTGGCGGTGGTTTGCTCTTCACCGCGGCTCGTGACGTCATGTTGTAGTTCGGTGGAAATCCAGACTATGTATGAGCCTTTAGTGTTCATTGTTTAGAACAGTGGTTCCCAAAGCGGGGTCCGGGGACCCGTAGGGGTCTTGTGAGTGTTCCAGGGGGCCATTTGGTTCACATTAACATTGACTTAACAATACAAATGCGGCTCTCAGAGATAGAAATGCCATTAAATAGCCATTAAAAGCCTATTGCATATCAAACTGAGGGTTGTTGAAATTAAAATGATTGAGAATCACTGCTAGAGCCGTAAAAATGTTCTCTTATGGGGGACCCTGGCATGTCTTTTCAAATGGGGGTCCGTGGGATAATTGGTGTCGATTTGGGGGTCCTTGAGGTGAACAAATTTGGGAACCACTGGTTTAGAAGCGTACAGTACAGTACAGTACATATCCATTCTTCTGGTTCTCCCTCTCAGGGTTTAGAAGCGTACAGTACATACATACATACAGTACATATCCATTGTTCCTGGTTCTCCCTCTCAGGGTTTAGAAGCGTACAGTACATACATACATACAGTACATATCCATTGTTCCTGGTTCTCCCTCTCAGGGTTTAGAAGCGTACAGTACATACATACATACAGTACATATCCATTGTTCCTGGTTCTCCCTCTCAGGGTTTAGAAGCGTACAGTACAGTACATAACTACATATCCATTCTTCTGGTTCTCCCTCTCAGGGTTTAGAAGCGTACCGTACATACAGTACATATCCATTGTTCCTGGTTCTCCCTCTCAGGGTTTAGAAGCGTACCGTACATACAGTACATATCCATTCTTCTGGTTCTCCCTCTCAGGGTTTAGAAGCGTACAGTACATATCCATTGTTCCTGGTTCTCCCTCTCAGGGTTTAGAAGCGTACCGTACATACAGTACATATCCATTCTTCTGGTTCTCCCTCTCAGGGTTTAGAAGCGTACAGTACATATCCATTGTTCCTGGTTCTCCCTCTCAGGGTTTAGAAGCGTACAGTACAGTACATAACTACATATCCATTCTTCTGGTTCTCCCTCTCAGGGTTTAGAAGCGTACCGTACATACAGTACATATCCATTCTTCTGGTTCTCCCTCTCAGGGTTTAGAAGCGTACAGTACATACAGTACATATCCATTGTTCCTGGTTCTCCCTCTCAGGGTTTAGAAGCGTACAGTACATATCCATTGTTCCTGGTTCTCCCTCTCAGGGTTTAGAAGCGTACAGTACATATCCATTGTTCCTGGTTCTCCCTCTCAGGGTTTAGAAGCATACAGTACATACATTTACATATCCATTCTTCTGGTTCTCCCTCTCAGGGTTTCCAGAGGCAGGTCCATGAACGTCTGACCCAGCTGGAGCTGGTCAACACTCAGTACCGCCGGCTGACCATGGAGAACCGCACGGACCGGGCCAGCCAGCTCAAAGCCATGGTCCACCAGGGCAACCAGCGCTGGGACGCGCTGTACCGCAGGGTGGGGGCCGTCCTCCGCAGGCTCAAGGTAATTAACCCATTCTGACCTGAGATCAGATTCTAAAAATGTCTATTACTTCCTGACAGTTTCATTATTAACCCATTCTGACCTGAGATCAGATTCTAAAAGTGTCTTCGATTTTTCAAAAATAGCAGACCTACAAGCTTGTATCGCGCCACTCGGTGGCGCGATATGAGCTTGTAGATCTGCTATTTTTCAATAGCTAAAGCACGACTCGATGCTAATTCCAAAATGGGATCCCGTTCAGAATGGGTTAAAGAGATCCATCTGAATTGACTGTTGGTTTAATTCTGAGAGTGTTGGTTTAACTCTGAGAGTGTTGGTTTAACTCTGAGAGTGGCAAATGGATAAATTTACACTGTGACTATTTAAAAAAAAATAAGTTAGTCAATTGCCCTATACTGTACATCATTTGTTTGCCGTGGTATTCATCTCTCAGTTAACTTAAATAGCTATTTAATTTAAGTTATTTTAACTTGTGACTCATGTAAAATATTAGTTTTTTTTGTTAAGTAAAATCAGACAGAAGTAGCATGTGCTTAAATTCATAATTTTAGAAAATGTTTCAGATGTCAAACATGTCTGAGCTGATGGAATGGTGATGGATGAGGATGGTCATAGTCATGGAAGGGGAACCTTCTGAAAGCTTCATGGACTCAAAGATAATCAACTTCTAAATAAACCTCTCAGACATGCTAGTAGCATTTATACTGATTGATTATACAGTTGATTAGACAGACAAGCAATAATTTATAGTGCTGGATCACATGGCAACGTACTGTATATGGCATGTGTGGTATGGTACAGAAACACAATGCACAATGTACTGTAGGATGTGTAGCATTTATTCATATTATACACAAGTAATTTAATTGAAAACAGCCTTTGACTATAAGAAAGGAAAGAGGTGGCACAGCTCATCACGATGCGGGGTATTATTGAAATGGCCTGGAGAAAAGAAAAAGTCAGTCAGTCAACACACCATATTTCACAATATATCCTTTTCCGTTTCGGGAGAAATAAAGTCATTGAAAGACATTGTTACATGTTGTGAGTAGCCTACATGTTGTATACACATGAGGAATTAGTTGTAACATTTAGAAGAAGAATTTATTTATAAGAGAGGGAAACAAAGAAAGGTGCGTCCGTGCGTGCGTGCAGCAGTGTTTTTGGCAGCAAATTTCTATTTTAGTTTAGTCATAGTCTTTGGACTGAAACTTCATTTAGTTTTAGTCACATTTTAGTCACCTGGAATGTCTTAGTGTTAGTCTAGTTTTAGTCGACTAAATGTCGTAAGATTTTAGTCGACTAAATCTACAGTTGATTTAGTCGACTAAAATGTATTTTGGCGGACCTTGATGCCGTCGTAATGAGTGTTTTTTACAATTGCTGAAAATAGCCGTGCGACGCGTTGTGAGCTTGTAGATCGGCTATTTCCAGCATGCAACCAAGTGTAAAATGACTTATACTGGATCTCTTGTCCACTAGTCCCTTCCTAACATTTTAGTCTAGTTTTTATTTGTCGACGAAATTGTCAGTATATTTAGTCTATAGTTTTAGTCACCATAGCTTAGTTTTCATTTAGTTTCCATTTGTTTTTGTCAGTGAAAAAAGGTAGTCGACGAACATTTTTCGTCTTAGTTTTAGTCGACGAAAACAACACTGGTAGCCTACATTTTGTATACACAGTTGTAACATTTAGAAGAAGAATTTATTTATAAGAGAGGGAAAAAAAGAATTGCAGGCAGAATTGAATTCAGTTCCACGTCGCTTGCAGAAAAAGTTTACAGACTACGGGCAGCCGCAGAACTGTTCTTTTGACCAGTGTTGTTTTTGGCAGCAAATTTCTATTTTAGTTTTAGTCATAGTCTCTTGAATAGTTTTCACTTAGTTTCAGTCACATTTTAGTCACCTGGAATGTTCTAGTGTTTAGTCTAGTTTTAGTCGACTAAATGTCATACGATTTTAGTCGACTAAATCTACAGTTGAT
Source organism: Protomyctophum parallelum (assembly GCF_964188405.1). NCBI lineage: Eukaryota > Metazoa > Chordata > Actinopteri > Myctophiformes > Myctophidae > Protomyctophum > Protomyctophum parallelum. The sequence goes on from NC_139717.1 coordinate 6,541,085, forward strand.
TTAGTCGACTAAAATGTGTTTTGACAGGCCTTGATGTCGTTGTAATGACATATTTTACACTTTGGTTGCATGCTGAAAATAGCAGATCTACAATCTCGCAACGTGTCGCACTGTAGATCTGCTATTTTCAGCATGCAACCCAGCATATAACTGGATCTCTTGTCCACTAGTCCCTTCCTAACATTTTAGTCTAGTTTTTATTTGTCGACGAAATTGTCAGTATATTTAGTCTCAGTTTTAGTCACCATAGATTTGTTTTTATTTAGTTTTTATTTAGTTTTAATCAGTGAAAAAAGGTAGTCGACGAACATTTTTCGTCTTAGTTTTAGTCGACGAAAACAACACTGCTTTTGACTGACACAACATTTAGACTATAGGTTCTGTATACAGTAGGTCTCGTTGGAATGATTTAGAATCGTCATTTTTATTTAGAATAAATAAATCGCATCAGCAAGAATTCTCGCTCCATTGAAACCGAGCATTCAATAACATCCCTCATCATGGATAATAATCATTGTATTCCTATTATCTTATCAAAATAGTAAACAAATTCCAAGTTAATTAACCAGCCAAACATATATTATGATTTAATTCGTTGGAAATGGAATGCAGGTTTGAACAATGTCCTCTCCAGCTGGAGAGGGAGGTGTGAACTGTTGAAGATCTTTAGACGAGTGGGGGAGAAAGGGGGACGGCGGTCGATTTGGCCGAAAAAGCCAGACCTACTAGGTATAACTATGCCTAAAATCATATTTACAAAACGTTTCAGATGGGGGGAAAAAAAACAGAGATGATTTCAATCGAATATTTAGACAAAGTCATGCAAGGGGAACTTTCTCTGGACTTCATGGGCTAAGAAAATCAACTTTAAAATCTCTCCTCCTCAGCATTTCACCAGCCAGAGGGAGGACTTCGAGGGCACCAGAGAGAGCATGTTGGTGTGGCTGACAGAGCTGGACCTGAAGCTGACCAACGTGGAGCACTTCTCAGAAAGCAACGTCCACTGCAAGATGCAGCAACTCAATGTAAGCACAAAAGAGCACGCACGTATACACGCACGCACGCACGGCGCACGCACACATCATCATTTTTCCACCGTGGTCGAGATCATGGATTTCACAACGCCACGCCAGACTTCGGTCCTTCATTGCCATCCCCAGTTCCTGCTTACCGATGCCTGTGTCCCTAGCGATGACATCAGGGAACGACTGTTTTTTTACCTCTGGTCTGCTTTGAGACAGGATTCCAGAGAAGAAGAAGGGAAGATATAACCTCATGATCAGCTCTGTAGCAGACAGTCCACGATAGGAATATGCAATGTGGCCCTGAGTGTGTGGAGTGAGTGTGGAACATAGACTGTAAAAAATATGGACAAAGCGTTCCCCGGGTCTAACATGAACGTAAAATGAAGCCTGTAATAATATGCTAATTCCTGATGTAAGTCGCCATCTTTGGTACCAGCTGGCCATTGGCTGGCTCCGTTTTGTATACCAGCTGGTCATTGGCTGCCCAGACAACGAGGCGGGACTTCCCCCCTTCTTCTCCGTTGGTTTTTATTTTGACTCGAGTGGGAGGGGAATCCCGATCATAGACTGTAATGGTAGCCACGCCCCTCAGAACATACGCGATGTTTTTTTTTCTTTATGGTCATTTTTTTAATTAATGGGACCATAATTTTCCAAAAAGAATATTATGACATTAGAAATGAGACTTTAAACTAGTGACTGGAAGAAGAAAGTATTCATGACCATGTTTATTAAGGTAATACAGTCTAGGTGAAGTTGGGCCAAAATACATGGGCCTCTATGGAGCTATGGGGCTTTTTGGGTCCGGTCCAGCGCCACAACAGGCCATTATATGAACTACCGATTTCAAATGAGGCTTCACGAAATATCTGGCTGACTGCCCCCCTGGTGTGGAAATATTGCGACCCTCTCCATGGTCAAAGTTGCCCACCCCCTGCTTTAAACCTCAATTTCTCTCCTCCACAGTCACACACATGTATGCCATCACCCGGCCAGTCCATCATAGTGTTCTAATATCTCTGCATGGCTCCCCAGGGCTTCCAGAAGGAGATAGCGCTGAACACGGAGCGTATCGATAGACGGCCTCATGGTGTTCTTATATCTCTGCAGGGCTTCCAGAAGGAGATAGCGCTGAACACGGAGCGTATCGACGGCCTCATGGTGTTCTTATATCTCTGCAGGGCTTCCAGAAGGAGATAGCGCTGAACACGGAGCGTATCGACGGCCTCATGGTGTTCTTATATCTCTGCAGGGCTTCCAGAAGGAGATAGCGCTGAACACGGAGCGTATCGACGGCCTCATGGTGTTCTTATATCTCCGCAGGGCTTCCAGAAGGAGATAGCGCTGAACACAGAGCGTATCGACGGCCTCATGGTGTTCTTATATCTCCGCAGGGCTTCCAGAAGGAGATAGCGCTGAACACGGAGCGTATCGACGGCCTCATCGTGTTCGGGGAGGGCCTGATCCAGGGCAGCTGCCCTCAGGACGCTGCCCTCATGGAGGAGGAGCTGGAGGAGCTGCACTCCTACTGTCAGGAGGTGTTCGGTCGCCTGGTCCGCTTCCACCAGCGCCTCAGCCAGCCACAGGTTAGACCTCTCTCACACACACACACACACACACCTGGTCCGCTTCCACCAGCGGCTCAGCCAGCCACAGGTTAGACCTCTCACACACACATGCACGCATGCACACATGCACACACACACACGCACGCAAACACACACACGCACGTGCGCACTTCATCAAAGTTTGATGACATTTAGTAATGGTGGCCGGGCCTTGAAATGAAACGGGTTGAAAACCACTGGTCTACTATTTGAAAAGGAATATAATGCAAGATGCTACACTATGTATTAGCTTAAAAACTAGTTAAAAAAGGATGCCAGTCAATCATGACCTGGCATCCCTTTTTAACTCGTTTTTAACGTTTTTAACTCACATCTTTGCTTCTGAGGGGGGTCCCTGTATGGAACGACATATTTTCAGATGGGGCTCGTGGCCAAATGCCAAAATATAATTCCGGGGGTCCTTGACATGAACCACTGACAACGGCCTCAGGTCTAAATGGTTTAATATAAACCGCTGTGGATTAAGAGCGTCTGCTAACTGCCTAAATTGTAATGCAGACCTAATGCTCACATAGTCCTACACCTGCTCTCTCTCTCTCTCTCTCCCTCTCTCTCCCTCTATCTCCCTCTCTCTCTCTCTCTCTCTCTCTCTCTCTCTCTCTCTCTCTCTCTCCCTCTCTCCCTCTCTCTCTCTCTCTCTCTCTCTCTCTCTCTCTCTCTCTCTCTCTCTCTCTCTCTCTCTCTCTCTCTCTCTCTCTCTCTGCCACCTCAGTCGGTCAAGGAAGAACCGGAGCTCTTTGGCGACGGCACCTCCCTGGAGGGCAGCTTGGAGCTGATTGGCCGGCCGTGGCTGGGCGGGCGGGGCCAACACGGCAGCCTGCCGGCCACGCCCGTCCACCTGCTCCGCTGTCCGCTGGAGCGCCGGGCGGGAACGCCGGCCAGCGTGGAGTCTCTGCCGCTGGAGTGGGACCACACGGGAGACGTGGGCGGATCCTCCTCGCACGAGGACGACGACGACGATGAAGACCGGCAGGACGATGAAGACGACGACTCCTACTTCAGCGCACTGTCAGGTAGGAGGAGAGTTACACCACACTGTCAGGTAGGAGGAGAGTTACACCACACTGTCAGGTAGGACGAGAGTTACACCACACTGTCAGGTAGGAGGAGAGTTACACCACACTGTCAGGTAGGAGGAGAGTTACACCACACTGTCAGGTAGGAGGAGAGTTACACCACACTGTCAGTTAGGAGGAGAGTTACACCACACTGTCAGGTAGGAGAGTTACACCACACTGTCAGGTAGGAGGAGAGTTACACCACACTGTCAGGTAGGAGGAGAGTTACACCACACTGTCAGGTAGGAGGAGAGTTACACCACACTGTCAGGTAGGAGAGTTACACCACACTGTCAGGTAGGAGGAGAGTTACACCACACTGTCAGGTAGGAGGAGAGTTACACCACACTGTCGGGTAGGAGGAGAGTTACACCACACTGTCAGGTAGGAGGAGAGTTACACCACACTGTCAGGTAGGAGGAGAGTTACACCACACTGTCAGGTAGGAGGAGAGTTACACCACACTGTCAGGTAGGAGGAGAGTTACACCACACTGTCAGGTAGGAGGAGAGTTACACCACACTGTCAGGTAGGAGGAGAGTTACACCACACTGTCAGGTAGGAGGAGAGTTACACCACACTGTCAGGTAGGAGGAGAGTTACACCACACTGTCAGGTAGGAGGAGAGTTACACCACACTGTCAGGTAGGAGAGTTACACCACACTGTCAGGTAGGAGGAGAGTTACACCACACTGTCAGGTAGGAGGAGAGTTACACCACACTGTCAGGTAGGAGGAGAGTTACACCACACTGTCAGGTAGGAGAGTTACACCACACTGTCAGGTAGGAGGAGAGTTACACCACACTGTCAGGTAGGAGGAGAGTTACACCACACTGTCGGGTAGGAGGAGAGTTACACCACACTGTCAGGTAGGAGGAGAGTTACACCACACTGTCAGGTAGGAGGAGAGTTACACCACACTGTCAGGTAGGAGGAGAGTTACACCACACTGTCAGGTAGGAGGAGAGTTACACCACACTGTCAGGTAGGAGGAGAGTTACACCACACTGTCAGGTAGGAGGAGAGTTACACCACACTGTCAGGTAGGAGGAGAGTTACACCACACTGTCAGGTAGGACGAGAGTTACACCACACTGTCAGGTAGGACGAGAGTTACACCACACTGTCAGGTAGGAGGAGAGTTACACCACACTGTCAGGTAGGACGAGAGTTACACCACACTGTCAGGTAGGACGAGAGTTACACCACACTGTCAGGTAGGAGGAGAGTTACACCACACTGTCAGGTAGGACGAGAGTTACACCACACTGTCAGGTAGGAGGAGAGTTACACCACACTGTCAGGTAGGACGAGAGTTACACCACACTGTCAGGTAGGAGGAGAGTTACACCACACTGTCAGGTAGGAGGAGAGTTACACCACACTGTCAGGTAGGAGGAGAGTTACACCACACTGTCAGGTAGGACGAGAGTTACACCACACTGTCAGGTAGGAGGAGAGTTACACCACACTGTCAGGTAGGATGAGAGTTACACCACACTGTCAGGTAGGATGAGAGTTACACCACACTGTCAGGTAGGAGGAGAGTTACACCACACTGTCAGGTAGGAGGAGAGTTACACCACACTGTCAGGTAGGAGGAGAGTTACACCACACTGTCAGGTAGGACGAGAGTTACACCACACTGTCAGGTAGGAGGAGAGTTACACCACACTCTTACTTCAGCGCACTGTCAGGTAGGAGGAGAGTTACACACCAGTGTTGATTTCGTCGACTAAAACTGTGACGAAAGATGTTCGTCGACTACCTTTTTTCACTGACGGAAACTAAATGGAACTCAGCTACTATGACTAAAACTAAGACTAAATATATTGACAATTTCGTCAACAAATAAAAACTAGAGTAAAATGTTAAAGAGGGACAAGAGATCCAGTATAAGTAATTTTACACTCCTGAAAATCCTGAAATCCTGAAAATAGCTGTAATATATAGTGTAAAATCTGTCATTACGACGGCATCAAGGCCCGCCAAAACACAAAATCTTATGACATTTAGTCGACTAAAACTAGACTAAACACTAAAACATTCCGAGTGACTAAAATGCGACTAAAGCTAAGTGAAAACTATTCAGGAGACTATGACTAAAACTAGTCAACACTGGTTCCACCACAGCCCTTCCACACCACTGCTTCATCATTCATGTTTGAGTTTTTTCTTCTCTTTTTTCTGTTATAAATCAGTGCTATTGAAGGTATCTGGAGAACTCGCCAGTTTACCAACTCTGATGAAATTCTTCATCAATGTCTTCATCGTTATGCTAACATGATGTCAACCCCACAGATGTTATAGTTCATTGTCTCCACCAGGCCGAAGGCATGTGGGGAGAGTATGTTTTGCACTCCGTCCGTCCGCGTGTGTGTGTGTGTGTCCGTGTGTGTGTGTGTCCGTGAACAGCTAATCTCGGCCACCGTTAACCCGGTCGATGCCATATTTTGCACACACACTCCCTGGATGCCAACCATGAACCTCTGCCCCAAACTTTCCAGAACGGCCTGTTATAGCGCCACCAGGAGGCCGCTTTGTGCAAAACAAGTTTTTCCATGCCATATTTTTCACACACACTCCCTGGATGCCAACCATGAACCTCTGCCCCAAACTTTCCAGAACGGCCTGTTATAGCGCCACCAGGAGGCCGCTTTGTGCAAAACAAGTTTTTGCACAGTACACCTACAGATTTTGTCCAAACATCACGCAAATTGGTACACAGTCTCTCTAGAGCCATTCAACGAAACGGGTCTTTCAGATTTATCAGACTCCATCCTGATTGGTTAAGATTGGCTTCCAAAGTTCACAGGAGTGCTCAATTTCAAACAAAATGCTGCAAATCATGAACACATCGCGTGATTTCCGTGAAATTGTGCACCCACATTCCCACTAGGCCGAGGACGAAATGCCACATGAACAATTTCAACTCAGCCTCAAGGTGGCGCTATAACTGGCCGAAAAGTGTTTTTACCTCTAACTGCACGGATCTGTGGATAACCTGGTGGAGACCTGTGCCCGGAAGGGCACTTTTTCTAGTTTCCAAAGTGATTTTGTGCAATTAAAGGGTCAGCTATTCAATGATAAAAAGTTGAGTATGTGAATAGCAATGCACTAAAACGCCGCGACTCTGTAAACTGGTGAGTTCTCCGGTATCCCTGTTGAACACCCTTTACGTCTGTGTGTTGTTTCGAAAATATTGAACCAATGGAAAGTAGTAAAAAGTGCTTGGGACAAAACCTCTTAACTCCATTGGACCGTCAAACTCTCTGCTAAAGCAGCTAACACCTACCCCTCTCATACAAGTAATTAACAATAAGTAAAGTCACAACACCCAACTTTGATGAGGCAGTATTGCTTTGTTTTCAAAGTATAAGATTTTCTTAATTTCCTGAAAATTGTATATTTTTCATGTCCTGAAAAATGAACATTTTGGAGGTTTCTTCCCAACAGCATGTTTTGTATATATTTCACTACTCTGGATAGTAATAAGTGCAAATAACAAGATGACGTGATACAGTATATGGAGTATTTCTTTGAGGGGCTCCTATGTCCAGCTTTGAGGGTTTGTGTGTTTGTTTAAACACAAACATCGAAGACAAAAGTGAGGACGCACATTGTGATTGGCCAGAATGAGATGACGTACGATGATAAGAGCGCCCCTCAGTCACTTCACTTTTTGATTCTGATTTTTAATAATGCAAATGTATTTTTTTCATTTGTACTGTAATGCACATTATACCCACACCCAGTGTGCTGAATATATTTCGTTTTAAAAGGCCACACACAGCACGCTTCTCCACAAACGCATGATTTAAATAAATGCAAATGTCACATAATGAGGGATAATGAACCCAATTTGGGGGGTCCTTGACATTTACATGAAATTATTTTTTGGGAACCACTGATATAAAACGCACACACGCGCACACACACACACACACACACACACGCCCACACACACACACACACACACGCACGCACACGCACACAAAACCAACGGTTCCATCTTCATTCCTGACCGTCTCCCTCTCAGAGAGCCTGGAGGAGGAGGAGGAGTATATGGAAGCCTGGGAGGGCCCCTCCGCCCAGGGCCCCTCCACCCTGGGCCCCTCCACCCTGGGACCCTCCTCTCTGGGTAGGAGTCAACCTCTCTTCCTCCACCCCATCGCCAAGGGCACCCCCCGACCCCCCACCACCACCCTTTAACACTCTCTGAGATCGCCAAACGCACCCCCCCCCCCCCTCACCCCCCCCACACTTCTCCACGCTCTGAGAACCATGTCACAAACATACTGTCGCCATCATGACATTTTACTCCACGCATTGATCGTCGGATAAATAATTGCGGTTGATGATGATAATTATTGTGTTTAGGGCATGAAAATAAAAATAAAACATTTTTGTTTTGACTTTTGGCTTTCAGGCTTTGTAAGCACAAATTTAATCAAAATAAATCAATATATATACTTTTATTTTTCATTTGAATACTTTGTTTTAGATACCATAAATCACTGATCTACAAGCTCACAGAGCTTTAGAGCAGTTATTTCCGCTATGTTCTAAAAACAAATGATAAATATATATTATTTTAAACACAAAAGATGAATTTATACAGATCAGGAGGATTATGCAAAGTATAACTGCTGCAATCTGGAATAATCACGATCAGGCGATTATTATGTAATGATTGTGACAGCTCTATCAGGGGCTCGGTGTTGCTTCATGGCTGCAGCTGTGTCACTCCTCCACTCTCCAGAGGAAGGCTTTCCCCCTCCTCCTCCTCCTCCTCAGCTGTGTCACTCCTCCACTCTCCAGAGGAAGGCTTTCCCCCTCCTCCTCCTCAGCTGTGTCACTCCTCCACTCTCCAGAGGAAGGCTTTCCCCCTCCTCCTCCTCAGCTGTGTCACTCCTCCACTCTCCAGAGGAAGGCTTTCCTCCTCCTCCTCCTCAGCTGTGTCACTCCTCCACTCTCCAGAGGAAGGCTTTCCCCCCCCTCCTCCTCAGCTGTGTCACTCCTCCACTCTCCAGACGAGGAAGGCTTTCCCCCTCCTCCTCCTCAGCTGTGTCACTCCTCCACTCTCCAGAGGAAGGCTTTCCCCCTCCTCCTCCTCAGCTGTGTCACTCCTCCACTCTCCAGACGAGGAAGGCTTTCCCCTTCCTCCTCCTCAGCTGTGTCACTCCTCCACTCTCCAGAGGAAGGCTTTCCTCCTCCTCCTCCTCCTCCTCAGCTGTGTCACTCCTCCACTCTCCAGAGGAAGGCTTTCCCCCTCCTCCTCCTCAGCTGTGTCACTCCTCCACTCTCCAGAGGAAGGCTTTCCCCCTCCTCCTCCTCCTCAGCTGTGTCACTCCTCCACTCTCCAGAGGAAGGCTTTCCCCCTCCTCCTCCTCAGCTGTGTCACTCCTCCTCTCTCCAGAGGAAGGCTTTCCCCCTCCTCCTCCTCAGCTGTGTCACTCCTCCTCTCTCCAGAGGAAGGCTTTCCCCCTCCTCCTCCTCAGCTGTGTCACTCCTCCACTCTCCAGAGGAAGGCTTTCCCCCTCCTCCTCCTCAGCTGTGTCACTCCTCCACTCTCCAGAGGAAGGCTTTCCCCCTCCTCCTCCTCAGCTGTGTCACTCCTCCACTCTCCAGAGGAAGGCTTTCCCCCTCCTCCTCCTCCTCAGCTGTGTCACTCCTCCACTCTCCAGAGGAAGGCTTTCCCCCTCCTCCTCCTCAGCTGTGTCACTCCTCCACTCTCCAGAGGAAGGCTTTCCCCCTCCTCCTCCTCAGCTGTGTCACTCCTCCACTCTCCAGAGGAAGGCTTCCCCCCCCCCTCCTCAGCTGTGTCACTCCTCCACTCTCCAGAGGAAGGCTTTCCCCCTCCTCCTCCTCCTCAGCTGTGTCACTCCTCTACTCTCCAGAGGAAGGCTTTCCCCCTCCTCCTCCTCCTCAGCTGTGTCACTCCTCCACTCTCCAGAGGAAGGCTTTCCCCCTCCTCCTCCTCAGCTGTGTCACTCCTCCACTCTCCAGAGGAAGGCTTTCCCCCTCCTCCTCCTCCTCAGCTGTGTCACTCCTCCACTCTCCAGAGGAAGGCTTTCCCCCTCCTCCTCCTCAGCTGTGTCACTCCTCCACTCTCCAGAGGAAGGCTTTCCCCCTCCTCCTCCTCAGCTGTGTCACTCCTCCACTCTCCAGAGGAAGGCTTTCCCCCCCCCTCCTCAGCTGTGTCACTCCTCCACTCTCCAGAGGAAGGCTTTCCCCCTCCTCCTCCTCCTCAGCTGTGTCACTCCTCTACTCTCCAGAGGAAGGCTTTCCCCCTCCTCCTCCTCAGCTGTGTCACTCCTCCTCTCTCCAGAGGAAGGCTTTCCCCCTCCTCCTCCTCAGCTGTGTCACTCCTCCACTCTCCAGAGGAAGGCTTTCCCCCTCCTCCTCCTCAGCTGTGTCACTCCTCCACTCTCCAGACGAGGAAGGCTTTCCCCCTCCTCCTCCTCCTCAGCTGTGTCACTCCTCCACTCTCCAGAGGAAGGCTTTCCCCCTCCTCCTCCTCCTCAGCTGTGTCACTCCTCCACTCTCCAGAGGAAGGCTTTCCCCCTCCTCCTCCTCAGCTGTGTCACTCCTCCTCTCTCCAGAGGAAGGCTTTCCCCCTCCTCCTCCTCAGCTGTGTCACTCCTCCTCTCTCCAGAGGAAGGCTTTCCCCCTCCTCCTCCTCCTCAGCTGTGTCACTCCTCCACTCTCCAGAGGAAGGCTTTCCCCCTCCTCCTCCTCAGCTGTGTCACTCCTCCACTCTCCAGAGGAAGGCTTTCCCCCTCCTCCTCCTCCTCAGCTGTGTCACTCCTCCACTCTCCAGAGGAAGGCTTTCCCCCTCCTCCTCCTCAGCTGTGTCACTCCTCCACTCTCCAGAGGAAGGCTTTCCCCCTCCTCCTCCTCAGCTGTGTCACTCCTCCACTCTCCAGAGGAAGGCTTTCCCCCTCCTCCTCCTCAGCTGTGTCACTCCTCCACTCTCCAGAGGAAGGCTTTCCCCCTCCTCCTCCTCCTCCTCAGCTGTGTCACTCCTCCACTCTCCAGAGGAAGGCTTTCCCCCTCCTCCTCCTCAGCTGTGTCACTCCTCCACTCTCCAGAGGAAGGCTTTCCCCCTCCTCCTCCTCAGCTGTGTCACTCCTCTACTCTCCAGAGGAAGGCTTTCCCCCTCCTCCTCCTCAGCTGTGTCACTCCTCCACTCTCCAGAGGAAGGCTTTCCCCCTCCTCCTCCTCAGCTGTGTCACTCCTCCACTCTCCAGAGGAAGGCTTTCCCCCTCCTCCTCCTCAGCTGTGTCACTCCTCCACTCTCCAGAGGAAGGCTTTCCCCCTCCTCCTCCTCAGCTGTGTCACTCCTCCACTCTCCAGAGGAAGGCTTTCCCCCCCCCTCCTCCTCAGCTGTGTCACTCCTCCACTCTCCAGAGGAAGGCTTTCCCCCTCCTCCTCCTCCTCAGCTGTGTCACTCCTCCACTCTCCAGAGGAAGGCAACGGAACCACTGTGATGCTGCTGATGAAATTTAGCATATTGTTCTTCTAACCCTTTGACCTGATTTGGCCCCAATAGAGACGTCACTAACTGGTCCAGGTTCTGACCGTGCTTGCTGGGAAATGCTGGGGTTCTTCAGCTATGCATTAAGTCATCATTTCCTCCAGTGTGGGCATCATGGACAGTTACAAAACACTGTACTATAACTACTTTGGGTTCTACTCGTGTCTCTCGCTCTGCTATTCTTCACTTCTACTCTTTCTACTGCATGTTTTAATGTGTATTTCTCCCCCCCCCCCCCCCTCCACTATAGGGCATAGCAGTGGTGGCCATTTTACGGTTCCATTGATCCAGACCCCTTTTTTTTCTCCCCATAGATATTTAGAGCCTATAGAATCAAGCCATCCAGGATCCTGGGGAAATCATGATCCATAATAATGAATTGCATTCTTATAGCGCTTTTCCAAGTGCTCAAAGCGCATTACAATGGTTCATTCTTTCATACATTTGATTCTGTTAAAAACTAAAATGAAAACTACAAAACAAAGGGTACAATTCTTTGTTTTTCTGGATTGATGGAACGCAACTGCTATGTCCTTATTGTCCTATATCGTCATGTCCCATCCTCAGGTAAAGCTTTTTTATGGTTAAACTGTCTAGAATAAGGTTTGTCTGTACAGTATGTGTGTCATTGTGAATGAAAATATTTAAATGGAAACTAAATTAAAACTAAGCTATGACGACTAAAACTAAGGCTAAATATATCGACAATTTCGTCAACAAATGCAAACTAGACAAAAATGTTAGGAAGGGACTAAAATCTTAGTCTTTAGTCTTTAATCTTTAGTCGACTAAAACTAGACTAACACTAAAACATTCCAGGTGACAAAAATGTGACAGAAACTAATAAATGATAACTATTACAATGACTATATGACTAAATATGGCGAAAATATAGCAGACCGGTGGCAACTCGTGTTGCAAGTTAACACCATGTGAACTTGAAATTTGGCTATTTTACGGAACAATACAG
>NC_139717.1:6555807-6678307 GCF_964188405.1 Protomyctophum parallelum
CCAGGCTATGTAAGTCTGACGTTCCCACACCAGCACACCACTCATCCAGAAATTGTGTTAATGTTTGCGATATGCCACATCAGTTCGTCCTTCAGCCAGGATCCGCCCCGGTTCTGTGCAAACATATTCTTAACTGTGAGATATTATCCCTGCTGACACAGACAGACCTCGTTAATTTAGCAAATTTCTCCCCTAATAAACTCGCTGCAGCTGTCCTCATTCACGTCCATCATTCTTCCTGCTAAAGTGAAAACGTGTGACCGCACAGCGGTACGTTTTGGCACGCTCAGTTGGCAGTGTCAGACACTAGACTAAAACTAGACGGACGACATTGGCTCATTATGGTGTCTATGGGTTTATACTAATTGATGATTTGATGATGTCACCACTACACAGGGCATGGCCAAGGTTGCCTGCGTGTATTTAATGCGTCCCCAATCAAGCAGCAGGTGTTACTGATGGCACACAGAGGCACACTGTTTGTAACTGTGCAACAGGAGCTGTGGTCTGTTTTCTGGACGTTTAATTGTTTATTTATTGTAAGTATTTATTGAATGCTGAGGTGACAGATCGGCTGTGAAAATAAATATTGTTTATTTATGAATTCAACGAACAGTTTGGACTTCAGTTTATCAAAAGCACACGTCCTTTAGAACAGGACTTTGGGCACTACAATGGCGATACGATACCATTCAATGATTTGAAATACTACGATAATACAGTAACTATTTAGCAAATAAGATTTAAATCAATATTTCAATACAGTTATTATATCGTTACACCTCTAGTACTGTAGATACAGTATAGGCAACAAAAGTGAAATAGCTTCATAACTAAGGATGTCCCGATCCCGATACCACAATTTCTGTGTTAGCCGATACCAATACCAAACCGATACCAGAGAATAATATTTATAATAATAATAATAAAAAGAAAATTACTTATTTTATCTTGTGTTGTTTATAGCAGACTCCTCACTCAAATGTGCACTTGCAGTTTGGGGCAACTCCAAATCAAACACCCCACACCGCAAACATTTTATTTACCTGCCATAGTGTCAACCCCTCACCCCTGTGTCGGACCGGTGGTTAGACTGGCATAGTGTCAACCCCTCACCCCTGTGTCGGATCAGTGGTTAGACTGGCATAGTGTCAACCTCTCACCCCTGTGTCGGACCGGTGGTTAGACTGGCATAGTGTCAACCCCTCACCCCTGTGTCGGACCGGTGGTTAGACTGGCATAGTGTCAACCCCTCACCCCTGTGTCGGATCAGTGGTTAGACTGGCATAGTGTCAACCCCTCACCCCTGTGTCGGATCAGTGGTTAGACTGGCATAGTGTCAACCCCTCACCCCTGTGTCGGACCGGTGGTTAGACTGGCATAGTGTCAACCCCTTACCCCTGTGTCGGATCTGTAGTTAGACTGGCATAGTGTCAACCCCTCACCCCTGTGTCGGATCAGTGGTTAGACTGGCATAGTGTCAACCCCTCACCCCTGTGTCGGACCGGTGGTTAGACTGGCATAGTGTCAACCCCTTACCCCTGTGTCGGATCTGTAGTTAGACTGGCATAGTGTCAACCCCTCACCCCTGTGTCGGATCAGTGGTTAGACTGGCATAGTGTCAACCCCTCACCCCTGTGTCGGACCGGTGGTTAGACTGGCATAGTGTCAACCCCTTACCCCTGTGTCGGACCGGTGGTTAGACTGGCATAGTGTCAACCCCTTACCCCTGTGTCGGACCGGTGGTTAGACTGGCATAGTGTCAACCCCTCACCCCTGTGTCGGACCGGTGGTTATATTTACAGATACCGATATGACCCGATTTGACCAAAAAGGGTACAGATACTTTTCCAATACCGATCCAGTATCGGGACATCTCTATTCATAACTGTGTGGATTTGTGAACAACTTGCCGCCGCGTTATTCTGGTCCTCTGGTCATTCTGGTCCTCTGGTCATTCTGGTCCTCTGGTCATTCTGGTCATTCTGGTCCTCTGGTCATTCTGGTCATTCTGGTCATTCTGGTCCTCTGGTCATTCTGGTCCTCTGGTCATTCTGGTCATTCTGGTCATTCTGGTCCTCTGGTCATTCTGGTCCTCTGGTCATTCTGGTCATTCTGGTCCTCTGGTCATTCTGGTCCTCTGGTCATTCTGGTCCTCTGGTCATTCTGGTCCTCTGGTCATTCTGGTCCTCTGGTCATTCTGGTCCTCTGGTCATTCTGGTCATTCTGGTCCTCTGGTCATTCTGGTCCTCTGGTCATTCTGGTCCTCTGGTCATTCTGGTCCTCTGGTCATTCTGGTCCTCTGGTCATTCTGGTCATTCTGGTCCTCTGGTCATTCTGGTCCTCTGGTCATTCTGGTCCTCTGGTCATTCTGGTCCTCTGGTCATTCTGGTCATTCTGGTCCTCTGGTCATTCTGGTCCTCTGGTCATTCTGGTCCTCTGCAGCTGCGTCTGATGTCGGAGTGCAGCGGCAGCATCCAGAGCATCAAGAGGGTGTCGTTGATCCTGGATGACGAGGAGCAGCCGGAGGAACCGGGCCTGACGGGCCTCAACACCACAGACCAACAGTCAGGTACAGAGGGGGGGGTCCCCAGATACATGACAGTTTGGAACCAAATGGACCCTTATGGGTCTGTAACTCTGAGAGTGTACAAATGGAACTAAATGGACCCTTATGGGTCTGTAACTCTGAGAGTGTACAAATGGAACTAAATAGACCCTTATGGGTCTGTAACTCTGAGAGTGTACAAATGGAACCAAATGGACCCTTATGGGTCTGTAACTCTGAGAGTGTACAAATGGAACCAAATGGACCCTTATGGGTCTGTAACTCTGAGAGTGTACAAATGGAACCAAATGGACCCTTATGGGTCTGTAACTCTGAGAGTGTACAAATGGAACCAAATGGACCCTTATGGGTCTGTAACTCTGAGAGTGTACAAATGGAACCAAATGGACCCTTATGGGTCTGTAACTCTGAGAGTGTACAAATGGAACCAAATGGACCCTTATGGGTCTGTAACTCTGAGAGTGTACAAATGGAACCAAATGGACCCTTATGGGTCTGTAACTCTGAGAGTGTACAAATGGAACCAAATGTACCCTGACGGGTCCATTTATTGGTTCCATTTGTACACTCTCATAGTTAAATTAACATTGATTTTACAATATAAATTGGGGGTCCCAGAGATAGAAATGCCATTAAATGGGGGTCCGTAGACTAATGCATGTTAAACTGGGAGGTCCTTGAAATTAAACGGGGTGAGAAACGTTACGTTTACGTTACGCTAGAGGCGTAAAAATGTTCTCTTACACCAGGTGATTCCAGCTGAGAACGAGTATCCCACGTCGGTTCAAACTATTCAATTCATAACGAGGGATTTTAAGTGTGTTTTTTTTATACATAACAGGAGACGTGGAGTATGGTTTTTTGTATACAGGAGACGTGGAGTGTGGTTTTTTCGTATACAGGAGACGTGGAGTGTGGTTTTTTTGTATACAGGAGACGTGGAGTGTGGTTTTTTTGTATACAGGAGACGTGGAGTGTGGTTTTTTTGTATACAGGAGACGTGCCACCAAAATGTGGAACGCCCTACCAACAGTCATTAAGACATGTGAATCCCTTGACTCCTTCAAAGCCGCTCTCAAAGGGCACCTACGGATGGCTGCAATTCGAAACTGGCCTCTGTAAAATCTGAATCCCCCCCCCCCCCCCCCCCCCCATTTTCCCTCACTGTATATTGTATCTTTTCCCTTTTTTGCTTCCCATATGATGAATTCCTGTTCTGTACTTTAGCTACATAGAAATGTCTATTTGTATGTCTCTAAATGTCTGTATGTCTTTAAATGTTTTGATGAATTGAACAATGTGGACCCTGTTGTAAACAAGTGTAATGCTTAATTGGGTCGTCCACTCACAGTTGACAGTCTTTGTATTGAGTTTGTGCTTAAAATGTACTGTAAATTCTACAAACTGTTAATAGATATTTCAATCAATCAATCAATGGAGTCTGGCCCATAAGGGTCCATTTGGTTCCAAATTGACCTGGAGTGTGCACAGATTGAGGCCAGGAGATGTTGTTGTCCTCAACAACAACACTCAAATCAAATCAAATGATCAAAGTGCAGTAACAGCATTCTGAACAGATGAGCTGATTGAGAATTCCAATTCCACAATTAAGTTAATGACCTCATCATAATGCACACTGTATACTGCAAGTCATACAAGAAAATACACAAGACTAGCATGAATGAGCTGAGTGTTTTGTAGCACAAGGAAGGTTCCTGGAAAAAATGGAGTCCCATTGTTTACTATGGAGAAGTGGCCGGCGGAACAAGCTGTGCGCGGAGCGCTATGGGATATGTTTCTACACAAGCCATTACACCGTTTTTAAAGTGGATGTTCATGACAAGCAGCTCAGCGGCTGTTCAAAGGGAACTCTATACATAGGCACTCTAGGCGTATTAGAACGCTGTACGTTGCAGGCATTCAACCTGTTAAGTACAGTACTTGAGTAAATGTACTTACTGTAGTGCACCACTGAGAATAATGTGTATTTTCTCTCTCTCTCTTTCACTCACTCTCTCTCTCTCTCTCTCTCTCTCTCTGTGTGAATGTGCTCTCAGGAGTCATTGAGCGCTGGGAGCTGCTCCAGGCTCGGTCTCGCTCCAGGGGCCACACGCTGCACCGCGGCCCCCAGGAGGAGCCCCAGCTGGTGAACCGTGACCTTGCTGACCTCACCTCCTGGCTGGGCGCTGTGATCCCAGAGCTGGAGAGACTCAAGCACTGTGACCCCGCGACCAGCATCCAAGACATGGAGGCAAGGGTCAAACACATGAAGGTAATGTTAATCTGTGCAGTCTTCATAGCGTGGTGCTTGGAGGGAACCCATAGCACTGGGTGGACATAAAAAGATGTTCTTTGTCATGTTCCTCTGCTGAAGCCTGATCTGAAAGCTACAGGCATCCTTGCAAGCTTTACATTTAAGACTACACAAAGACAGCTTTTTGCAGATTGTTCAACTGTGACAACTGTGACAAAGTGGGGTCCAGGGACCCCCAGGGGTCCTTGAGGGAGTTCCAGCCGGTCCTCATGGTTCCATTAGTACACTCTCAGAGAGTCAATTTTGGAAACATTGCAAAGTGCTGTTGCCACAATCGTTGCCACAATCGCTTCATCATTTTTCTGCAATACAAACGGTTACATTTCTTCGTATTTGTGGCGCCCCCTATGGGTGTGCTACCCAATTACAATGTCACATCGCTATATCGTCTATATTTACTGGTGCTACTCTTTGCAGGAGACCCGGAAGGCGTTCGCGCGGTACAAGTCCACCATGCTGTCTGTCAACATGGCGGCTCGGAGCGCAGGCGGCCCGGAGGAGGACCAGGAGCAGAGGGAGAGCCTGGGGAGCATGAACCAGGCCTGGAGCGGGGCGTGCACGCGCCTGGAGGAGGACCAGGAGCAGAGGGAGAGCCTGGGAAGCATGAACCAGGCCTGGAGCGGGGCGTGCACGCGCCTGGAGGAGTGGGAGAGCGGCCTGAGGAGGACGCTCTGGCGCTGCCGAGTGAGTTGTTCTGCTGAAGGATGTCGTCGTTGTTGTGGAGACATCTTTCTGTTCTTTTCTTTTTTAATTGTTTATTTTATTTGGGGAAAAACTTAAAAAGGTTATCTTTTGAAAAACAAAGCTCAAACACACCACAAACCGAAAAAAATGTTGCTCTTTATTATTTGGGGCAAAACAACATCCAATATAGACTTCACATTTCTTATACAGATCAGACAGATCAGATCCACATGTTTTTTTTTTTTGTGTGAGATCACACAAAGTCTGCTCTCAGTGGGGCGATATGGATTATTATCCAGAGGTTTGTAATTTTTTTCCAATTTGAAAATATCCAGGACTATCCCGTGCCAGTCGTCCATTGTGGGAGGGATTGGGTTTAGACTGTAGAAATGAATGCCAGCACTCACGTTATATCCTTTACTTACTTACTTAGTAAGTTATATATATATATATAGCAGACAACAACAACAACAACAGAATGGACGTTTCGGCCCAGAAGGCCTTCTTCAGCTTAAATCAGAGATACAAGCTCACAGCCAGTCAAGATGCTTTACATTATGCACAGTATAGCATCTCCACAGCTTGTATTGTAGATCTGTTGTTTGTGCTGTTAAAAAAAAAAAGATCACACCTGTGTGAACTTAAGTGAGCGGTGGAACTGTACTGTCATTGTTATACTGTACTGAACTCCTGTACAGACAGACGGTCACAGGTGTTACACTAAAAAAAACTCAGCTTCCCATCATGCACCTGTGCACAGTGTGAAGCTCAACAGCGCCATTTTCTCACCTGCTGTTGGTGACAGACAGACAGCCAGACAAACACACACACAAAGCTACATGCTTTGGCAATGTAAACGTATGTTTTCTCATGCCAATAAAGCCCATTGAATTGAATTGAATTGAATTGGAGACGGTGTGCCCACCGCTCAAAGAAAGTGTAACACGCACGCACGCACGCACACGCACACACACACACACACACACGTTCATTGTTTTGTTATAATTTATGTTATGACTGTATGATTACATGCCCAAAATAGGGATACCACCGGGTTTGAAAGTGGTTAAGCATTAACTCGGGGGCCCTTTATCCCCTCTCACTGCAGGAGTTCCACGAAACGCTGCACTCCCTGCTGCTGTGGCTGGCCCACGCAGAGAGCAGACGAGATGCCCTGGGCCCCCTCCTGGCCCCCCTCCTGGCCCCCCTCCACCACCACCACCACCCAGACACGCCAGACAGCAGCCTGCAACACAAGCACAACACACTCACCGTAAGTGTAGGAGCCATAATGTGACCTATATGCGTTTTGAGTATGTCACGTTAATGGACAGATTGGGCACTGCACTGGTAGTGGTGGTGGGGGGCGTGATCACTGGGGCTGGGCGCTGCCACGCTAATAAATACACAGCGTTTACCTGGCACTAGAGTTGAGGAACTTGGACGGAGAGGGGGTGAGCTGGGAGTCGACATTTTCTGTTGACCGCAACAACGCATCTTAATATCCATGCCGGTAGTATATAATGGTTAGCTGGGAACTGTTGTATCTTACCTGTGCTGCGGAGAAGAATAAATGGTCAAACTGACAGCTTGGAGTGGATCTGAATTCCTTTGCGTGCGCGACGCGTCATACAAGTGTGTCTTATACTCTCATGCTTAGCTCCTCGGCTCACGGCTTTTGAACAGCCTACAGCCGCAACAGCTTCACAAGACACTGAACCCTACATTGCCTCCAATAAGTTAAAGACAAGACACTGAACCCTACATTGCCTCCAATAAGTTAAAGACAAGACACTGAACCCTACATTGCCTCCAATAAGTTAAAGACAAGACACTGAACCCTACATTGCCTCCAATAAGTTAAAGACAAGACACTGAACCCTACATTGCCTCCAATAAGTTACAGACAAGACACTGAACCCTACATTGCCTCCAATAAGTTAAAGACAAGACACTGAACCCTACATTGCCTCCAATAAGTTACAGACAAGACACTGAACCCTACATTGCCTCCAATAAGTTAAAGACAAGACACTGAACCCTACATTGCCTCCAATAAGTTAAAGACAAGACACTGAACCCTACATTGCCTCCAATAAGTTACAGACAAGACACTGAACCCCACATTGCCTCCAATAAGTTACAGACAAGACACTGAACCCCACATTGCCTCCAATAAGTTACAGACAAGACACTGAACCCTACATTGCCTCCAATAAGTTACAGACAAGACACTGAACCCTACATTGCCTCCAATAAGTTAAAGACAAGACACTGAACCCTACATTGCCTCCAATAAGTTACAGACAAGACACTGAACCCTACATTGCCTCCAATGAGTTGGTCGGTGTGAGCTTCGCCACCATTGGTGTGTGAATGTGGGAAGTGAGGACCCTGCAGGCGTCGACTGTTTGCCGCTTCACCTCCCAATGTATGTATGAATGAATGAATGAACCATTGTAAAGCGCTTTGAGCACTTGGAAAAGCGCCATAAAAATGCAATTCATTAAGGGTGCTCTCTCGCTGTCCTTGAGGGGAGAGAGGGGGTTAGAGCAGCTCGCAATTCATGCATTTCATCATCACCACCTGTGTGTGTGTGTGTGTGGTGTGTGTGTGTGTGTGTGTGTGTGTGGTCTCCAGGCTCTACAGACGGAGCTGCAGAGTCGACAGGCGGAGCTGGACTCTCTGCAGGCCCTGTGGTCAGAGCTCCAGCCCGAGGAGGGGACGGAGGACATCGGCGAGGCCAGGGAGAAGCTCCATGTGACGGGGAACAAGATGAAGCTCCTCCGGAGGCAGGTGGCCCAGGACCTCGGGGCCCTCCCACCGTGTCCGGTAATGTGCACCTCAATTTACCTCCCAGAGTGTCCGGTAATGTGCACCTCAATTTACCTCCCACAGTGTCCGGTAATGTGCACCTCAATTTACCTCCCAGAGTGTCCGGTAATGTGCACCTCAATTTACCTCCCACAGTGTCCGGTAATGTGCCCCTCAATTTACCTCCCACAGTGTCCGGTAATGTGCACCTCAATTTACCCCACAGTGTCCGGTAATGTGCACCTCAATTTACCTCCCAGAGTGTCCGGTAATGTGCACCTCAATTTACCCCACAGTGTCCGGTAATGTGCACCTCAATTTACCTCCCAGAGTGTCCGGTAATGTGCACCTCAATTTACCTCCCAGAGTGTCCGGTAATGTGCACCTCAATTTACCTCCCAGAGTGTCCGGTAATGTGCACCTCAATTTACCCCACAGTGTCCGGTAATGTGCACCTCAATTTACCTCCCAGAGTGTCCGGTAATGTGCACCTCAATTTACCTCCCACAGTGTCCGGTAATGTGCCCCTCAATTTACCTCCCACAGTGTCCGGTAATGTGCCCCTCAATTTACCTCCCACAGTGTCCGGTAATGTGCCCCTCAATTTACCTCCCACCGTGTCCGGTAATGTGCACCTCAATTTACCCCACAGTGTCCGGTAATGTGCCCCTCAATTTACCCCACAGTGTCCGGTAATGTGCACCTCAATTTACCCCACAGTGTCCGGTAATGTGCCCCTCAATTTGCCTCCCACAGTGTCCGGTAATGTGCCCCTCAATTTACCTCCCACAGTGTCCGGTAATGTGCCCCTCAATTTACCTCCCACCGTGTCCGGTAATGTGCCCCTCAATTTACCCCACAGTGTCCGGTAATGTGCCCCTCAATTTACCCCACAGTGTCCGGTAATGTGCCCCTCAATTTACCTCCCACAGTGTCCGGTAATGTGCCCCTCAATTTACCCCACAGTGTCCGGTAATGTGCCCCTCAATTTACCTCCCACAGTGTCCGGTAATGTGCCCCTCAATTTACCCCACAGTGCCTTCGGCCTGGTGGAGACAATAAAACATACTCTCTCCCCATGCCTTCGGCCTGGTGGAGACAACTAAACATACTCTCTCCCCATGCCTTCAGCCTGGTGGAGACAACTAAACATACTCTCTCCCCATGCCTTCGGCCTGGTGGAGACAGTAAAACATACTCTCTCCCCATGCCTTCGGCCTGGTGGAGACAACAAAACATACTCTCTCCCCATGCCTTCGGCCTGGTGGAGACAATAAAACATACTCTCTCCCCATGCCTTCGGCCTGGTGGAGACAATAAAACATACTCTCTCCCCATGCCTTCAGCCTGGTGGCGACAACTAAACATACTCTCTCCCCATGCCTTCGGCCTGGTGGAGACAACTAAACATACTCTCTCCCCATGCCTTCAGCCTGGTGGCGACAACTAAACATACTCTCTCCCCATGCCTTCGGCCTGGTGGAGACAACTAAACATACTCTCTCCCCATGCCTTCAGCCTGGTGGAGACAACTAAACATACTCTCTCCCCATGCCTTCGGCCTGGTGGAGACAGTAAAACATACTCTCTCCCCATGCCTTCGGCCTGGTGGAGACAACAAAACATACTCTCTCCCCATGCCTTCGGCCTGGTGGAGACAATAAAACATACTCTCTCCCCATGCCTTATGCCTGGTGGAGACAATAAAACATACTCTCTCCCCATGCCTTCGGCCTGGTGGAGACAATAAAACATACTCTCTCCCCATGCCTTCGGCCTGGTGGAGACAATAAAACATACTCTCTCCCCATGCCTTCGGCCTGGTGGAGACAATAAAACATACTCTCTCCCCGTGCCTTCGGCCTGGTGGAGACAATAAAACATACTCTCTCCCCGTGCCTTCGGCCTGGTGGAGACAATAAAACATACTCTCTCCCCATGCCTTCGGCCTGGTGGAGACAGTAAAACATACTCTCTCCCCGTGCCTTCGGCCTGGTGGAGACGATACATCCCAGTAATATTGAACTAAACCGGTGACTGTTCCGTCTCCGATACAGGACTACGAGACGTCGTCTCCTTCTGCACCCGAAGGAGACGAGCAGGCCCACGTTCCCCCTGCAGCCTCTCCCCAGCAGGACGCACATTCAACCAAAGGCCATAACTCTCAAAGGTATTTCATGGTAGTAGTATAATGGGGCTATATTATAGTATATTATATTATAGTAGTATAATGGGGCTATATTATAGTATATTATATTATAGTAGTATAATGGGGCTATATTATAGTATATTATATTATAGTAGTATAATGGGGCTATATTATAGTATATTATATTATAGTAGTATAATGGGGCTATATTATAGTATATTATATTATAGTAGTATAATGGGGCTATATATATGCACACAGAATAACTCTTCCTACTTCCGGGGCCCTTCCCCACTTCCTAAACAGGTGTTAACAATGATACTAATTAAGGCTCTGTTCCATTTAGTGCACAATAGTGGTTGTCAAACTTTTTTTTAATTTCAAGGGCCCCCATAACTCTGAGAGTGTACAAATGGAACCAAATGTACATTTTGGTTCCATTTGTACACTCAGAGTTACACGTCACTCCCTACGGGCTCATTTGGAACCAACTCAAGGACTTTGAGACCCAGTGTTTCCAGTGAGCCAACTATATGCACATTAGAAAAGCAGTTCTTGATGCCAAAGGCATCAAGAACTGCCAGCCAGCAAACTGTTGGCTCTGGGAACCAACACACGGACATCGATCACGAGGACGCCCCACGCTAACATATGCGTGGACGTACTCAAGAGCGATGCAGGAGTGCAGAGTACCAACGAACTGGCCGGATGTATGGAGAGAATCGGGATGACTGGAAACGACGATGGAGGGCTCGTCTGAGGACGACCTAGAGAGCAGCACCCTGACTCTGTTTGACCAGAATGGAACAGTAGCCTTCATTATTATCATTGGTAACACCTGTGAACGAAGTAGGGAAGGGGGCACAAGTTCTTTCCAAAATGGCAAAATGGTGTGCATAGAGCCCATTAAAGAGGAACTAAACAAGGAACAGTAGAACCGGCTCCTACTTGGCCTCACCCCCGTACCCACCTCACCCCTGCCCACTTTGACAGGCTGGGATGGCTTAGGGTCGACGACAGAGTACAGCATCTTGCAATGGGTCTGGTCCACAAGATTCGATACACCACCAAGATACCCATGTACCTGTCTAAATACTTCCTTAATGTAAACGAAGTCCACACCCACAACACCAGAGGGAGTGCAACAAACCATGTACAACGCAGATTCGGCACAAACAAGGGACTAAATTATTTTCGCTCCTATGCCACCAAAATGTGGAACGCCCTACCAACAGTCATTAAGACATGTGAATCCCTTGACTCCTTCAAAACCGCTCTCAAAGGGCACCTACGGATGGCTGCAATTCGAAACTGGCCTCTGTAAAATCTGAATCCCCCCCACCCCACCCCCCCCCCCCATTTCCCCTCACTGTATAATGTATATTTTCCCTTTTTTGCTTCCTATATGATGAATTCCTGTTCTGTTCTTTAGCTACATAGAAATGTCTATTTGTATGTCTCTAAATGTTTTGATGAATTGAACAATGTGGACCCTGTTGTAAACAAGTGTAATGCTTAATTGGGTCGTCCACTCACAGTTAACAGTCTTTGTATTGAGTTTGTGCTTAAAATGTACTGTAAATTCTACAAACTGTTAATAAATATTTCAATCAATCAAAACCACTTTAACCCTTATCGTTTTGACCGTGTCCAGGGAGAGTAGGAGGGCTCCATCCCCACCTCGCTCCTTCTTCCAGCGGGTGCTCCGTGCTGCCTTCCCCCTCCACCTCCTGCTGCTGCTGCTGCTGCTGTTGGTGTGCCTGGTGCCGCTCCCCGACAGCGAGCCTGGCTGCACGCTGGCCAACAACTTCAAACGCTCCTTCTACCCCATGCTGCGCTACACCAACGGCCCGCCGCCCACATGAGGCTCCCACACGCACACACGCACCTTAAGGCCTATTCATAGTCTGGATTTTCGGTGGTAAGGTGAGTAGGTAGGTGACCACCGCTCCGGTGGTGAGCTGACCACCGGAGCTGAAATAACGTTGAGCGGTGGTGAGTAAAAACAGAGAGAAGGGCTGGAGCGGTGGCGGTGGTTTGCTCTTCACCGCGGCTCAGTGACGTCATGTTGTAGTTCGGTGGTCACCTCACCACAGAAAATCCAGACTATGTATGAGCCTTTCGAGTATATATTAATAGAGCGGCGCAGTCCCTCCCCCTTTCAGAACAACGAACGGCCCAGGAAATGAAATGCAATGCATTCTGACCATAGGACTTTCTTTAAGTATTTATTTAAAGACGGTTACGCCGCGGACAAAGCCAACTCGGATCGTGACAAATCATGACAATGAACACAATGTTTTGGGAAACGAAACAAATAGTGTTGTCTCCTGCCTTTATTTTCTTCTTTCTAATGATTTGATCGGCCCAAAACATTGTGTTCATTGTCATGATTTGTCACGATCCGAGTTGGCTTTGTCCGCGGCGTAACCGTCTTTAAATAAATCCTATGGTCAGAATGCATTGCATTTCATTTCCTGGGCCGTTCGTTGTTCTGAAAGGGGGAGGGACTGCGCCGCTCTACAGAGATGTCACAGAGAGGAAACCCTGAGCCCAAATGGACATAGTGGCCGAATTTGGTATTGCAGCTTGAGCCAGCGCTGGGCCGCTGACTATCAATTGTGCACGACTGCACGTACGTTCATGTTATTGGGGCTATGACACGTGACCGCTATGTTTCATACGTCGTGAACGTGCGCAATGATAGTCAACGGCCAGCGCGCTCATGTGTTTGGGGGCAATGCATCCTAGAATGCACTCTGTTCCTACCCAGAAGGAGGAGAAATCCGGTGACGTCTCTATTAATATATATTCTACACACACACACACACACACACACACACACACACACACACACACACACACACACACACACTGTACCTGTACTTTCACATGAAAGAGACACAAGCTCAGTTGCGCAGGATTCCTGATCGTAGACTATAAAATCCTCAGTGTTCTTTTCACTGAGTGTGTAAAACAAATGCAACTAAACGACACACATCTCTAAAAGAGATCTGCCTGGTTCTGTTTGTAAAGCACATAGTTAAATTAGCACAGAGGGTTTTATAGTGTATTAGGTATTCCTTCCCACATATCAGATTGATTCATCACTCTGCAACAAAGAAAAAGGCGCTGCTACTGTCCAAAAATATATCTTATTTTGAAAGATTTGTGTTCTCTGGAGATGGTATTTCTTCCATGAACAAAGCCATAAGAATGTTATTTGCCATTTGATGGATCCTAATGTAAACTTAATGTAAACCACGTTATGTAATGTAAAAACATAGGATATTTATTTGCATAAAATCTAGACGTAAATAAGACTTTTCGGTTGCTACGGTAGCATGAGCCAGGTACAGTATTCATAGCGCCCCTGTTTGATTCAACTCTAGCACTCAGGGTTATCAAAATATTATCCAAGTCAACCATCTTTTTTTCTTTTATCCTCTTTTATCAATCAATGTATCCTTTTATTCTATTATCTTTAAATTATGCTTCTGAAATGAGATGATTGATCGTTAGAGATGCACAACATTATCAGACATCATTGTCCTACTGGTGCATACCGTGAATACCGTGTTATTTTTCACGTTATTTCTACTGGTGCACGGAGGGTTCTGTGATGAATACCGTGTTATTTCACGTTATTCCTACTGGTGCACGGAGGGTTCTGTGATGAATACCGTGTTATTTCACGTTATTCCTACTGGTGCACGGAGGGTTCTGTGATGAATACCGTGTTATTTCACGTTATTCCTACTGGTGCACGGAGGGTTTTGTGATGAATACCGTGTTATTTCACGTTATTCCTACTGGTTCATGGAGGGTTCTGTGATGAATACCGTGTTATTTCACGTTATTCCTACTGGTGCACGGAGGGTTTTGTGATGAATACCGTGTTATTTCACGTTATTTCTACTGGTGCACGGAGGGTTCTGTGATGAATACCGTGTTATTTCACGTTATTTCTACTGGTGCACGGAGGGTTTTGTGATGAATACCGTGTTATTTCACGTTATTCCTACTGGTGCATGGAGGGTTCTGTGATGAATACCGTGTTATTTCACGTTATTTCTACTGGTGCACGGAGGGTTCTGTGATGAATACCGTGTTATTTCACGTTATTTCTACTGGTGCACGGAGGGTTTTGTGATGAATACCGTGTTATTTCACGTTATTCCTACTGGTGCACGGAGGGTTCTGTGATGAATACCGTGTTATTTCACGTTATTTCTACTGGTGCACGGAGGGTTCTGTGATGAATACCGTGTTATTTCACGTTATTTCTACTGGTGCATGGAGGGTTCTGTGATGAATACCGTGTTATTTCACGTTATTTCTACTGGTGCACGGAGGGTTCTGTGATGAATACCGTGTTATTTCACGTTATTCCTACTGGTGCACGGAGGGTTCTGTGATGAATACCGTGTTATTTCACGTTATTTCTACTGGTGCACGGAGGGTTCTGTGATGAATACCGTGTTATTTCACGTTATTCCTACTGGTGCATACCGTGAATACCGTGTTATTTCACGTTATTCCTACTGGTGCATACCGTGAATACCGTGTTATTTCACGTTATTCCTACTGGTGCATACCGTGAATACCGTGTTATTTCACGTTATTTCTACTGGTGCACGGAGGGTTCTGTGATGAATACCGTGTTATTTCACGTTATTCCTACTGGTGCACGGAGGGTTTTGTGATGAATACCGTGTTATTTCACGTTATCAATCAGGCCTACTTTCACACATGAGGAGCTGGTTTCGTGTTGGAAAATAGGCAGATATAAACGTCAGCCCTGACAAGCCTTTCACGTTGACGTCCAGATGAACTAACATTTCCACATGGCTCCCAGACTAGTGCACTGAACAGGACTTTATAGTCCACAATTTATACATTTATATGTACAGAATGTAATAATGTTCATACTTATTTATGAAATCAAAGGCAAATCAAACATGTTTATACCCATTTTCTGGCAATAAACACCGTTTGCCTTACCCAATCTGCTGTGGTCATTATTTTCACTTTCGGTCTGATTTTTTTTATTTTTATATATTTGCTACAAACTTGCAAGTTTATAACTTATTTTTTATTTACCTAATTCTGATGATGGTTCAAGTCTGGGCACACACCAATACTGTGTACTGTACTGCATATGGTGTTATCATGAGCTGCAATCTGTAATATCATTTTAACCCATTCTGAACGGGCACCCATTTTGGTGTTAGCATCACGTTATGCTTTATCTATTTAAAAATAGCAGATCTACAAGCTCATATCGCGCCACCGAGTGGCGCGATACGAGCTTGTAGGTCTGCTATTTTTGAAAAAAATCGAAGAACGACTGACATTTTTTTAATCTGATCTCAGGTCAGAATGGGTTCATCAGACCAGTGTGTGTCCGGCGGAAACCTCGTATGAATCTGATCTCAGGTCAGAATGGGTTAAAAGGCATTAGCCTCTTTCATTGAGAACATGCGTCCATAAATCATAATAATCCTGGCAACTGGGTACAAGCATTCCATTTCATCCGCTGCTTCACGTCTGCTGGAAGTCAGTCCCACTTCTCATCAGAATGCCCATGTAGCATTTATACACGGAAGAGGATTGAACCGGAGGCTCCCACTCGCCATGACCAGCGCCAACCTGTCGCTCCCGTCCCGCGCACTCCCATCAGCCAACGCAGGGAAGCTGGAAGTACCTTCACTAAAAACGCTCCACACGTCCCAAACTCTTCTCCCTTCTGGCTCCAAAACTATGGAATGCACTTCCCATTACAATCAGAACTGCAGCCTCACTCACCAATCTTCCACCATAGTCTGAAAACCCACCTTTTCAGACTCCCATCATGGCCCTTGGATAGCACTTTACGTAGACTTAGATAGCATTTCATACAGACTTATAGCATGTTACGTAGACAGCACTAGAATTGCATTTTATGTAGTCATAGCACTTTATAGTATGAATAGTATAGTACCGTATAGTATGTCTAGTTTATATGTATATGTAGTTCCATTATGTAGATATTCCACTGTTACGTTCCTATAGTATACACTACTTTTTATGTATGTGATGTATTGCCATGCTTTTTGTTCTTGCTTAATGTAAATAGCTCTGGATTAAGAGTGTCTTCTTCTAAATGCCTTAAGCGCGTCCTCACGCTTCTCACTTAACACCGCGGACCGCCGCACACGATGTCCCTCATGTCCTCACGCGAGGATATCACGCTCCACGTCCTGCCGACTACGTCAGATTGTAGCATAACACGGAAGCGCGGATTGAACCCGGGGCTCCTCCCACTCGCCAGACCAATGTGCAACCTGTCGTGCCAAGAGGGCTGAGGCTAGCCCTGATTGGCAGGCCTGTCGCGGGCTGGGTCTTGGCTGGGGCGCTACACCACACCCACATTAAAAAAGGGGCCTCCAAGGAAATCCATGGTCAAAGTGTCACCACTGCAGCTTCCACATAACCTCAGCGATGTCAGCAGCGTTCTCACTGCCCCTCTGTCCCACTGTGTACCCTATACTGGATATTCCATCTGAATGAAGAAACTGACCCAGCATAGTGTCGTACACCCCGACAGTGGCGTGCACAGATAGACACTAGGGGGGTGCTAAAGCTCGTAGCGCGCCACTCGGTGGCGCGCTATGAGCTTGTATAGATCTGCTATTTTTCAATAGCTAAAGCACCAAAATGGGTTCCCGCCCCAAAATGCGCTGCACAAGGTGCCCTTTTTTTCACTTGAGCACCTGCCCCTCTAAATGTCTGTGCACGCCACTGCACCCCGGTGTCTCAACTGTTATTGTACTGTATACATTTTGCGGTATCGGGTACCGTCGCCCATAAGCCATCTCGCCCTCGCTTTTTTCCACACAACCTCACACCGATTGCTCGGTGTGGCACAGTGGCGGTTCTTGTATTCTTAACTTTTTTTTTGTTTTACTGAGAATAAGGTTAGAAATACATTTAGGCTTAGGCATAGTTTTACTGGGGTTAAGTTTAGGAATAGGGTTATGTTATAGGCATAGTTTTACTGGGGTTAAGTTTAGGAATAGGGTTATGTTATAGGCATAGTTTTACTGGGGTTAAGTTTAGGAATAGGGTTATGTTATAGGCATAGTTTTACTGGGGTTAAGTTTAGGAATAGGGTTATGTTATAGGCATAGTTTTACTGAGGTTAAGGTTAGGAATAAAGTTAGGTTTAAAGGACAACTTTAGTTTTTTTCAACCAAGGTTCATGTTTTAGGTTGTTATTAGAGAAACTAAAAGGTGAGTGTTAATTTATTTTCATTTGCTGCTTTCTTTCGTTTTGGGGATTTTAGCAGTTTTTGACAGGGGGGCGGGGGCATTCGAGCATGGGGCTAAATATGTATTTTTTTTACCAAATTTGATGGTGATTTATTTATTTATTATTTACTATAGTCCTAATAAACCCCAGGAAATTACATCTGGCCACAGAAGATCACATGATCTACTGAATGTGAAGGTAGCCTACTGGGGGAAGGCTTATACTTTGTGTATAGGCTCAATATGTCAGTTTGTCACATTCAATAGATCCTGTGATTTGTTGTGGCCAGATGTAATTTCTTGGGGTTTATTAGGACTATAGTAAATAATAAAATAATAAATCGCCATAATATTTTGTAAAAAAATACATATTTAGCCCCATGCTCGAATGCCCCGCCCCCCTGTCAAAAACTGCTAAAATCCCCAAAACGAAAGAAAACAGCAAATGAAAGAAAATTAACACTCACCTTTTAGTTTCTCTAATAACAACCTAAAAGATGAACCTTGGTTGAAAAAAACTAAAGTTGTCCTTTAAGCATAATTTCTTTAGGTTACTTTAGGAATACCAGGCTGAGCAGTTCCGCCGGCCGTCGGCCCGGGGCGAGTTGGTAAATGGGCGCCTCAGGTTGTGTGTCTTGAAGCACTCTTCGGCAGATAATTGGATGTCGGTGCTGCTATTTGTTATAAAAATAGTCATGTTACTATGAGGGCCTTTGACCAGCCACAATGCTGAAATGTCAAGCTGGCTCCCATCAGATGGTGGATGAAAGGTTCCTCGTGACTGCCAAACTTATATTGCGACATGTTCCCTCATTTCTCACATATTCTTTTCTTTCTTTTCTTTTTGTGTGTGGCATTTTTATTGCTTTAATTATTAGATAGGAGAGTGCAGAGAAACATGAAACCAAAGGCAGAGAGAGAGAGAATAGATAAAACACACATTTCTTTGTGTACGGTAAACGCTTTGAAAACGACTCAGATTTATTTTTTTAAACGTCTCTGTGAGGATGTGGCCGCACGCACACACGCACACACACCTGTCTTGGATGTGACTTAGGCTTTTCGGAGTCAGTGTAAATATCATGTTGACCTTTTACAGAGCTAGTATAGAATCAATCTTAAGATACGGTATGTCCAGCTGGTTTGGCAATCTAACTGTGAAGTACAAATCTAACTGAAGTACAAATCTAACTGAAGTACAAATCTAACTGTGAAGTACAAATCTAACTGTGAAGTACAAATCTAACTGTGAAGTACAAATCTAACTGTGAAATACAAATCTTTTTTTTTTTTTTTTTTGCGGCTTACGCCTTTTATTGATTTTTTAAGGGACAGATAGTAGGCTGACAGGAAACGGGAGAGAGATGGGGGGATGACATGCGGTAAAGGCCGTGTCGGGTCCGGGAGTCGAACCCGCGGCACACCGCGACTGGATCACCAGTCCGGTGCCCAGACCGTTACGCTACAGCCTGGGCCGTGAAATACAAATCTAACTGTGAAGTACAAATCTAACTGAAGTACAAATCTAACTGAAGTACAAATCCCATCACTCCCCAGGCCATCTTTGAACAAGCAGTGTTGAGACAAGCTCGGAATATTGTATCTGACCCTTTGCATGTGTTGTACAGAGAGTACGAGCTAATGCCATCCGGTAGGAGATATAGAACTCCACGGTATGTGTTTGTATAATAGAATTAAACACTCAATTGTTCCCCTGTTATA
Organism: Protomyctophum parallelum; assembly: GCF_964188405.1. Taxonomy (NCBI): domain Eukaryota; kingdom Metazoa; phylum Chordata; class Actinopteri; order Myctophiformes; family Myctophidae; genus Protomyctophum; species Protomyctophum parallelum. Next base: position 6,575,353 of record NC_139717.1, read on the forward strand.
GTGTTTGGACCTACAGTATATATTGGTCTTGCATGGCGTTGTACCCAGTAACTGACCTGGATTCCCTGCAGCCTTGTGTTAAACCTGTTGTCTGCAACCTTGGCAACCTTGATAAACTGTGGTCATATGCGGGCATCCAGCTTTTATCATCTGAGGCTGCCTGCTCAAATCAAGTCTGTGCTCTCTCTTAGTGATTTTGAGCGCGATGCCCATGCCTTTATCTCCACGCGTTAACTTTGGACTATACTGTACTGCACTTTACAGTATGTTGGTTTAAACCAATAAGCCTCTATTGCTCTAGCTTCGGTTAGTCCAGAATGCTGCGGCACGTCTCCTTAAACTGGAACTCACATAAGCGTGTCCACAATACACCACATTATGGCCCCCCTGTTCGTTTCAGAATTGATTTTAACCCATTCTGAACAGGAACCCATTTTGGTGTTGGCATCATGTCGTGCTTTAGCTATTGAAAAATAGCAGATCTACAAGCTCGTAGCGCGCCACTCGGTGGCGCGCTACGAGCTTGTAGGTCTGCTATTTTTGAAAAATCGAAGAACGACTGACATTTTTAGAGTCTGATCTCAGGTCAGAATGGGTTCATCAGGACCAGTGTGTGTCCAGTGGAAACCTCGTATGAATCTGATCTCAGGTCAGAATGGGTTCAGTGTCTGCTGAGTGTTGATGCTGCTGCGTCTTGTGTTCTTCAGTGCTGTGTCTCTCTGTTTTTTATTGTTTTTTTTTACTGTGTTCTGTTCTTGCTGTTGTTTTCCTGTGTTTTAGCTACAGTGTATTTCGTTTTTAATGATCCTGTGTACAGCACTTTGTAAACCTTGAGCTGTAAAATATGCTATATAATTGGATTGGATTGGATTGCATTAATAAATGCATGTAATGTATTCAGGAAGCACTCAACGACACCAGTCCAGAATTGTTTAGTTTGCATACTGTACATTTCTCTCTACCTTCACATAATATTCCATCTAGACATGAAACACAATGATATGAATGGCATACAGAATGTGGCCTCCAAATAATTTACTTAGATGGGGGCACTTTGAATGACTCCTACTTGAAAGCAGGTATTGGATGGAGCCCTGTTGCACACCACAGGTATAAGAAAGACGTTCTTTATTGAAATACTGACAACGTTTCCATCTATTTGATCTTCATCAGGTCATACTTAATTAGACCAGTGTGTGTCCAGTGGAAACCTCATACAGTATCTGATCTCAGGAATCTGATCTCAGGTCAGAATGGGTTAAAAGCAAACATGGTTGTTTTTGATGCAGCTAATGTTATTTGCGCTCGCTCTGCTCGACGAGAACATTAGACCTCCCACACATTCACACAGAAAATGATCAGTGTGGGAGATTTGTTTATTTTTAAACAAATAACCAAATCTCCCACACATCGATTTTCACCGATGGTGTCCTTTTTAAAGGTATATTCAGTGATTTCACTTAATTCAAATATCACTTATTTTTTTGTTTTGTTGTGATGTGATGTGATAATCCTCCCTACTATAGAGTGTGCTGGCCATATAAGGAGTTCCTCCCTGTCCCCAGTTAACCCCTGGGGGTCAAAAAACCTTAGGTTTCGTTTTTGACTCTCTATCCTGATTGGACGAAAGGCTGGGTCCCACAGCCAAAAACGAAACCTAAGGTTTTTTGAGTGAAATCACTGAATATACCTTTAACATAGCACGTCATTGTACATATGTATAGCATAGTATAGTATATGTGTATAGTTTATATGTATAGTTTCATTATATAGATATTCCACTGTTACGTTCTTGGCTTACACATGTTTCATGATAAATGCTTTTTTTGTGATGTATTCCCATGCTTTTTTTGTTCTTGCTTAATGTAAGTCGCTCTGGATTAAGAGCGTCTGCTAAATGCCTAAATTGTAAATTGTAACATTAGATTGAATGTGAACCTGTGAAACATCAATGTCCAAACAATGTCCCTGACCTGGTGCATTCATTCGCCTCTTGTTCTTATCCTTCAACACCGTCTTCATGAGGTAACTAGTGGAATATTTTTTATCCCATTCTGACCTGAGATCAGATTCATACGAGGTTTCCACTGGACACACACTGGTCTGATTAACCCATTCTGACCTGAGATCAGATTCTAAAAATGTCAGTCGCTCTTCGATTTTTCAAAAATAGCAGACCTAGCTCGTAGCGCGCCACTCGGTGGCGCACTATGAGCTTGTAGATCTGCTATTTTTCAATAGCTAAAGCACGACATGATGCTAACACCAAAATGGGTCCCCATTCAGAATGGATTAAGTATATCCTGTTGGGACTGCTGGGCAGGAGCCCGTTGGTCTCCGCGTTGGGTGTCAAGTAAAACCTGGGAAAGAATAACAGAACTAGGGCAGATCGAGAGACATGCAGCGGATGCAGAGTGGGCAATATTACAGTACATTAAAAAGGAAAGGGAAATTGTAATAAGATAATGGTGCTGTCTGACACTGATCAGCTGAAGGCACGGAGTGGAAGAGTAACCACCATCAGGTTAGGTCCCCCATTTCAATTATCAGCTATACCGCCGGGACACTTTCATGAAATAATAAGTAATATCACTGAGCAGCCATTATTCTCCATTCAACCTGCGCTGACTCATTCATGGAGTTGACGTGTGATGAGACTAGAGTACATTAGTTATACTGTACTGTGATGAGAGAGTACATCAGATATACTGTAGTGTAGCACAGAGAGTACATCAGATATACTGTAGTGTAGCACAGAGAGTACATCAGATATACTGTAGTGTAGCACAGAGAGTACATCAGATATACTGTAGTGTAGCACAGAGAGTACATCAGATATACTGTAGTGTAGCACAGAGAGTACATCAGATATACTGTAGTGTAGCACAGAGCGTACATTAGTTATACTGTACTGTGATGAGAGAGTACATCAGATATACTGTAGTGTGGTGAGAGAGTACATCAGATATACTGTAGTGTAGCACAGAGAGTACATCAGATATACTGTAGTGTAGCACAGAGAGTACATCAGATATACTGTACTGTGATGAGAGAGTACATCAGATATACTGTAGTGTGATGAGACTAGAGTACATCAGATATACTGTACTGTGATGAGAGAGTACATCAAATATACTGTACTGTGATGAGAGAGTACATCAGATATACTGTACTGTGATGAGAGAGTACATCAGATATACTGTACTGTGATGAGAGAGTACATCAGATATACTGTACTGTGATGAGACTAGAGTACATCAGATATACTGTACTGTGATGAGAGAGTACATCAAATATACTGTACTGTGATGAGAGATTACATCAGATATACTGTAGTGTGATGAGACTAGAGTACATCAGATATACTGTACTGTGATGAGAGAGTACATCAGATATACTGTACTGTGATGAGAGAGTACATCAGATATACTGTACTGTGATGAGAGAGTACATCAGATATACTGTACTGTGATGAGAGAGTACATCAGATATACTGTACTGTGATGAGAGAGTACATCAGATATACTGTACTGTGATGAGAGAGTACATCAGAGATACTGTAGTGTGATGAGACTAGAGTACATCAGATATACTGTACTGTGATGAGAGAGTACATTAGATATACTGTACTGTGATGAGACTAGAGTACATCAGATATACTGTACTGTGATGAGAGAGTACATCAGATATACTGTACTGTGATGAGAGAGTACATCAGATATACTGTACTGTGATGAGAGAGTACATTAGATATACTGTACTGTGATGAGAGAGTACATTAGATATACTGTACTGTGATGAGAGAGTACATTAGATATACTGTACTGTGATGAGAGAGTACATCAGATATACTGTACTGTGATGAGAGAGTACATCAGATATACTGTAGTGTGGTGAGAGAGTACATCAGATATACTGTACTGTGATGAGAGATTACATCAGATATACTGTAGTGTGATGAGACTAGAGTACATCAGATATACTGTACTGTGATGAGAGAGTACATTAGATATACTGTAGTGTGATGAGACTAGAGTACATCAGATATACTGTACTGTGATGAGAGAGTACATTAGATATACTGTACTGTGATGAGAGAGTACATCAGATATACTGTAGTGTGATGAGAGAGTACATCAGATATACTGTACTGTGATGAGAGAGTACATCAGATATACTGTACTGTGATGAGAGAGTACATCAGATATACTGTAGTGTAGCACAGAGAGTACATCAGATATACTGTAGTGTGATGAGAGAGTACATCAGATATACTGTACTGTGATGAGAGAGTACATCAGATATACTGTAGTGTGATGAGAGAGTACATTAGATATACTGTAGTGTGATGAGAGAGTACATCAGATATACTGTAGTGTGATGAGAGAGTACATCAGATATACTGTACTGTGATGAGAGAGTACATCAGATATACTGTAGTGTGATGAGAGAGTACATCAGATATACTGTAGTGTGATGAGAGAGTACATCAGATATACTGTAGTGTGATGAGAGAGTACATCAGATATACTGTAGTGTGATGAGACTAGAGTACATCAGATATACTGTACTGTGATGAGAGAGTACATCAGATATACTGTAGTGTGATGAGACTAGAGTACATCAGATATACTGTACTGTGGTGAGACTAGAGTACATCAGATATACTGTACTGTGATGAGAGAGTACATCAGATATACTGTAGTGTGATGAGAGAGTACATCAGATATACTGTACTGTGATGAGAGAGTACATCAGATATACTGTAGTGTGATGAGAGAGTACATCAGATATACTGTACTGTGATGAGAGAGTACATCAGATATACTGTACTGTGATGAGAGAGTACATCAGATATACTGTAGTGTGATGAGAGAGTACATCAGATATACTGTACTGTGATGAGAGAGTACATCAGATATACTGTAGTGTGATGAGAGAGTACATCAGATATACTGTAGAGTACATCAGAGAGTACATCAGATATACTGTAGTGTAGCACAGAGAGTACATCAGATATACTGTAGTGTGATGAGAGAGTACATCAGATATACTGTAGTGTAGCACAGAGAGTACATCAGATATACTGTACTGTGATGAGAGAGTACATCAGATATACTGTAGTGTGATGAGAGAGTACATCAGATATACTGTACTGTGATGAGAGAGTACATCAGATATACTGTAGTGTGATGAGAGAGTACATCAGATATACTGTAGTGTGATGAGAGAGTACATCAGATATACTGTACTGTGATGAGAGAGTACATCAGATATACTGTAGTGTGATGAGAGAGTACATCAGATATACTGTACTGTGATGAGAGAGTACATCAGATATACTGTAGTGTGATGAGAGAGTACATCAGATATACTGTAGTGTGATGAGAGAGTACATCAGATATACTGTACTGTGATGAGAGAGTACATCAGATATACTGTAGTGTGATGAGAGAGTACATCAGATATACTGTAGTGTGATGAGTACTGTGCAGTGTTGTTTTTGGCAGCAGTTTTAGTCATAGTCTTTTGAATAGTTTTCATTTAGTTTTAGTCACATTTTAGTCACCTGGAATGTTTTAGTGTTAGTCTAGTTTTAGTCGACTAAATGTCACGCAATTTTAGTCGACTAAATCTACAGGTGATTTAGTCGACTAAAATATATTTTGTCGGGCCTTGATGCCGTCGAAATGACAGATTTTACCAAGTGTAAATTCACTTATACTGGATCTCTTGTCCACTAGTCCATTTTAGTCTAGTTTTTATTTCTTGACGAAATTGTCAGTATATTTAGTTTTAGTCATCGTAGCTTAGTTTTCATTTAGTTTCTATTTCGTTTTTGTCCGTGAAAAAAGGTAGTCGACGAACATTTTTCGTCTTAGTTTTAGTCGACGAAAACAACACTGTGAGAGAGTACATCAGATATACTGTAGAGTACATCAGATATACTGTAGAGTACATCAGATATATACTGTAGAGTACATCAGATATATACTGTAGAGTACATCAGATATATACTGTAGAGTACATCAGATATACTGTAGAGTACATCAGATATATACTGTAGAGTACATCAGATATACTGTAGAGTACATCAGATATACTGTAGAGTACATCAGATATACTGTAGAGTACATCAGATATACTGTAGAGTACATCAGATATACTGTAGAGTACATCAGATATATACTGTAGAGTACATCATATATACTGTAGAGTACATCAGATATACTGTATATAGAGTACATCAGATATACTGTAGAGTACATCAGATATACTGTATATAGAGTACATCAGATATACTGTAGAGTACATCAGATATACTGTATGTAGAGTACATCAGATATACTGTAGAGTACATCAGATATACTGTAGAGTACATCAGATATACTGTAGAGTACATCAGATATACTGTAGACTAGAGTACATCAGATATACTGTAGACTAGAGTACATCAGATATACTGTAGAGTACATCAGATATACTGTAGACTAGAGTACATCAGATATACTGTAGAGTACATCAGATATACTGTAGAGTACATCAGATATATACTGTAGAGTACATCAGATATATACTGTAGATTACATCAGATATATACTGTAGAGTACATCAGATATATACTGTAGAGTACATCAGATATACTGTAGAGTACATCAGATATACTGTAGAGTACATCAGATATACTGTAGAGTACATCAGATATATACTGTAGAGTACATCAGATATACTGTAGAGTACATCAGATATATACTGTAGAGTACATCAGATATATACTGTAGAGTACATCAGATATACTGTAGAGTACATCAGATATATACTGTAGAGTACATCAGATATATACTGTAGAGTACATCAGATATATACTGTAGAGTACATCAGATATACTGTAGAGTACATCAGATATATACTGTAGAGTACATCAGATATATACTGTAGAGTACATCAGATATATACTGTAGAGTACATCAGATATACTGTAGAGTACATCATATATACTGTAGAGTACATCAGATATATACTGTAGAGTACATCAGATATATACTGTAGAGTACATCAGATATATACTGTAGAGTACATCAGATATACTGTAGAGTACATCAGATATATACTGTAGAGTACATCAGATATACTGTAGAGTACATTAGATATACTGTAGAGTACATCAGATATATACTGTAGAGTACATCAGATATACTGTAGAGTACATCAGATATACTGTAGAGTACATCAGATATACTGTAGAGTACATCAGATATACTGTAGAGTACATCAGATATACTGTAGAGTACATCAGATATATACTGTAGAGTACATCAGATATACTGTAGAGTACATTAGATATACTGTAGAGTACATCAGATATATACTGTAGAGTACATCAGATATACTGTAGAGTACATCAGATATATACTGTAGAGTACATCATATATACTGTAGAGTACATCATATATACTGTAGAGTACATCAGATATATACTGTAGAGTACATCAGATATATACTGTAGAGTACATCAGATATACTGTAGAGTACATCAGATATATACTGTAGAGTACATCAGATATACTGTAGAGTACATCAGATATACTGTAGAGTACATCAGATATACTGTAGAGTACATCAGATATACTGTAGAGTACATCAGATATACTGTAGAGTACATCAGATATATACTGTAGAGTACATCATATATACTGTAGAGTACATCAGATATATACTGTAGAGTACATCAGATATATACTGTAGAGTACATCAGATATACTGTAGAGTACATCAGATATACTGTAGAGTACATCAGATATACTGTAGAGTACATCAGATATATACTGTAGAGTACATCAGATATATACTGTAGAGTACATCAGATATACTGTAGAGTACATCAGATATACTGTAGAGTACATCAGATATATACTGTAGAGTACATCAGATATATACTGTAGAGTACATCAGATATATACTGTAGAGTACATCAGATATACTGTAGAGTACATCAGATATATACTGTAGAGTACATCAGATATACTGTAGAGTACATCAGATATACTGTAGAGTACATCAGATATACTGTAGAGTACATCAGATATACTGTAGAGTACATCAGATATACTGTAGAGTACATCAGATATATACTGTAGAGTACATCAGATATATACTGTAGAGTACATCAGATATATACTGTAGAGTACATCAGATATATACTGTAGAGTACATCAGATATATACTGTAGAGTACATCAGATATATACTGTAGAGTACATCAGATATATACTGTAGAGTACATCAGATATACTGTAGAGTACATCAGATATATACTGTAGAGTACATCATATATACTGTAGAGTACATCAGATATACTGTAGAGTACATCAGATATATACTGTAGAGTACATCATATATATACTGTAGAGTACATCAGATATACTGTAGAGTACATCAGATATACTGTAGAGTACATCAGATATACTGTAGAGTACATCATATATACTGTAGAGTACATCAGATATACTGTAGAGTACATCAGATATATACTGTAGAGTACATCAGATATATACTGTAGAGTACATCAGATATATACTGTAGAGTACATCAGATATATACTGTAGAGTACATCAGATATACTGTAGAGTACATCATATATACTGTAGAGTACATCAGATATACTGTAGAGTACATCAGATATATACTGTAGAGTACATCAGATATATACTGTAGAGTACATCAGATATATACTGTAGAGTACATCAGATATATACTGTAGAGTACATCAGATATATACTGTAGAGTACATCAGATATACTGTAGAGTACATCAGATATATACTGTAGAGTACATCAGATATACTGTAGAGTACATCAGATATATACTGTAGAGTACATCAGATATATACTGTAGAGTACATCAGATATACTGTAGAGTACATCAGATATATACTGTAGAGTACATCAGATATACTGTAGAGTACATCAGATATACTGTAGAGTACATCAGATATATACTGTAGAGTACATCAGATACTGTAGTTTAGCACATGAAACAAATCCAACTCTAGCCAACTCTGTGGGTCTGGCATCAACGTTGTGTAAAGCTCTTAATCCATTTTGGACTGAGGTCCAATAAAAAAATACTTCTAAATCCTAACATTTTTCTGAAAACCCCATGTTTCTGTGTCAGTGGTGCTCAACCTTTTTCATGTCAAGGAATTGCCCCAGAATTATCTCTATTGGGCCACGGACCCCCATCTCAAAATATGTAGTTCCAGGGACCCCCCCACCCAGAAGCCAATATTTTAGTTAAAAATGTTCTGCTCTGAAATATATATTCAAAGATTTGCACCACATTTTCACGATTTTTCAAAAATAGCAGATCTACAAACTCGTAGCGCAGCTTGTAGATCTGCTATTTTTCAATATCTGAAGTATAACATAATGCTTGAAACGCCAACAGGGGTTCCCGCCCACAATGAGTTAATGTGTCAAGCGGTAATAAAACACATAATGAAATGAAATAAACACACCGTATACTCCCATATATATTCTTATCCAACAGTCAATATCTCATGATTGATGCTGGACCTTAGTGGACCTTGGTCATGCTATTAAATGGCTTTTATCAACATTTAAGTGAAACATGACCCTGCGATTTTACGACGTCGCGTTCCCAGGACTTTTAGTATCCATGTACAAGGAAAACAGGTTCTCAAGCAAATTGTTAAATTGAATGATTTAGTCAGGTGATCTTAAAGCGTTTGACATGCAACTGTACTTTTAAGTAGCATTTGATTACACTGTGACACATTACAAAGACTGCCAGCCATTTATAGCATTTAATTGTAAATAGAAACGGAATGGAAGCGTTTTACAGATTGTGAATGTTCCTGTACTTGTAAAACCTTCAGGAAGCTTCCTCACAGCTGTTTCTAGTACTTTACTACTAGATCTAGATATTAAACCACATAATGGTCTTGAAACCCATCTCTTCAGACACCAGCTGACCCCTATATAGACCTCATTATTTCCAGTGCTTTGGCCTAGATAATGATAATGAATTTTATTTACATAGCACTTTTCCAAACAGTTACAAAGATAGATAGATAGTAGATAGATGCTAGTTTATAAATCATTAACATCACAGACAGAGTTGCCATTCTAAATGAGCATTCTGGTTTCGAAAATAACGGTGTTTTAATTGGGACATCCATGCTTAGTTTAACATAAGGTTAATATATGGATTAAGCCATTTTGGGGCGGGAACCCCTTTTGGTGTTTTAAGCATTATGTTACACTGTAGCTATTGAAAAATAGCAGATCTACATGCTCATAGCGCGGCACAGAGTGCCACGAGCTTGTGAAAATGTCTTTGAATATATATTCTTTCAGAGCGAAAGTTTTTAACTCAAATCTTTGCTTCTGAGGGGGTCACTGGAATAACATATTTTCAGATAGGGTCGGTGGCCAAATACATATATTTCTGGGGGTCCTCGACATTAAATAGTTTTAGAACCACTGATATAGAAACAGAGGTTTCATTTTGGAACATTTTGTAGAATATCGTGTTATATCGGTTTAAATGGGAGAGACCAATCTCTCTCTTTTCTCTGTCTCTCTCCCATTGCGTTCCATTTCTCTGTCTATCTGTGTGTCACATGCACACACTGCTGGCATGGACTGACACCTTTCAGATAATAGCTACTGCATGTATAGATTAATCCAGGGGTGTAATGGAGGGGGGACACCCCCCCCCCCACTTCTCTCACGTCTAAAATTATTTTTCATTCATTATCCACTGAGCCTGGCTGAGGTGTTAATGCAACACCCATGGCTGCAGCTATGGCTGCACCCAGCTGGGCACCGCTCCATGGATTGGTCTATATCTCATATCCTACAAAGTCAAATTACTTTTCAGCTTCAAATATTCTGCTCTACCATTATGCTTTCAGCCTGAGACATCTAGCTCACTGGTCTCTCCCTCCTGAACGAGCCCCATCGTGGTCTCAGATAGAGAACCACTTCTCTGATAGCCTACCTTTGGTATATTTTACCACTGCTCAACTACCTGAGGTTTTTAGTGACCATCCCATTTTTCTCCACTTACGTTTGGTGTGGAAGAGAATGTCGCTTTTTTCAAATTTAACTTATACCTTAACCCATCTTCCAGTATTTGGCTGAATCCTAAACTCCTTATTGATAGAAGACCATTCATTTGGAATCTATGGGTAGAAAGAGGTATTCTGGCTCTGAAAGATTTGTATGAGGGAGATACATTTAAAAGTTTCACAGAACTTGCTGATCAATATGGTCTTCCACCTAATCACTTCTGGAAATATCTTCAAATTCGGCATTTACTCACCCCAATATGCCGACAGAGTTTGACCTTTTGAAAACGGTGTTAGCAATATTTGGAACTGGGCATGAGGCGTCAACATATTATTCAATTATGATAGCACACCAAGGTCAGCCCTCAAGCGTAAAGAGTGTTTGGGAGGCTGATTTAAATCAATCCTTTACTGACGGTGAATTGAAGATGATTCTACGGAACTCAAAGAAGATGTCCCGTGAACTTAGAACCAGATTAGTTCAATTTCAAATAATGAATAGAGTCTACTGGACTCCGAGAAGATTGTTCAAGGCTAAGCTCAGAGATAGTCCGGTTTGCTGGAGGTGTGATGAGGACCTCGGTACACTTATTTATGTATTGTGGGAGTGCCCTAGGGTACAGACGCTATGGTGTGCTATTCATGAGAATATAATGCAAATCACAAACCAGGATATTCCTTATACACCGGCTCTCTTTATTCTGGGTGATCCATCGCCACTAAAACACCTCCCTGCACCTCTAGCTGACTGGATTCAAACAGCATTAATGGTGGGCAGGAAGATCATTGTTAGGAATGGAAGTCTGAGGTTTTACCTCCAGCACATGTATGGTTCACTCAGCTCGGTATTGTGGCTGCTTTGGAGAGGTTATCCTTTAAGATGAACAATCAGTTGGATAAATATGATCTGAAGTGGGACGTGTTCCTCAGTCATGTTGCAGGTCCCTTGGTGTGATCCATGGTCAGGCAATGCCCTCTTGATCGTTTATTGTATTACTACACATTATGATACGGTTTTTTTTCCCTTTATTTTTATTTGTTCATCTTATCTATCTTGTCTGTCCATGAATACGTATTCTTCTGTTATTGCTTGTGTTTGTATTGTAGGTTTTCTGTTTTATGTGTTTGTAAAAAATCTAAAATAAAGTACTGATCATAAAAAAAAAATACTTTTCAGCTTTATGTCAAATTGACCGTGAAGGTTTGTAGCCACCATGTCATGGGCCATGGCACGGTGAAAACCTGACATTTCAATTGATTAACAGATCAACAATTTTAACAATCATAGACACTGGAGCAGCTCAGACAGTTAAAGCCTTTTATTCAGGTGCTAGTACAAGAAATGACCGACGTTTCAATCTTTCGGTCCAGTGCTGCTCCAGTGTCTATCCCTTCTGCAACGGTCCCTGCTCCTGTGATGCACCAGACTAGCTCTGGTACATAGCTCTAATGCGTTTCATCTAAATGCAACGCATTAGAGCTATGGACCAGAGCTAGCATCAGACTAGCTTTAGTATTAATGGGCTGAGGTGCCCTTTGTTCAGACAGACAGATGGATTGGATCTGGATAATGAATGTGAGATAGAGAAACAAAAGGAAGGAGATTATGTTCTATGTACAGTACAACTGGCCACATGCCGCTACTCTTTTGTGGCTGTAACTTTTCCATGTAATCTATTTTTGTGCTCTGCCATTAATACCATTATGCCAAGCAATCAGGTTGTTGACCTGGGTGCACATGGAGACATTCAATGTTTTTGCTTGCAGTCGAGTCTATATGACATTCTCAGATGTGACAGCCAGGCTCTTCACACTTCCCTGATCTTTCACTCAGTGGCGTGCACAGATAGACACTAGGGGGTGCTAGAGCACCTCCTGCCCTTTTGGCAATGTGCTAAAAAAAAAGAAAAACGTTATTTCTTTCCCCCTAATTTGTAGTGTGTGGACCATGCGGTGACATTGATCAAATCTTGATAAAAAACGCTTCTACTATATTATTTAGGCCCCCACAATCTAAAGCTATGTTTCTATGTCAGTGGTTCTTCGATAAAAAAATAAATAGCAGACCTACAAGCTTGTAGCGCGCCACTCGGTGGCGCGCTATGAGCTTGTAGATCTGCTATTTTTCAATAGCTAAAGCACCAAAATGGGATCCCGCCCCAAAATGCGCTGCACAAGGTGCCCTTTTTTCACTTGAGCACCTGCCCCTCTAAATGTCTGTGCACGCCACTGCTTTCACTCAAAGTTCCCTGATTGTGCAAAACATTGTCTCTGCCATGCCTTTCGGCCTGGCAGAGACAATATGTTATGCACCCTGTGTAACCCTACAGTATGTCCATCATTATGTACAGTATGTCTGTGTACTGTACAGCTAATCTCTGCAGAACCTCTGCCCCAACATATTCACATGGGCCTGTTAATATACTGTAGTGCAGAATTTGTCCAAACATTACGTGAATCGGTACACAAGTATCTCTAGTCATTAAATGAAACGGATCTTTAAGATTTTTCTTATTCCATCCTGATTGGCCAAGATTGGCTTCAAAGTTTGCAGGAGTACGTGCTCCGTTTTGAACAAAGGGCCTTAAAGGTATATTCAGTGATTTCACTCAAAAAACCTTAGGTTTCGTTTTTGGCTGTGGGACCCAGCCTTTCGTCCAATCAGGATAGAGAGTCAAAAACGAAACCTAAGGTTTTTTGACCCCCAGGGGTTAACTGGGGACAGGGAGGAACTCCTTATATGGCCAGCACACTCTATAGTAAGGAGGATTATCACAACAAAACAAAAAAATAAGTGATATTTGAATTAAGTGAAATCACTGAATATACCTTTAATTGAACACAGCATGCCACATGAAGTCTTACTTGGCCAAGGAAGAAATGCCATTTGAAGGTTTTTTCTAATCAGACTCATGGTGGGGCTACAACATGCCCATTATCTCCTTCAAATTTCACACAAATAAAAAATGAAAGCTAAATATTGAATGTCTCTACTAGAGAGGGGCACGGTGGCACAGTTGGTAGTGCTGTCGCCTCACAGCTAGAAGGTCCTGGGTTCGATTCCCGCTGGGGACGCTGTGGGTGCTGGCGGCGTGTTTCCTCTCCGCGTCATCAGTGCCCATACCCGAAGGCGGGGTTGGCGAAAGGGCCTTTCTGTGTGGAGTTTGCATGTTCTCCCCGTGTCCCCTAGGGTAGGTACCCTCACAAAAACATGCAGTAATCCTGGTCTCTAAACTGCCTCCCCCTGGCCAGCCGGGACGCCTGATGGAGGGGAAAGGAACTGGTTGGAATAACGTGCTCCTTCCACGCGCTACGTCCAACCAGGGAAACTCCCCCCTGTCAGGTGTAAAGGAGCAACTTGGACACTCAAGCATGAAGGAAGCATGAGTTCAAGTCCGTTGCTCTCCCTAGGTTGGTGGAGGGTGTGTAGAGCCCAGGATCACATCACAGGATGATTGACACAGGGGTGAAAAATGGGTTACAAAATTGTGGGACAAAAAATATAAAAAAAAAAAAAAAAGAATGTCTCGACTGCATGCAGCCATGTGCACCCATGTGATCAAGACTGATCTGTTAGATTTTTCATATCTGTTCATTAAGGGAGAGTTCTTCTGTGTGGAATTTAGAGTGTGAGATTTATACTAGGCCAAATAATATCAACCTTTTTTTCTTGCGGGAAGGTTTTAATTGCTTTTGGGAAGAGGAGTGTTCCTCCCACATGACGTGTACTGGGAACGCATGGCACAGTGCGCTCCCTCTTACAGGAAACCAGCGGTGAAAATGTCCCAATGACTGTCTGCCACACATCAGTGATTATCTGGGTCCTCTCCTCTCTCTATCTGTCTTTCTCACACACACACACACACACACACACACACACACACACACACACACACACACACACACACTTCCAAACCATTACTATCCATCAGAACAGGAGTCAACAGAGATGATCCCTCCCAGCTCACCCTACCCTCAGAGACCTACCCTACCACCCTACCTATCAGAAATGATCCCTCCCAGCTCACCCTACCCTCAGAGACCTACCCTACCACCCTACCTATCAGAAATGATCCCTCCCAGCTCACCCTACCCGACACGGTCAAAGCAGCCTTGAGGTGAGCAGGTGGGGAGCATCACTTGTAACCACTGGAGGCCAACGTATAGAGACAATGACATGCACTCCCACCACCAAAGTGCCAACACATTTGGCCCTACTGGTTTTTTTTAATGCTTTACATGTATGCACTTTAATTAGGACTGAGCAGGTATACTGTAGGTTGATTCGTTTTTTTCTTTTATTTTTTCTTTTTTTTACAAACAGACAATACAACAGAACAATACAATTACTTAAAAAACAAACAAACAAAACAAAACAACAAAAACATACAGTACATACTTATATAAATACAATATAATAAAATAAGGGCACTTATTTTGTTGTTGGTAACAACAACAGATTCCTTATGGCCACAAGACCAAACAGCTGCAGAGAATACAATTACACATTTTCAGTTTCCACCATCAAATAAGATACATCATTAACCGTAATGTATTGGATGGATAAACCGTCCCCATATTTTATCAAACATCTTTTGTTTATTCTTCAGAGTATAAGTGATTCTTTCCAGAGGAAAGACACAATGATGGTTGATTAGTATTTTACTCATGGTACACATAATACTGTGGCTGGAATTTAACTCGAGACCTTTGGATAACAAGGCTGCTTTATACACTAACCACTTGGCTACCTATAGCTGCTGCTACGTCTCCCTCTCACAAGTAATGTAATAATTCAAGCTGGACTGCAGCAGCATATCATATTTGCTTTACTGTTGATGTTATCTTGCATGTGACTGTTTGTGTTTTATCATCACTTTTATCATTACAAAAACACAAAGCAAAAAAAGGACTAGTAATTTCCATTAGCGTCTGAGCAGAGCACCATCTGTGTGTATAGCACAGACAATTAGTTGGGTCACTGGCTGCATACCTTGCAATCTGTTTATCAATACCAAGATTTTAACTGTAATAACAGATGCTTACTCACCCCAAACCCTCCCTCTCCCCCAATTTACCCAAAGCAGCAGAAACCGTTTGATGTTCTCATTTTCACCCCCTGTGTTATTGTTTATTCCAAACCAGATCAAATGAACTGTTCTTGCATGACTCCCTACATTGAGGTGCAGTAATGCAGCGACCCAGGGACAGGACTATAATAATAATAATAATAAAACTTTATTTGTATAGCACCTTTCATGACATGAAATGCAGCTCAAAGTGCTTTACAGAACAATGGAGAATAAAAGAAAAGCAAGGCAACGCCTGACGAAGGTACAGTGGGAGCTTGTTCCATGCCGACGGCCCGTAGAAGCAAAAAGCTGCTTCCCCGTATTTTTTTGTTGCCATTTTTTTAGGCAAAGCGAGCAGGCCAGCAGTGGAAGACCTTAGGGGGCGGTTTGGGACATATTTAGGCAGGCAGTCATGTAGGTAGGAAGGTGCGAGACCATTGAGAGCTTTATAGACAAGTAAAATAATTTTAAAATCAATCCTAAAAACAACAGGAAGCCAGTGCAGTGATGCCAAAACTGGAGTAATATGTTCTCTCATCTTAGTTCTAGTTAAAACTCTGGCTGAGTTATAGAGGGTATGCACATGACATCATCATCAAACCCGGACGTTATGCAGGAAGAGTGGTAAAAAAACTACTTTCTGGCCTTGACAACCCATGCATCCAAACATAAAAGTCCTGTCTGATTGCATTAAACAACATTAAACAATGTTAAACTCACTTTTCCTGTTGCTTTGCCACTCGATGTGCCATTCACTTTAAGCATGCGCATATACCTTCTATTGCTTTTTTCTCCGAAGTCTCCTGAACTTGAACACAGTATTTTGCCGTTGAACTTTTTTTTCTTCTAAATCCATGTCGTTACACCTGCATCTCCACTAGCTGCAGAGTGCTGGGTTGCGCCCCGAAAACAGCTGATCTACAAGCTCTCAACGCGTCGCGCTGCGACGCGTTGTGAGCTTGTAGATCTGCTATTTTCGCTATTTTTGTCCAAAAGTGCCCTCTTAAGGAGATTTCAGCCCCTGCCCCCTCTAACACTCTCTGCACGTCCCTGTAACGACCCACCACTGCCCTCAACAACCAGCAGCAGCTCTACACGTGCCCCCTGCCCCTGCAACGACCCACCACTGCCACCAACAACCACCACCAGCTCTACACGTGCCAGGTTGCCACAATAAAGGACAACTTCCCACTCTCACTTCTACAAAGCTGCCAGCATGTCATGTGATCTCCAGTGTGATGCCCGGTCCATCCTGAGGTCACCCTGAACCGCTGACCGCAGGGAGACCTCCTCGCCCTCGTCACCCGGAAGGTCAGGGCAGTTTTGATTCCGTTTTCTCGTGCATAACATAACTCTCAGAGTTAAAGACCTGCAAACCAGCTCAGTGGCCTTGTGGTCAGAGTGAGACTGGGAGGTCGGGGTTCAATCCCCGGCCGGGTCATACCAAAGACTTTAAAAATGGGACCCAGTGCCTCCCTGCTTGACACTCAGCATCAAGGGTTGGATTGGGGCATACTAGCGTCATGTCCAGGGGGTGTACTTGTACATCAAGCTGCCTCATGCTACAGCAACAGGAGATAGGCTCCTGCCCTAAGGGCCTCATGGCTACAGAAACAGGAGATCCAGGCTCCTGCCCTATGGGCCTCATGGCTACAGAAACAGGAGATAGGCTCCTGCCCTAAGGGCCTCATGGCTACAGATACAGGAGATAGGCTCCTGCCCTAAGGGCCTCATGGCTACAGAAACAGGAGATCCAGGCTCCTGCCCTATGGGCCTCATGGCTACAGAAACAGGAGATAGGCTCCTGCCCTAAGGGCCTCATGGCTACAGAAACAGGAGATAGGCTCCTGCCCTATGGGCCTCATGGCTCGGCAAGCCTACTTTACTTTTTACTTAAGACTTTTTACTTAAGTCCATTTGGAAATCCCTCAAAGAACCCTGGGGTCCCTGCTGGACCCAACTTTGAGAGCCATTGGTTTAGAATCAAAAGCACAGGAAGTAGCCTAACCCTATACACAAAGGTGGCTCATATAAAAGTGCCGGAGTGAAAATGGTCATCATTAATATGTTCAATGATACCGTATAATTATACAATACTACACAGATTATATTGTATCATCTTAACATTCAAAAAGGTAGGAGCGCACACCAGTAGTGGGTAGGTGCTGACCGCAGGAGATAAAACGTGGACTAAGAAAGAAAAGAGGCCGCACAGCTCGTAGTCACGATGCTATACACTTTATTAGGCCAACGTTTTGGCTAGCAGGTTGCCTTCTTCAATACCCTCTCATAACTCTCAAATGTCATCATCTTAACATTCAAAATTTGTGACAAAGAGAAGTGCAGTTTCCATTATGAGTGTAAAATGTGTGCACTCTGCAGATTGACATTGACACTAGGAATGGTTTATGAACAACAAGTGAGGCGTTTTGGCAGTGAGAGAGAGAGTGAACTCGACGGCACCCCTTGGGAATTTGTTGATAGGGGCATAACCTTCCATGTTCCTCTTACTGATGGATCAATCTGATCCTGGGCATGTAGGACTTCTCCTTTCTCTAGGCCAGCTGTTTCCGGAATGAGAGGGCACACTGTTTTCATTTATTAATTCATAATTCCTTTACCCTCACACATCACACCCAAATGAAAAACACTGATTTGTGTGCAGGGTGCAAAGGTTTTTCCAATCGGAGTTCATGAAAGCAAATTGAGGTTCTAGCTACACGCGAGGTGGGAAGTATTGGAACTGCTTGGGGATAATAATTTATAAGTAAAGAATGATTCCTTTCAGAACAAGTAACAAAGAAAGGTCAGTCCGTTGCTCTCCCCAGGTTGGCAGAGTGTAGCGCCCATGATTACAAAATAAAATATATATATTTAGAAGTAACAAAGAAACAACACGTTACCTTTACAAACTGTCTACTATGTCAATTCAGGCATGAAGTATTTCTTATGAGTGGTGCAAGTTGTGCAACCACTCCTATAGACAGCTGTGGGTCCCTGTGTCCGAGCACGAAAAAGGCACTATAGCGTTTTTTCACCGCCAAGTGTCACTGTTGCACAGCCTAACACACAGACACACACAGGCCAGGGAGGAGGGCTTGTACAGTACAGTACAGTACAGTACAGTACAGTACAGTACAGTACAGTACAGTACAGTACAGTACAGTACAGTACAGTACAGTACAGTACAGTACAGTACAGTACAGTACAGTACAACTCACTTCAGACGGGACACACACACACACACACACACACACACACACACACACACACACACACACACACACACACACACACACACACACACACACACACACACACACACACACACACACACACACACACACACACACACACACATTTTAACCATTTATGTATGTCCATGCACACAAAGGAGATTCATACAAGGACACAAATAGTAAAGGTGCAGTAAGGTTACACCTACAAAATCATGGCATGTGTTTTCATGTTACAACAGGCATGTCACTCAGCATCTATCTACTATGGGTATAAGTAGCAACGTCTCTGCCATATGTGGCGGCTGCCAATTATAGCAGAGATACTACAATACTTTGCCAGCCTTTTTGGCTCCTTTTTGGGCATCCCACGTTGTTGGAATCCTCTAACAACCAGTCTGTGGGTATGTCCTATAGCAGGGGTGGGCAACTGGCGGCCCGGGGGGCCACATGCGGCCCCCACCTTCACTTAATGCGGCCCTCAGGTTAATGTCAGAATACTGATATAATATTGGTTTCAGCTGTTTACAATTCCACAAAATGCAAACATGACCCGCTTTATTTACTTCAGTCTAAATTAGTAGCTCAATTGCTCAACACCAGTATAATTAAAGGCATTTGAAATGACATGAAAATGTTAATTTTCAGGATTCCAATTCAAAAAACAGAAAAGAATTCAAGATTTAAATTCGAACATGAGCTTGTAGATTGGCTATTTTTGCTACGACAGCAATATATGGCCCTAGGCAGTTGGTGTGGAAATATAGTGGCCCTCTCCATCGTCAAAGTTGCCCACCCCTGCCCTATAGGCTGCCAAATATAAAACCAAATACAGTATAGTCTGCACCTACTGTACTGTATAGCCGAGCCCTGAGATGTTATGTAGAAGAAGTGGTTGGTATTTTATGACCTTGGTCATAAAGGCTTCCTCTAGGCTGTGGTCAAAGGTGCTGCTATCTCTAATACAGACACTTCTCTGGACTCTTCATCGACCACAACAACATTGGCTGTCTAAGCATGTCTGGGTTATCACAGAGTTGGAACATGGATGGAATGACCCAGGAACGTTTGAACATTCTCACCGAAGATGCATGATATTTTGATATGTCCTTTGCTATGAGTTCCACTATTCTATCATGGCGTGCTACTATGCATCCCTTTGTATGCATAACATCCATTCAAGATGAGTGTTTGACAGTGTTCTGTGGTGTGGTGCAAGCAATGAATCTGGGGGGAAGGACTTGCAGTCTGGCTTTAACTGTGAATGTTAAAGAGTCGTCACCTATAAAAGCTTCATTCGTCCTGCTCTTTGAGATGACACACCGCTAACCGAAGCTCTAGCTGGTTTTGCTTTTCATTCTGTAGGTTTCACTTTGCTTATCCTTTTGTTTTATGTTAGTTCCCTTCAGGAAGGAACGTCAGGTTAAGTTGTAGTTATTCCCCAATTTGTCGTTAGATTTCAGTTAGGTGAGTTTATTGTTTTGTCTCTCCATTTAGTTTTTGGGAGGGAAACCATATTGTAAGTTGTACTGTTCCACTCAAATATGTATCCTATTTATAATATCGTCGATTCGTCTACTATTGATCCTCTATAATAAATGATTGCTTATATACTTGAAAGTCTATTAACTTTCTCAATGTAAGTGAGCCATTTGTTTGCATGAAACAAACTTTTGTAACTCTCTAAACTTTTTGACTGAAAAGTCAAAAAGTAAAGACTTTTTCAACTTTGACTGAGGTTTCCTGTCCCGTTCATGTTATGTTTACCCATTTATCCCTAGACATTCTGGGTCGCGCGCACACACACACACGCACGCACGCACACACACACACACACACACACACACACACACACACACACACACACACACACACACACACACACACACACACACACACACACACACACACACACACACACACACACACACACACACACACACACACACAATCCTACTAATTTATATGATACCGCAGCTGTAGAATGCACATTTAATCTATTGGAAATATTCTATTTTCATAGAACTAATATCCGCTACATTACCTTGCATATTTCCTGTGTAATTGTAGATTGCAGAAAGCACTCATATGTTCATGATAGCGGACCACATACCTACTGCACGCACAAGATGTTCCGACCCTGTTCAGAGGTATAAATCTAAATGGTAAATGGTGCATTTATATAGCGCCTTTATCCAAGGCGCTTTACAGAGATTGTGCATCACATTCACCCATTCACACACACATTCATACACCGATGGCAGCAGAAACCATGCAGGGCACCAACCAGCACATCAGGAGCAATTAGGGGTTCATTGTCTTGCTCAAGGACACTTCGACCACTAACTCTGGGGGAGCCCAGGGTCGAACTGCCGAATAAATCTACATTTATTCCACCTAAATCAAGAAAGCCCTCTCTATAGATGCCGTTTGGTGGATAGGGATATTTCTGATTATGAACAGGGGAAAAGAATATAAAGTGGCTGATAATCTGTCACGGGAGCAACGTGACAGTGTTGTTTTTGGCAGCAAATTTAGATTTTAGTTTTAGTCAGTCTCTTTGAATAGTTTTCACTTAGCTTTAGTCACATGTTAGTCACACGTGTTAGTCTAGTTTCCGTCGACTAAATGTCTATTGTACGTCTCTAAATGTTTTGATGAATGTCGACTAAATCTACAGACTAAAATGTATTTTGGCGGGGCCTTGAAGCTGAAAATAGCCGATCTACAAGCTCACAACGTGTCGCGCTGATTTCCATCAATTCATGAATGCTCAAAATTACCATCTGATAATTAATTCACCATGGCAGCAAGCTCAAAAGAAATGAAGCAAGGACAGATTCCATCCGAGCCCTACTCACAGCGGCACAGAAGGTTAAATCAGGACTCCGTTAGGTCGAATACTCCTGTAAACAAAGTCTGACTCATTCATGTTTGTCTGTTTCAACAGCATTTGTTTTGGTTTCCATCATATTTGTTTTGTTAGGAAAATAAACATGTATTATGTTATACGTATACACCATTGTTGTTTCCCTCTCCTGTAATGTCTGTGCTAACACGGGGTTCTTTTAAAAAAACAAAATAAAAAGTTGGTCACAAAAAAAACTAAAAAAAAAACTTTCTGGACATTTTGATAATCACAAGGAAAACGATAACCAAACTAATTTGTACCGGAAACCTACTGATAGGAATTCCATTCTACACGGTGACTCATATCATCCTCTCTCTCTCTCAAAAGGATCTCTCAGTTCAAACCGCATTAGACAGATCTGCGGCTCTAATGAAGACTACAGTGCCCGAGCCAGGGAATTAGAGGACCGGTTCAAGAAGAGAGGGTACAAACAACCCTGGATCCACCATGCAGCACAAAGAGTTTCCGGTATATCACAGAATGAATGCCTTACCACCAACAGGAGACACAGAGAGACTGAACAGAGAGTGTTCTGTGCAGCACTTGAATATTCACCTGCTCTACAGACCCTTAAAAACATGCATATCCATCCGCTCCGCAACAATGTTATCACTAGCCCTGTAGTGCATTTCTGCAAAAGCAGGTCACAATATGTCTCTACACTCAGATATACAGGGATTATTGATCCAACCCCGATGTAGAGGAGGGGGGGGGGGGGGCATCAATCAATAACATCCTTTTAAAAGAGTGAGCTTTTGTGGATACACACATTACAGACTCTCACTCCAAAAGGACTACTCTAAACGAAGATCATGATATATCAGACCTTTTCTATAAATGGCATCGTGTTGTGGATATATATATGCCTCTGATTTCAATCATTACATTCTGTTTATGTCATGTTGTTTAACTCCATCTGTATCTAAGTTCATATTTATAGACAGTATCTTCTTCTTCTTAATGGGTCATCTCCTGGTTGTTTTTCATATTTCTGTTGGCAGACTCTCCTGTTTTTAACTGTGCATAATAAGGTATTTTGTTGTCCGTTTTTTGCTTACATTTAGAGTAGACAAGAGGTATGATGGCTTTATTTGTCAGCCTGAGTTATTTTTGTGTACGTTTTACAGTGTCTGTAAATTGTTGGGATAAATATGAATATACTGTATATCATGTATGTATTTAATGCAATGCATATACATTGAGACTTGTACTCAACACTTGTCATTGGGTCACCTGACCGGTGACATTGATTGGGACTGATGGTTGATGGGACATAGGTGTGGCATGTCACACTGTACAGTGGCGTGCACAGACATTTAGAGGGGCAGGTGCTCAATATTAGAAGAATTGATCAATGTCACCATGGTCCACATACTGTACAGTGTACAGTGTACAAAATAAATGATTTTTTTTCTTCTTTTTGTTTTAAGGGGCACATTGCTGTCCAGAGGGAAAAGGGCAGTGGGTGCTCTAGCACCCCCTATTGTCTATCTGTGCACGCCACTGACACTGTATATATATATATGTGTATTGTTGTCTACTCCTTCCATCTGAAGGTCTGAAGAAGGGCTACTGCTCGAAAAGTTACCACTTTAAGAAAAGAAATCTCGGAGCAGAAAATGGCGTGCGGATTTGTTTCATTTATCTACTTGTGACTTTATTTAATCTATATAGTAGGCACTTGGATGTGCGTGTTCTTTGTGGTTGTTTTCAGCCTCCCTAACTACCTCATATTCTTTGTTCTTTGTGGTTGTTTTCAGCCTCCCTAACTACCTCATATTCTTTGTTCTTTGTGGTTGTTTTCAGCCTCCCTAACTACCTCATATTCTTTGTTCTTTTTGGTTGCTTTCAGCCTCCCTAACTACCTCATATTCTCCCAAGAGATACTCTACTACCATCAGGGACATCACAGCTGGCATGCCCCCCCCCCCCTCCCCCACAGCTCCGTATTGAAAACAAGGAAACAAGGCATACGGCCTCCAATTGGGAAAAAGTGGTCAATTAGCAAAACTAAAACAACATGCTGTGGAACAGTGGAAGCATTAGGCTACTTTTTATAAAAACCTGA
Organism: Protomyctophum parallelum; assembly: GCF_964188405.1. NCBI lineage: Eukaryota > Metazoa > Chordata > Actinopteri > Myctophiformes > Myctophidae > Protomyctophum > Protomyctophum parallelum. The sequence goes on from NC_139717.1 coordinate 6,599,734, forward strand.
ACCACTGTTCATCATTCATCACAGTGAGTGGGCAGACAAATGGACCTGGTTCAAGTACCTTGTAAAGTAAACGTGTGTGCGTGTGTGCGTGCACATGCATGCGTTTGTGTGCTAATTGGATATAGAGGGTATATGCGCGAAACCGGAAGTTATGCAGGAACGCCAACTGAGTGGCAAAAAACTACTTTCTGGCCTTGACAACCCATATGCATCCAAACAGAAAAGTCCTGTCTGATTGCATTAAATTAAACAACATTAAACTCACTTTGCCACTCGATATGCCATTCTTTTTTTATTATTTATTTACCCAGGGAAGTATAGCTGAGCACAGGTGCTCATTTTCAGCAACGCCCTGCACATAGAAACACACACATTAAAACCTGGGAGCTGACCAGCGCAGCCACAGTCTGATACTGTTGGCCACAAAGCAGCTCCAGGGGGAGCAGTTGGGGTTTCAGTGCCTTGCTCAAGGACACTTCAGTGGTGTTGGGTGATATAACAGTCACTTCCCCACCCAGATCTTTCCTGCCCGTCAGTGGAATCGAACCGGCAACCTTTCGACAACAAGGGCGCTTCTCTAACCCTTAGGCCACCGCTGGCCCCATTCACTTTAAGCATACCCTCTATACTAGACCTGTGCCCGTCTGCCACCGGCCTTTTTCTTTTCTTTTTTTTAAATCTGGAATGCCTGTAGAGTGCAAACTGATTGTGAAGAGTGGACTGACTTACGCCAGGGCTCCACTGGGCGCGTCTGCGGCGCGTCTGCGGCGCGTCTCCGTCCGCGTCGGGAATGTGCCCTTTTAATCAATGGAGGGTGGCTCCACTGCCCGCGTTGCGTCGCGTCTCCGTCACCATAAAATTGAACCGGTTCGTTTTTTGACGCACGCACGCGTGACGCACGCGTGACGCAACGCGCCCAGTGGAGCCCTGGCGTAAGTAATCAAATGGCAGGTGTGGGGAATCCTGCAGGTGTAGCCTGGGGTTGCAATGGAATTGGAATGGGAATTAGGCTAATTAGGCCCACATGGCAACCGTGTATCCAACCGACTCAAGGCCGGACACTGCGTGCACTCTGTGTGGTGGTGTGGACTGTGGAACGCGTGTGTTTGAAGTCGGTGGGGCGAACGGTTCTCGAGTTACGTGGATTACAGACACATATACAGAGCACCGGCGTTAGGGTCCATTGGGCCACCGGGGCCGGCCGGGGGCCAGTCTGTTTAGAGCTGGCCCAGTCTGACTTTGAAAACACAAGAAAAACAACAAGAGATAGCTAACATTGGCAGCCCTTCATTCACCCCCTGTGCAACAGTGTGCATGCAAATTACTGTTAGTAGCGAACCACAGCAAGCTGCCTTTGTTTTCAATGGTCCCCACTCCCCAGCAATTCGGCAAAACCGTTCACACCTATGTCGGAGTTGCCTATGTCCCGTGATTCCAATTAATTGGCCCAGTCAATAATTTAATCCACGCTACGCGCCTGATACAGAGACGTGGTGAATTTATAATATGAACACTGTTCCCCAGTTTCACGTTGCCAGACATCCATCCGTCTATAGTATCGATACATCTGGGGAAATCTAAACCATAATACTGTTGTATTATGGTCTAGAATCGTGGTGGGAATGCCCACTAATAAACCTACACTTGCTGCTTTGAAAAGCAACTACTTAATTGTGCCTGTCGGGCACCAGCCTACTTGGGAACGATGCAAGTTGGCAACAGTGAAAAATGAAACTCGGGATTACATACCCTACCCTAGTATATGCGATACCCGTTATACCACGATATTTGTGGTAATCGCAACATGGATTACAGACATACACACACATACACAGTAAATGTACAGAGATGTGGGGCTCCATTCTCGTCACCGCTAAACCCCTTATCCCTAAACTTTTTTTTTTTTTTTTTACTATTTTGCAAAACATTTTTTAATAGTTAAAATGGCCAGTCTACAAGCTCACAACGTGACAATGTAGATTGGCTAGTTGAACTATTCAAAAATGTTTTTCAAAATAGTAAAAAAAAAATGCTAAGAAGTTTAGGGATAAAGGGTTTAGCGGTGACAAAAATGGAGCCTGTGGTGTGCAAGCTCCTTCACAGTGGAAATATTTGTCTCTACATAAACTTGACCCGGGTTTGTGTAGGTGATTGATTGATTAAAAACGTTATTAACAGTTTGTAGAATCAGCACAAGAAAGCCGTTTAATATACAAGGTCTGCTATTAAGAGGATTAAAAATAACCCAGACAGCACTTAATTGGCTTAATTGTTTCAATTGGAGTCCTCCATTTTCAATCGATCAGAAAATGGTGGACAAGAACACCAGGTTGCTTGTTGATTGATTGCCTGGCTCTGGCTGGATAGGCCTACTAATATTCACATTAAGTGCATACCTTTGTGTTTGATATCGAATTTAAATGTTTTTGTTTGTTTGTTTGTTTAGTGTCTCCTTGGTTGTGTTGTTTTTGCAGCAGCCAGGGCCAGGCTAGGGGACGTGTTGCAAAAGTCAGTCAGCGGGGTGTGGTTTAATATTCTGACGTCGACGTTTTTGGGTTGACAGACAGTGAACCGAACGGACGGGGTTTTGCTGCACGTAGACACATTCACTCAGACCGTCCGTAGCTCCTGGGCAGATGACACGGAACCCGTCCGTATCGTGTGATATCATATGCATGGACTTTGTCAGTCAGTCAGTGGCGCAACAACAATGTGACTACAAATATAGGCAACACTTTCAGCGACAAGAAACTTACCGCCCCTTATTACCGCTTAGTGTGTGATCTAGTTGAATATAAGTGTTGATCCATAGCAGTGTCAGCGGTCTATGAAGACATAAACAGCCGGGCGGCGCGTCCTGTTCACCGGTATACTTCTACTCCACTCTGCCGCCACAACAAGCTGCCAAGCAACAACTTTCCCCCCAGCTGGCGTGCATTATTATCTGCCTGTGAGAGAGACTATAGCTGTGAGCCTGGCTGTGACTGACATTAAAGGTAAGAACAATAAGAATCCTTTCCTTTTTTAAAACGAACGGGACTCGACTAGTCTGCATTCTCGTGGTTCGGCATGAACAAACTTTTTGAGGCTAAAGTCCGTATTAGTGCCGTCAGGTCAAAATATGTAGTCACGTAGAGAGGCAAGCCAGCAAGCCCAACTATAAATAAATGTGATTTATTGTATACGATATACGGCCAAAAAGAAATCACATTACACACACACACACACACACACACACACACACACACACACACACACACACACACACACACACACACACACACACGTGTGCGTTCATTTTGTGTAGTCTATAGTCTCGAGACCTTTTCAATCTTGACAAAACGTTCTAAAAATGAGTCCCAAGTTTGTTATTGTTTATTTCCTGGTGTTATTTTTGTGAATATCAGGCTCTGGAAATAAACTTAGTCCCGATCGAGCTGTTCCCCATTATATCAACGTCACTGACATTCAATCAAAGGTCTGTCAATATGTGGAATATAGTATGTTACCTAATCAATCAGTTACTTGAACATATACCTGTTTACCAATCAGTTTATTTACAAGTCATAGCCTGCCCTACACCAAATGCAGCTCCAAGTGCTGAACATAAGTGGAAATAACCATAATAACTAATTAAGTAACACAAAAATTAAGTTAACATAAAAGCATGAAAATGAATATCCAGGGATCTCTCTCTTTCTCTTATATTTCATTCATTCATACAGTATTGTGTGTGTGTGTGTGTGTGTGTGTGTGTGTGTGTGTGTGTGTGTGTGTGTGTGTGTGTGTGTCAGTCACACATGAGCATAATATATCTGTAAAAAGTGCAATTCGAACTCGAAATAAATGCACAATAAAGCCAGTCTAAAGGGGTGTTTAACCTTTTCCTCTGACACCCTCATGTCCTCCAGAAAGCCATTCCACACCCTAGGACCATTCCATTAGCCTGTGCCTTAGGCTCAGAGCAGTGGTCCGGTCCGGGGACCACCAGCGGTCCTTGAGGGGGTTCCAGGTGGTCCCCATGCAGCTAAATGATGGAGAGTTGGTAACCAAATGGACCCTTATAGATCATTAACTCTTGAGAGTGTAAAATGAAACCAAATGGACCCGTACAGGTCCATTATTGTTAAACACCTGCATTACTCTACACAATTTGAGAATGTAGAATAATCGTGATCAACTTTTGCCTAATGGTACCAACATCAATACATGGAATTGTGGACAACAAAACCCTATCCAACAATAACAAGATATTATTAGAAGCTAAATGGCATCAAAATGGTGGTCCATATGCTGAATAAATAATGGGCCTTTAATTGATATGAAAAGGGTTGAAAACCACTGGTTTAGACCAGAGCAGAGGGCCATGATGGAGGGGTCTACTGGTTAGGGTAGGTCTACATCATGAGTCATAACATGTCTTAACCCATTCTGACCTGAGATCAGATTCATACGAGGTTTCCACTGGACACACACTGGTCTGATTAACCCATTCTGACCTGAGATCAGATTCTAGAAATGTCAGTCGCTCTTCGATTTAAAAAAAATAGCAGACCTACAAGCTCATATCGCGCCACTCGGTGGCGCGATATGAGCTTGTAGATCTGCTATTTTTAAATAGCTAAAGCACGACATGATGCCAACACCAAAATGGGTGCCCGTTCAGAATGGGTTAATAATACCATGTCAGTCATTTAATTGGGACTGAGATCATTTATCGATTTATAGACTTAATAAAATAATTTGACAATCAATTCTAAAACTAACAGGTCAATACTTTAGCCATTGCAGTGATTTGTCAGGTTTGATGTCAGTGTTTCCCCTAGCCAGAAGGGGGGGATTGTGTGTGTGTGTGTGTGTGTGTGTGTGTGTGTGTGTGTGTGTGTGTGTGTGTGTGTGTGTGTGTGTGTGTGTGTGTGTGTGTGTGTGTGTGTGTGTGTGTGTGTGTGTGTGTGTGTGTGTGTGTGTGTGTGTGTGTGTGTGTGTGTGTGTGTGTGTGTGTGTGTGTGTGTGTGTGTGTGTGTGTGTGTGTGTGTGTGTGTGTGTGTGTGTGAGAGAGAGATGTTGGACCAGTGCAGACGTATGCAACATTTTATTTTTACTGTCATTTGCAGTTATTTGCCTTTTTTGTCCTATTCGGTGCTTGTTTTGGTCCTGACTCCTGGGCAACATAATTTATGATCTGCTGAGTTTTGTATTCTGTCAAGTAGTTTGCTGGCATTTTGTGGTTGATCTAAGAAAGGACAGCATTGCAATAGTCCAGACTCCAGGGAAAATGTGTGCACTAAATCTCTCGGGTTGGCTGATTCCTGATGTGGACAATAATACATTTAGTCTGACTTCTGGGATTGTCTGCGACTTCAGTGTAGATGTTAGTTTCTCTCTCTCTGTCTCTGACTCCGCTTCAATGACCGGTACCTCCGTTTTGTCCCGGTTAAACCTGAGGAACGACTCTCCATTTTACAATTTAGGCATTTAGCCAGAGGGATTTACATTAAGCAAGAACAAAGAATAAAAAAAAGCATGGTAATACATCAAATACATACGAAGTATAGTTATCATGAAATATACGTAAGCTTAGAGTGTAACAGTGTTATTATACAGTGCTATGTTTACATAAAAGTCTACACACACTGCTCTCTAAGATATATAAGTTGAGCCTTTTCATACGCCTGTAGGAGGTGGAGGCTAGGTCAAGTACTGCGGCAAGTGCTATGTCGAGCTAAGATGGAGTCTGAAGAGGTGTGTTTTCAGACTGCGGCGGAAGATTGTCTACAAATGACTTCTAAATCCTGATAGTACAACCCAGATTCGGCACAAACAAGGGACTAAATTATTTTCACTCCTATGCCACCAAAATGTGGAACGCCCTACCAACAGTCATTAAGACATGTGAATCCCTTGACTCCTTCAAAACCGCTCTCAAAGGTCACCTACGGATGGCTGCAATTCGAAACTGGCCTCTGTAAAATCTGAATCCCCCCACCCCCCCCATTTCCCCTCACTGTATATGTATCTTTTCCCTTTTTGCTTCCTATATGATGAATTCCTGTTCTGTTCTTTAGCTACATAGAAATGTCTATTTGTATGTCTCAAAATGTTTTGATGAATTGAACAATGTGAACCCTGTTGTAAACAAGTGTAATGCTTAATCGGGTCGTCCACTCACAGTTAACAGTCTTTGTATTGAGTTTGTGCTTGAAATGTACTGGAATTCTGCAAACTGTTAATAAATATTTCAATCAATCAATCAATCAATCAATAGTTTTCTGAAAAACCCATGTTTCTGTCAGTCGTTCTCAAACATTTTCATGTCAAGGACCCCAAAAGAATATATGTAATTGGCCGCCGACCCCCATCTGAAAATATGTTGTTCCAGGCAGGAACCCTCCAGAAACAAAGATTTGACTTAAAAATAAATCAAAGGTCAAGATTGTTTGAAATTGTTCCCAGCAATAACTTGACTGTAGTTTTCTTTTTAATCAGCTTGTTGAGCAATCTGTTCTATATTCAGTCGCTGAGCTGAAGTGACTTTTCATGACTTTCTCCTCATTGGCTGACCTTTCAGCTACTGTAATGGGGAGTCCACATTGCGTTCCCATACTCTGAACGGGCAATTTGATGCCCCCAGTAAGGCTGGCCAACGTTGAAGCCTACTGGTTAAAGCTGGAACTGCAGGCGGGCCCGTGCATTTTGCCCAAGGAAACCCTGTTCTTCTGGGTAGGACACACTACACTAGGATAGTGCCGAGGAACGATACGAGCTTGTAGATCTGCTATTTCTTTTTAATCGTGAAAATGTGGCACAAATCTTTGAAATATATTCTTTCAGAGTGAACGTTTTTAACTCAAATGTTTGCTTCTGGGGTGGGGGGGGGGGGGGGACACAACATATTTTCAGATGGGGGGGGTCTGTGGCCAAATGCAGATAATTCTGGGGGTCCTTGACATGGAAAAAGGTTGAGCATCACTGACAAACTGTTGTGTCTCGAGAGGAGGCGAGCTTTTGTGACCCACAGGGGATCCTTTGGATTTAATTGATAATTCCCTGAAAAGACGTGCTGTGATTTGGAAAGTAGTCGCTGGAGTGCAGGGATGTGCTGTGGATATTTTTAACTGGTGGGGCGTGTACCGTGCACGCCAGTTAACTGGCGGGGCGTGTACCGTGCACGCCAGTTAACTGGTGGGGCGTGTACCGTGCACGCCAGTTAACTGGTGGGGCGTGTACCGTGCACGCCAGTTAACTGGTGGGGCGTGACGCGTGCACGCCAGCGATCACAGAGGGAAATGAAGTGATGGGGTTGGGTGTGAGCTGATGGTATTGCTGCGTTCACACAGGGCAGATTAAACGACGCAGTCTACCATTCATTGTCAGTGGAAGCCAGCGACGTGGCATTGCAAAGAAACAATGATGCATGTTGTAGCTACGTAGCTGCTCCAAATGAACGCACAGCGGGTCTTTGCATCGTTTCATCTGCCCGTCAGTGTGAACGCACCGATACCATCAGCTCACACCCTGGTCCTCTCAGCCTATGGGATCACAACTGTCAGTGCAGAAGAGGTCATCAAAGTTTTCATGAGGCAACTATTCATTTCAGTTCTCTACATTGTTGAAGAGAAGACTTTCCGCACACTCTTTACTTACGTAACAGTCGGTGCGCAGGCGATAACATACGACTTACGTAACAGTCGGTGTGTAGGCGATAACGCAGAAAACGTGTAGGAGAAGGAGGGAGACCTTTCACCTTGCCTGAGGAAGGTTGAAAGAACGAAATGTTGCACTTTGACGTTAAATAAATTAAAATTCAATCTACAATAAAATGTCAATCTTTGTTGCATTGGGTTGACTTTCTCTGAGAAGCAATATGTGTGGTTAGCAGATCATTGCCCTCTTTAGTCTGTTTACATAATCGATGGAATAAATCACACTAGTGACACTAAACAGTAAAATACTCAGTATTAATTTATCCATTTACTTGGAGAGTACAAATGCAACCAAATGGACCAGTATAGGCAGCATAGGACCCATAGAGGTGTGTTACGTGTACAGATGTAACCAAATGGACCCTGCTATCGGTCCCTTTTGGTTACATTCTCATGTACATACTCACAGAGTTAAATGTGAATACTGGGGATTTTACTATGTACAGCAGGGATGTGAGGGAGGACCTATTTTAACCTTCTTTTTCATATTTAATTTTAAAATAAATCCTCTCCCTTACACACTTGTGCCAGTGATCACCCTCCCCTGTGCCAATGACACCCGTGCTTTACTGCCTAAGGTTGCCTACCGCGGCCCTGATGTGCATCATGTTGGTACCCTGCCTCACTGCCTAAGGTTGCCTACCCAGGCTCTGATGTGCATCATGTTGGTACCCTGCCTCACTGCCTAAGGTTGCCCTACCCAGGCCCTGATGTGCATCATGTTGGTACCCTGCCTCACTGCCTAAGGTTGCCTACCCAGGCCCTGATGTGCATCATGTTGGTACCCTGCCTCACTGCCTAAGGTTGCCCTACCCAGGCCCTGATGTGCATCATGTTGGTACCCTGCCTCACTGCCTAAGGTTGTCTACCCAGGCCCTGATGTGCATCATGTTGGTACCCTGCCTCACTGCCTAAGGTTGTCCTACCCAGGCCCTGATGTGCATCATGTTGGTACCCTGCCTCACTGCCTAAGGTTGCCCTACCCAGGCCCTGATGTGCATCATGTTGGTACCCTGCCTCACTGCCTAAGGTTGCCTACCCAGGCCCTGATGTGCATCATGTTGGTACCCTGCCTCACTGCCTAAGGTTGCCCTACCCAGGCCCTGATGTGCATCATGTTGGTACCCTGCCTCACTGCCTAAGGTTGCCTACCCAGGCCCTGATGTGCATCATGTTGGTACCCTGCCTCACTGCCTAAGGTTGTCTACCCAGGCCCTGATGTGCAGCATGTTGGTACCCTGCCTCACTGCCTAAGGTTGCCTACCCAGGCCCTGATGTGCATCATGTTGGTACCCTGCCTCACTGCCTAAGGTTGCCTACCCAGGCCCTGATGTGCATCATGTTGGTACCCTGCCTCACTGCCTAAGGTTGCCCTACCCAGGCCCTGATGTGCAGCATGTTGGTACCCTGCCTCACTGCCTAAGGTTGCCCTACCCAGGCCCTGATGTGCATCATGTTGGTACCCTGCCTCACTGCCTAAGGTTGCCCTACCCAGGCCCTGATGTGCATCATGTTGGTACCCTGCCTCACTGCCTAAGGTTGCCCTACCCAGGCCCTGATGTGCATCATGTTGGTACCCTGCCTCACTGCCTAAGGTTGCCTACCCAGGCCCTGATGTGCATCATGTTGGTACCCTGCCTCACTGCCTAAGGTTGTCTACCCAGGCCCTGATGTGCATCATGTTGGTACCCTGCCTCACTGCCTAAGGTTACCTACCCAGGCCCTGATGTGCATCATGTTGGTACCCTGCCTCACTGCCTAAGGTTGCCCTACCCAGGCCCTGATGTGCATCATGTTGGTACCCTGCCTCACTGCCTAAGGTTGCCCTACCCAGGCCCTGATGTGCATCATGTTGGTACCCTGCCTCACTGCCTAAGGTTGCCTACCCAGGCCCTGATGTGCATCATGTTGGTACCCTGCCTCACTGCCTAAGGTTGCCCTACCCAGGCCCTGATGTGCATCATGTTGGTACCCTGCCTCACTGCCTAAGGTTGCCTACCCCCAGGCCCTGATGTGCATCATGTTGGTACCCTGCCTCACTGCCTAAGGTTGTCCTACCCAGGCCCTGATGTGCATCATGTTGGTACCCTGCCTCACTGCCTAAGGTTGCCCTACCCCCAGGCCCTGATGTGCATCATGTTGGTACCCTGCCTCACTGCCTAAGGTTGCCTACCCAGGCCCTGATGTGCAGCATGTTGGTACCCTGCCTCACTGCCTAAGGTTGTCTACCCAGGCCCTGATGTGCATCATGTTGGTACCCTGCCTCACTGCCTAAGGTTGCCTACCCAGGCCCTGATGTGCAGCATGTTGGTACCCTGCCTCACTGCCTAAGGTTGTCTACCCAGGCCCTGATGTGCATCATGTTGGTACCCTGCCTCACTGCCTAAGGTTGCCTACCCAGGCCCTGATGTGCATCATGTTGGTACCCTGCCTCACTGCCTAAGGTTGTCTACCCAGGCCCTGATGTGCATCATGTTGGTACCCTGCCTCACTGCCTAAGGTTGTCCTACCCAGGCCCTGATGTGCATCATGTTGGTACCCTGCCTCACTGCCTAAGGTTGTCTACCCAGGCCCTGATGTGCATCATGTTGGTACCCTGCCTCACTGCCTAAGGTTGCCCTACCCAGGCCCTGATGTGCATCATGTTGGTACCCTGCCTCACTGCCTAAGGTTGCCCTACCCAGGCCCTGATGTGCATCATGTTGGTACCCTGTCTCACTGCCTAAGGTTGCCCTACCCAGGCCCTGATGTGCATCATGTTGGTACCCTGCCTCACTGCCTAAGGTTGCCCTACCCAGGCCCTGATGTGCATCATGTTGGTACCCTGCCTCACTGCCTAAGGTTGTCTACCCAGGCCCTGATGTGCATCATGTTGGTACCCTGCCTCACTGCCTAAGGTTGCCCTACCCAGGCCCTGATGTGCATCATGTTGGTACCCTGCCTCACTGCCTAAGGTTGCCCTACCCAGGCCCTGATGTGCATCATGTTGGTACCCTGCCTCACTGCCTAAGGTTGTCTACCCAGGCCCTGATGTGCATCATGTTGGTACCCTGCCTCACTGCCTAAGGTTGTCCTACCCAGGCCCTGATGTGCATCATGTTGGTACCCTGCCTCACTGCCTAAGGTTGCCCTACCCAGGCCCTGATGTGCATCATGTTGGTACCCTGCCTCACTGCCTAAGGTTGTCTACCCCCAGGCCCTGATGTGCATCATGTTGGTACCCTGCCTCACTGCCTAAGGTTGCCCTACCCAGGCCCTGATGTGCATCATGTTGGTACCCTGCCTCACTGCCTAAGGTTGCCCTACCCAGGCCCTGATGTGCATCATGTTGGTACCCTGCCTCACTGCCTAAGGTTGCCCTACCCAGGCCCTGATGTGCATCATGTTGGTACCCTGCCTCACTGCCTAAGGTTGTCTACCCAGGCCCTGATGTGCATCATGTTGGTACCCTGCCTCACTGCCTAAGGTTGCCCTACCCAGGCCCTGATGTGCATCATGTTGGTACCCTGCCTCACTGCCTAAGGTTGCCCTACCCAGGCCCTGATGTGCAGCATGTTGGTACCCTGCCTCACTGCCTAAGGTTGCCCTACCCAGGCCCTGATGTGCATCATGTTGGTACCCTGCCTCACTGCCTAAGGTTGCCCTACCCCCAGGCCCTGATGTGCATCATGTTGGTACCCTGCCTCACTGCCTAAGGTTGCCCTACCCAGGCCCTGATGTGCATCATGTTGGTACCCTGCCTCACTGCCTAAGGTTGTCCTACCCAGGCCCTGATGTGCATCATGTTGGTACCCTGCCTCACTGCCTAAGGTTGCCTACCCAGGCCCTGATGTGCATCATGTTGGTACCCTGCCTCACTGCCTAAGGTTGCCCTACCCAGGCCCTGATGTGCATCATGTTGGTACCCTGCCTCACTGCCTAAGGTTGCCCTACCCAGGCCCTGATGTGCATCATGTTGGTACCCTGCCTCACTGCCTAAGGTTGCCCTACCCAGGCCCTGATGTGCATCATGTTGGTACCCTGCCTCACTGCCTAAGGTTGTCTACCCAGGCCCTGATGTGCATCATGTTGGTACCCTGCCTCACTGCCTAAGGTTGCCCTACCCAGGCCCTGATGTGCATCATGTTGGTACCCTGCCTCACTGCCTAAGGTTGTCCTACCCAGGCCCTGATGTGCATCATGTTGGTACCCTGCCTCACTGCCTAAGGTTGCCCTACCCAGGCCCTGATGTGCATCATGTTGGTACCCTGCCTCACTGCCTAAGGTTGCCCTACCCAGGCCCTGATGTGCATCATGTTGGTACCCTGCCTCACTGCCTAAGGTTGCCCTACCCAGGCCCTGATGTGCATCATGTTGGTACCCTGCCTCACTGCCTAAGGTTGCCCTACCCAGGCCCTGATGTGCATCATGTTGGTACCCTGCCTCACTGCCTAAGGTTGTCTACCCAGGCCCTGATGTGCATCATGTTGGTACCCTGCCTCACTGCCTAAGGTTGCCTACCCAGGCCCTGATGTGCATCATGTTGGTACCCTGCCTCACTGCCTAAGGTTGCCCTACCCAGGCCCTGATGTGCATCATGTTGGTACCCTGCCTCACTGCCTAAGGTTGCCCTACCCAGGCCCTGATGTGCATCATGTTGGTACCCTGCCTCACTGCCTAAGGTTGCCCTACCCAGGCCCTGATGTGCATCATGTTGGTACCCTGCCTCACTGCCTAAGGTTGCCCTACCCAGGCCCTGATGTGCATCATGTTGGTACCCTGCCTCACTGCCTAAGGTTGCCTACCCAGGCCCTGATGTGCATCATGTTGGTACCCTGCCTCACTGCCTAAGGTTGTCCTACCCAGGCCCTGATGTGCATCATGTTGGTACCCTGCCTCACTGCCTAAGGTTGCCCTACCCAGGCCCTGATGTGCATCATGTTGGTACCCTGCCTCACTGCCTAAGGTTGCCTACCCAGGCCCTGATGTGCATCATGTTGGTACCCTGCCTCACTGCCTAAGGTTGCCCTACCCAGGCCCTGATGTGCATCATGTTGGTACCCTGCCTCACTGCCTAAGGTTGCCCTACCCAGGCCCTGATGTGCATCATGTTGGTACCCTGTCTCACTGCCTAAGGTTGCCCTACCCAGGCCCTGATGTGCATCATGTTGGTACCCTGCCTCACTGCCTAAGGTTGCCCTACCCAGGCCCTGATGTGCATCATGTTGGTACCCTGCCTCACTGCCTAAGGTTGCCTACCCAGGCCCTGATGTGCATCATGTTGGTACCCTGCCTCACTGCCTAAGGTTGCCCTACCCAGGCCCTGATGTGCATCATGTTGGTACCCTGCCTCACTGCCTAAGGTTGCCCTACCCAGGCCCTGATGTGCAGCATGCACATACTGTAGGTCTGAGAGAACATAATGTAGTGGAGGAGCTTAGGAAGAGATGAGGGATATTTCGCGCAAATTTGTCTAAAAGCTCAAAGTTTTGCACAGATGTAGTCCAGGGCATGCTCCAACGATTTAGCCAGGGTGCCCGAGCCGGTGACCTTCGGGGTCGCCACAGCGAATCCATAATGTCCACCATTAACAGCCTATAATACAGTAAGGCAACATTTTCTAATTTTCATTATGCTTTAAGCAGCACGTGACGTGTCAAACTAGGGGGTTTTCATGATTTTGAATCCATTCCAAGCACTAGTTTTGCACAAAAACACTCCTTGGGCTAAATTCACCCCTTAGCCACTTGCCCAAAGGAGTGTTCTTCTGTGCAATACTAAGGCTTGGAATGGATTCAGAATCATGAAAACCTCCTAGTTTGACACGTCGCATGCTATTTAAAGCATAATGAAATGTAGGCAATTTTTATACTGTATAGTGTATAGGCTGTTTATAGTGTTTTAAGAGCAAACCACCGCCACCGCTCCAGCCCTTCTCTCTGTTTTTACTCACCACCGCTCAACGTTATTTCAGCTCCGGTGGTCACCTCACCACCGACAATCCAGACTATGAATAGGCCTTGAGCATGCCCTGGGCTACATCTGTGCAAGATTTGGTGCTTTTAGACGATTTGGAGCGAAATATCCCTAAGCTCCTCAGCTAATGCTTCCTCCACTGCGGTGAAACAACACAGCAGCACCACATGAAATGGCCTCTGTGCAGCTTTGATTGGAAAGGTTTACTCTCCTCTCGCTTCCCCAACGCTCAGGGCGGATGGCAGATCTACAAGCTCATAGCGTGACACCGAGTGCAGCGATACGAGCTTGTAGATCTGCTATTTTTGAAAAATCGTGAATGTGGTGCAAATGTTTGAATATATATATATATATATATATATATATATATATATATATATATATATTCTTTCAGAGCAAATGTTTTTAACTCAAATCTTTGCTTCTGAGAGGTTCCTGGAACAACATATTTTCAGATGGTTGTTGGCGGCCAATTTGTGGGGTCCTTGACATGAAAACCACTGACATGGAAACATAGTTTTTTTTGTTGTTGTTGAAAAAGTCATGATTTAGAAGACATTTGGTAGAATCTGGTCTCCGGTCTAAATGGGTTAAATGAACTTGCTTCAGTGTCAAAATTACTTCACGGTTAAATGAACTAGAATCACACCAGAAATTGGCATTGAAAGCAAATTAAATTGGATTGACAGTTCACATGATGTCAGATCTGAGAACAACAGTGCTTTCTCACGCAAAATACCACATTCTGTCATTAAAGTTGACAGCAATGTGGGCAGCAGGATATTATTATAAATTAAATCAGTTGCTGTGTGTCTAGAAAATTAACTTGAGAATGGATGGCCGGATTTTCATTTTGTTCGATGGCCGTGCCAAAAGAACCTCCACAGCATTCTCTGGCATGTACCAGATTTCACCTCCACAGCCACACTCCCCGATATTATCCCATTCTGGGCGGGAACCCCTTTTGGTGTTTGAACTGCATTATGATATACTTTAGTGTACCTCCCAGCCCTGGCAAGAGTAGTTCTGGAGTAGTTCCAACGGATTGTGTGCCCCTGGTCTTTCCCTATAGTGGGACTGATTGAGGGTAGCTACTGGGACGTAAGTCGGGACTTGATCCCTCCCGGCTGGGTCGCCTGAGTGAGGGGTACGATGTTGAGAGACCCGAAACCCCGTTGACCTCAGGATGCATCACTGAGGATACTGTACGTCCCAGGTGCATCCATGCGATGTTTTTTTTGTTATATTTAGCTATTGAAAAATAGCAGATCTACAAGCTCATAGCGTGGCACAGAGTGCCGCGCTACAATCTTGTAGATCTGCTATTTTTGAGAAATCGTGAAAATGTGGCCCAAATCTTTGAATGTATATTCTTTCAGAGCAAACGTTTTTAACGGTTCTGGGGGGTCCCTGGAACTACATATTTTCAGATGGGGGGTCGACTCGGCAGGCAATTACATATATTTTTTGGGGGTCCTTCACATGAAAACGACTGACAGTTTTTTTTCCAGAATGTTGTCAGGATTTAGAAGACATTTAGTAGAATGGTCCTCAGGTCTAAATGGGTTATACTGGGAGGTAGTTTTCTTTCCTTTGCATCCCGTAAAAGAAGCCGTGTCCGTTTCCGTCCGGCGCTGGGGAGGCAGTGAGACTTAACCCATTTTGGGCGGGAACCCCTTTTGGTGTTAGCATTATGTAATGCTTTAGCTATTGAAAAATAGCAGATCTACAAGCTCATAGCGCGCCACCGAGTGGCGCGCTACGAGCTTGTAGGTCTGCTATTTTTGAAAAAATCTTAAGAAGCACTGACATAGAAACATAGCTTTTTCAGAAAACTGTCAGGATGTAGAAGACATTTTTATAATCTGATCTCGGGTCAAAATGAAAACTGTCAGGATGTAGAGGACATTTTTATAATCTGATCTCGGGTCAAAATGAAAACTGTCAGGATGTAGAGGACATTTTTATAATCTGATCTCGGGTCAAAATGAAAACTGTCAGGATGTAGAGGACATTTTTATAATCTGATCTCGGGTCAAAATGAAAACTGTCAGGATGTAGAGGACATTTTTAGAATCTGATCTCAGGTCAGAATGGGTTAAGGATGGGAACGCTCTGCAGCCTTGGGCTTTTGTTTAAGAGTCATTCACCTCTGGCCAGCATCCGGGAACACTTCTATCACTTCACATTTTGCCTTCATTTGGCTTGGACCTACTGATAACGTACGTGCGTGCGTGCTTGTGTGTGTGTGTGTGTGTGTGTGTGCGCGCGGATGTGCGTGTGCGTGTGTGTGTATGTGTGTAATAAGGGCATATCTTTGAGCATGATTCTATTTATATTATTTGTTATTAAACAACAATAAGTGTCTAAAATCCCTAGGCAGGGAAATGGGGAAACACTGGGCTGGAACACTTTATTACACCAATGGTTATGGTAATTCCCTTGAGCAAGGCAGCGGATGTTTCAGAGGATCTGAAATCTGTGGCCGACGACAAACGGTAGAGAATTGCTGAACTGGCTAACTGGCTGATAGTAGCATAATATATTGCTGTTCTACTGATCCGTCAGATCTGATGTGTAAATGTCATGTGTTGAATAAATTGACCCATTCTACAAAAGGCCTTCTAAATCCTGACAGTTTTCTGATAAACCTATATTTCAGTCGTCAGTCGTTCTCAAACTTTTTCATGTCAAGGACCCACAAAAATATATTTAATTGGCCACCGGACCCCCATCTGAAAATATATTGTTCCAGGGACCCCCATCTTAAAATATGTTGTTCCAGGGACCCCCATCTGAAAATATGTTGTTCCAGGGACCCCCATCTGAAAATATATTGTTCCAGGGACCCCCATCTGAAAATATATTGTTCCAGGGACCCCCATCTGAAAATATATTGTTCCAGGGACCCCCATCTGAAAATATATTGTTCCAGGGACCCCCATCTGAAAATATGTTGTTCCAGGGACCCCCATCTGAAAATATATTGTTCCAGGGACCCCCATCTGAAAATATATTGTTCCAGGGACCTCAGGAAGCAAAGATTTTAGTTCTGAAAGAATATATATTCAAAGATTTGTGCCGCATTTTCACAATCTTTCAAAAATAGCAGATCTACAAGCTTGTGGCACCGAGTGCCGCGCTACAAGCTTGTAGATCTGCTATTTCTGAACAATAAAAACGAGCTTGTAGATCTGCTATTTTTCAATAGCCCAAAGTATAACACAATGCTTAAAAAAAACACCAAAAGAGGTTCCTGTCTCCAGAATGGGTAAAAGATCTCTCAGCACAACCCTGGATGAATGGAACATGAAAGGAATCCTTCTCCAGTCTGGTCGGGGACATGACATAATGCCAATCCATCCAGGATGGTGGCGAGGCTTTGTGTCTGATGTGCTGTATACACTCTAAAATTGAACGAGTTGAGTTAACTCACTAAAAGTGCTGAAACTCATTGCCTCAATCGAATCAAGTTAACTTAAACTCAGAATAGTGAGTTTGTGTAACTCGTTCATTCTGAGTAAGCAGTACAAGTAACTTGAAGTAACTTGTTTATTCTGAGTTAGCAGAACTTGGTTTTTCAGATTGTACACTACACAACGTGTTTATTCTGAGTTAGCAGAACTTGTTTATTTTGAGTGTGCACTACACAACGTGTTTATTCTGAGTTTGCAGTACTAGTTCATATCGAGTGTGCAGCCCTATAAAACATGTTTATTCTGAGTTAGCAGTACTAGTTCATATTGAGTGTGCAGCACTATAAAACATGTTTATTCTGAGTTAGCAGTACTAGTTCATATTGAGTGTGCAGCACTATAAAACATGTTTATTCTGAGTTAGCAGTACTAGTTCATATTGAGTGTGCAGCACTATAAAACATGTTTATTCTGAGTTAGCAGTACTAGTTCATATTGAGTGTGCAGCACTATAAAACGTGTTTATTCTGAGTTAGCAGTACTACCTTGTTTTGAGTGTACAGCACTATAAAACATGTTTATTCTGAGTTAGCAGTACTTAAACATTATATGTAGCATGAATCCCTTAATTACATTTCCTTTCCTGACAATCTAATAACAAATGCATTCAAATTAATTCTGCAATTAAATGACATCATGCATGTGCAAATCAATAACAATCCAATACAAAAATGCATCAAGTACTGTTTATTTTCCAACAGCCAGTATAACCAGATCCGACACAGGGGTAAGGGGTTAACACTATGGCAGGTAAATACAATGTTGGGACATGTGGAATTTGCTTTGGAGTTGGCCCAAACTGCAAGTACACATTTGAGTGCACTTGTGCTATAAACACAACACGAGATATATAACTAGATAGCTATATAAACACATCATGAGATATATAGCTAGATAGCTATAAACACAACATGAGATCACAACACTGGTATCAGTATTCGGTATCGGCTAACACAGAAATTCAGGTAACTGTTTCGAACTGTTTAACAGTAAACATAACTGTTTCGAACTGTTTAACAGTAAACATAACTGTTTTGAACAGTTAACATAACTGTTTCGAACTGTTTAACAGTAAACATAACTGTTTCGAATTGTTTAACAATAAATATAACTGTTTTGAACAGTTAACATAACTGTTTTGAACAATAAACATAACTGTTGAACAGTAAATATAACTGTTTCGAACAGTAAACATAACAGTATTGTTTATAGGTTTACTGTTCAAAACAGTCTGCATAACATAACATAACCGTTTTGAACAGTAAAGCTCTAAATACTGTGCCTTTTCCACATTATTTTCGTTAATAAAAAGCATTGAATGGAAGCGTGTCCTCTGTACAGAGAAACGCTCAGTTCTTCTCTAAGAGGAATTCTGCGTTGCAGGGTTTCATCACACTTCATCACACAGTCCTCAAGGGCATGTCCTAAAAATCACACAATCATGTGTGTTTTTAGATTAACAGTCTGAGCAAAGCCTTTACCACACATGTTACAAGTACAGGGCTTTTCCCCTGTATGAATCCTCATGTGTGATGTTAGTTCACTACTCTGTGTACAGCCTTTACCACACACGTTACAAGTAAAGGGCTTTTCCACTATGTTGTGTCAGCAGATAATGTAAGTGCTATAAGTGTTTTTTAGAGCTCCAGCTCATAAAACTTAAAAGTAAACGCAACTTAAAGGACAACTTTAGTTTTTTTCAACCAAGGTTCATGTTTTAGGTTCCAAGGTTCATGTTTTAGGTTGTTAAGTGTTCCATCTCTCTCATAAAGAGAAAGATGAGTGTTATTCTTCTTTCATTTGCTGCTCTTTCGTTTTAGGGATTTTAGCTCTTTGACAGGGGGGAGGGGGCATTACATCTGGCCACAAATGATCACAGGATCTATTGAATGTGACAAACTGACATATTGAGCCTATACATACAGTATAAGCCTTCCCCCAGTAGGCTACCTTCACATTCAGTAGATCCTGTGATTATACTGTATGTATAGGCTCAATATGTCAGTTTGTCACATTCAATAGATCCTGTGATCATTTGTGGCCAGATGTAATTTCTTGGCGTTCATTATATTTAGCCCCATGCTTGAATGCCCCCGCCCCTGTCAAAAACTGCTAAACGAAAGAAAGCAGCAAATGAAAGAAAATTAACACTCACCTTTTAGTTTCTCTAACAACCTAAAACATGAACCTTAGTTGAAAAAAACTAAAGTTGGGCCAAACACCCAAACACCCTCCCCACCCGACCTGACTATTCAATTAAACATTTTCTTAATGTTTGTAGTTTTGGTATGAGAGCTTTTTTGCCCAATCCCAGCATGACCTGTTGAATGAACGTGAGTGTTTTGTTCATACATTTTGGGTACTCCAAATTGAGGGCGTATGTGAGCCCAAATAAAAGACAAACTGCCTGAGGCAGGTCTCTAACAGCATTGATGACTATCTCCCCCTCCAGTATTATGGAAGTGGAGAGGGGCTCTAGGTGAACTGTGTGGGGGACCTTGTTAGGAGCATCATCTGCTATAACAGTCAGCACACCAACAGCAACTTGCGATAGCTCCTCAGCGCTGTGTCCTGTACCCTGCAAAGAATCACAAGTTAAGCATAACATGTTATGTTTGGTATCCACTGGATTTGCTCTTCTCATGAAAACATTTATGTGCCAAATCTGCCAATTACTTACTGCAAAGCAGGTCTTATAAAATCCACTGCAGTCGTCGCCCAGCCAAATTGACATGCCCTTGAGGACTACAGCACGCAGTACAGTCACATCTGGTGCCTAACGATAGACAGAAAAGATCAGTTAAAAGATTACAACATAATCGGGGTAATTTTGGATCAGACACCCTCCTGAGTATCTTGACATTGTATGCTGCAGATTGTCCAGTTTCCCAAGCAGAACCTAGCAGCCCTCACAGCATAGAGTGGAGCCCATAAGCCAGTATCATGAATCATGTTTTGTGGTGAGCGTTCAGCATAACTGCCAATCAAAGTGACTGTACTGGCTAATCACAGCAGGTCTTTTCCGGGACTTGGGAAAACACATAACAGCATAACTTCTGGTTAGCATAGGATGGATAAGGATGTGTGTGTAATGACAACAAAATTAAACAATTAAAATTTTAACTTTTCATCGCTAAAAATGGCATAAATGCAATAGGCTTATGGGCTCCACTATATGCTATGAGGGCCGCTGGGTTCTGCTTGGGAAACTGGACAACAAGGGCATTTCTGCCTAGTCATTTGGGATCAATACAAGTAGGAAAATGAGGCTATATGTTATTTTGTCTGGAGTTGTCCTTTCAGAGAATCTTAAAAGATTATCATGTACAGTACCTGTAGTGTGATGCTACCAGATTTACAAAACAATCAATATTAAACATTGAGCTTAAGGATTAGTCTCACAAATACAAGCGGCCAAAATGAGTTTTCTCCGACGGGTGGCTGGCATCTCCCTTAGAGATAGGGTGAGAAGTTCAGTCACGCGGGAGAGACTCGGAGTAGAAACGCTGCTCCTTCGCCTGGAAAGGAGCCAGCTTAGGTGGTTCGGGCATCTAGTTAGGATGCCTCTCAGGCGTCTCCCTAGGGAGGTCCTCGAGGTACGTTCCACTGGGAGGAGACCCCGGCAGACCAAGGCACAGGAGGAAACACATCGACTCACTGGCCTTGGAAGGTCTCGGGATCCCCCAGGAGGAAGTCACTAATGTTGCTCTGGAGAGGGAAGTCTGGAGCTCTAAAGTTGCTAAATGAAACCACTTACCACAGCGTTGATGTCCTGCATTGCTTCAGTCAGTTTCTGTCCAACAGCTCCTTTTTTGGATTTGAACAGTTCGATGAAACGTGGGGTGTGCCGGTCCAGAGCGTCAAAGAAGCCTCCCTCAAGACTCTTACTGGCGATTCTGGTGAACTCAGCAAATACCTGAACAAATAGATGGGGGCAAGGGGGAGAAGGCAAATCAGCACATTAAGTATAGACTAGACCAGTGGTTCTCAAACATTTTAGCTCGAGACAAAACTAGTAAAAACAGCAGATCTACAAGCTCACAACACGGTGATTCGTGACACTTTTAAGTAAAACAGTAGCTTACCTGACTCTCTGTGAAAACTGCTGGCCATCGTTCTACCACTATCGCTACAGCAGGCTTCTGATGTACTATCTCTCGTCTGCGTAGTGGGAATGTTTTGTCCATTAGTTTGGAGATGATCGTGGCAGAAGGACGGTTCTTCTTCATTTCTTCTGCGATACTCTTTCGGGCAATTTCCAGGCTGTTTGGATCATCTTTGTCAGGTAAAGAAGGGAGATAATTAGCTTCACCCCTTTTTGGCCGCTTGATGTCTTTGCTTGATGGCGGCAACGCTGGATTGGATCGGCTTCTTTTACCCCCATTTGCTAGTACTTCATCCGACATGTTACTTCTTCTAAGCTTTGAGCGGTAGTTTCCCATCCTAGTTTTAAGATAGGTTCCCCACCCTTGCCATGGTACATCATAACCACGCTCAGCAAGGCAGGGGTGGTTGGCAATCAGTGCTTTTGCCACACTGTTGATCTCTTCTCCCGAGGGATAAGCTTTGAAACTCAATATTGTCTCTGAAAGATGGTGTAATATGTTGATCTTCATATCTCGTGTTATGGCCAGAAGTGTTCCATCTCTCTCATGGTCACGATTTCCTTGGAGTAGTTTGAAGTTAACATCAACTGCAAACTTAGGTATGTGCATGTCGAAGGACTCCGGCCATTGTTCTCTTCTCTCTGGATTGGACAGGATCTCTGTGTCATCTGTGCTGCAGTCTGAGTCTGGTGCGGTGGGTGTTGCTGTGGCCGTTGCGGTGGGTGTTGCTGGGGGCGCCAAAGATGTTGATGGCAGGATTGTGTAATCGATAGTCATGACAGCCAAAGGGATGATTTTCAGCGAAGCTTTATCAGGCAATTCAGTCATGTCAGTCAAATTGCAGAAGTCATTGAAGTCTGGATCTTGATAATGAATGAGAAAGTCATATGGCAGCGACAGTCTATCCTTTAGTTGTACTTTCAATTCTTCAATGGAATCTGGTCTCTCATCAAGACTTATCTTCCTAATATCATCTCCATTGATGACAACTCTCAGCAGTAATTTTCGTGCCATTTTTACGTCCTAAGAAAAAGCAGAACTCTGTCAGATGTCAGTGTTTGACCCCGTTAACCCATTTAGGCCTGACGTCGGAAAAAAATAATCTAAATATTGACAGTTTTCTGAAAAACCTTATGTTTCTATATCAGTGGTGCTCAATATTTCATGTCAAAGACCCCAAAAATTGGCCTCCGCCCCCATCTGAAAATATGTTGTTCCAGGGACGTCCCCACTGTCCCCAGAAGCAAAGATTTGCATTAAAATGTTCTCTGTAATATATTAAACGATTTTTCAAAAATAGCAGAACTACAAGCTCCTAGCACGGCACTCAGTGCCGCGCTATGAGCTTGAAGATCTGCTATTTTTTTAATTGTTAAAGAATAACATGCTTAAAACACCAAACAAACTGTCAAGACACAAACTTATTATGTATTGCGCACTGACACGAGTACATTTTATTTTATACATTTCAATTCAATAATACAAAAGACTTGAAACTGTTGAAATACCATTATAAAAAGCAATGCCATTTGCACAGCTGCCTATGTGCAGCATATGTACCGTTTAAGGGTCACAAACTTTCTG
The DNA here is from genome assembly GCF_964188405.1 of Protomyctophum parallelum. Classification (NCBI taxonomy): domain Eukaryota; kingdom Metazoa; phylum Chordata; class Actinopteri; order Myctophiformes; family Myctophidae; genus Protomyctophum; species Protomyctophum parallelum. Next base: position 6,622,558 of record NC_139717.1, read on the forward strand.
CCTCTAACACTGTAAAGTGACAGGGGGAAAACATCACTCAGGTCAGACATCTGGGTGACTGACAGGGAAGCCAAATGGCTTTTACAGAGCTCATATGCTCTAAGATGATCGTCATACCACGATGTCATAGTTCTGCAAATAAATGCTATTTCAGTATTGATGACTAAAATATTAGCTATTTGTTGGAAGTCTGGGAGCCCTGAACATGATCCAACTGGTATGACCATATTAGCACTGTACTTAATACCATCTATGGAGACCGAAGATGCTTGAAGGACTGAGTTCTGCTGGCCATTCTTGTGATAAACATAGCGCTGCACATTTTCAGGAAATGAAGCAACCATCACAGGCTTAACTTTGTTAATTTCGACAGATGGCTTGAAATAGTTGGGAGTAGCTAAATTGAAGGCCATCATTTTCTGGTGTTTCACTGCCAAAGTAAGGGCTATGTTCTTAAAATTTAGAGTATTACGGACAATTCTTTTAAAGAATTTGTGCTTTCCCTCAAATCTCATTGTCCAAACGTCAGACAATGGACCAAAGGTTTTGATTAATTGAGGGTAGTGCTCAACATAGTGGTGCTTCGGCCTCATTCTCTCATTGGGGAAAACTTTCTGAAACAATTCTCTATGTTCTGAAATCTTGCATTCAAGATAGCAGACAGACTCCTCAGTAAAGCTTGTGGACACAGCCAATTCTACTATGTCTTTCAAGTCCATCAACATCTCCCAGGTTTCATCCCCTTCTGGGATGTGATGACCTATCAGTAGTGGTAGAACACGGATAAGCGCCCAATTTTCATGTCCATTCCCTCCAATTGTTCCGTTGGAGGAAAAGGTCTTTTTAATGAGCTGGGGTTTATTTGTTTTATCTGAAAATGTGTATGGAAAATCTTTAATAGCCACATTCAGGGTAGGCAGTGAGAAGTATCCCTTAGAAATCAGTGCCTTCAAGCCCAAAGCCAATCCAACAGGAACAATGCCCTCAAGGAGATCATGTAAAAGGTCTGGGGGGAAACCATCAATGACATGAAAATGTTCTAAGCTTTCGCTGAGTGGGCAGCTTGCCTTTACCCCATATGTTTTAGCCAGGGTAGCATCCTGCAATACCTCCAACACATGTCTGTCATGACTTTCTTTGGTTCTTGGTTGGAATGAGCCTCGTCGCACTTCCATTAGTTGTATTTCCTCCCGCGTGGCCATACAGAATCGACACATCTGACTTACTGTGAAGCTTTCCATGAAACCTCCCAAAGAATGAGCGGCTAAATTGTCTGCTGCAACAAATGATACAGTGCCTTTTATGCTGGCTCCCAACTGTTCTATATATACACCACGTTGCTCAAGAGACACAAGGTCCAGAATGAGAGGGCGAAGAATTTCTGCATAACCATACTCTTTGATGTAGTCAGTCTTGCAAAGTAAAGCAAGCTGAATAGAATTTAAAGAGGAGCGATATTTAGGGTCCAGATTACCAAGTACCCAGTACACGGCACATAGCTTCTGCTTATTTCTGGAGGTTCCTAGCGGATTCACTACCTCAAAATCATCAATATAAAGGCGGAGAGAAATTCTGAATTCTTCCCCCGTCAAGAGTGAATTATCTTTAAAGTGGGAACCATCTCTTTCAGACTTGTATTTGTGTCCCTGTGATGGTGACAGGTTTGTCTCAGGTGACATGGCCTTATCCAAAATGTCTCTATTGCTTAGCAGTGCCTGCAGCATTTTTATCACAGAGACATACATAAAGGTATCATTGTTTTTTAGTTTGAACTCATCAGGCTCAACCACTGAGAATTCCCTTAATATGTACGAATTCCGCTTGCTAGTAGTTGACAATGATCCCCCAGGAGAAGTGTATTTTGCAAATACATTATTCTCTGCAAGTTCTCTAGCTATCTCACTAACCAAAGTGTCATCTACATCACCACAATGCTGTCCCAGTATTTTCTTAATTGAGGAATGCAACAATGGCCGTGAGAGCAAAAACATTTGGTTGATCTGCGCTAAAACCTCTTGCAAGGCAATTTCTGAGATGTTTAGAATAGATGACATTTTCAGAAGTAGAGCAGCTAAATTCTTTTCCAACTGACACTCCAAGTCTTCCACATTGTCACTGAATTCAAACACATGATCAAACTCATCATCAGCTTCAGGGACACTCTCCACAGGTTGAACATCCAGATTAGGGGCATCTTCGAGTACATTTGCAGTTGCACAAAATATTTCAGGTTTGAATGTCATTTTACTGTGCATCGGATGCTCTCTGCTTTTGTGTCCATTAAAGGTGCTTTTAACACTGCTCTCAAAGACACAGCCTTGATATGGACTAGGGTTGGGTGACGATACGAATACATCGTCAATCGCGAATATACGAATCCAATCGCCGAATATTTTTATTAGGCGATTTCTCGGGACGATTTAGCCCAATTAACATGTAAAGTGTGAGCAACATGTAGTAACAGCGGCCGGGTGAAAATCCCCCGTTATAATGGTATGCTCCCAGCCTCCTACAGTCCCCGCACTCAGCACTGTCAGCAGCCAGCATCGGGCACCGGGGCACGGCACTTACTGCAGCCGCCAGCCAAAGTAAAGGCTGGGAGCTGGGAGGATGTAGCCTACATGTTGTTTAAGCTCCGGAGTCCAGACCCATGCAGTTTAATAATATACAGTCACAACAGAATGCACACTGCTGTCTCGTGTCTCATCACAATCCCAATGCGCCACCCGTGAGTGGCGGGGGGGGAAATAAAAAAAACTTTCTACTAGTGTTAGTGTATAGGCTCGGGGATCATAATAGCGCTTAGCTTAGCATTAGCTTAGCGTGTAGCCAATACTGGTGCAACCCACTGATTGAACTTCATCTCCGCCTGTAATCCAAGTTATTTTTATTGACAACGTGAACGAACCCCGACACCAGCGCTGCAAAAATAGACAGATCTACAAGCTCTCAACGCATAGCGAACGGCACTGCAAAAAGAGGCAGGACGCGATGCCTTGAGAGCCTGTGTGGATCAGCCCGGGGCGGCCGCAGCAGCTTGTGGGCTCAGCTCCGAGCCTCCGACGTGCGGGGAGGGAAGGGAGCTAGACAGCTAGTTACCCTGCCTGGCTGCGCTGCAGTCTGCAGAAACAGACTGATCTACAAGCTCTCAACGCCTAGCGAACGGAGCTGCGAAAACAGGCAGGACGCGGCGCCTTGAGAGCTTGTAGATCTGGCTTTTTTGCGACCTGCAGTGAGCTGTTCTCACTTTACTTTTATGACACGAATACATCGTCAATCGGCGAATATTGGTCAGACGATTGGCGGTTGAAAAAAATTGGCATATCGCCCAACCTTAATATGGACAAGTAACCTTTTGATTCAGGTTAATATGTCTACGCAAATGGGTGAAAAAGTCAGCTACAGAGCAAGGCTCTACAAAGTCACACAGCTGACAGTGGAAGGCAGTTGCATTCACTTTTCCATTCACATTTTGAGGGTGAAATTGTGATATGTGTACTTTGAGAGCATTAAACGTAGAAAATGTGAACAAGCAGTCCTTATGAAGGCATGGAATTGATGATGTTCGAGCATGGCAACCATGTATTAATCGGTAATGTTTCAGTAAGGAGCTCCTCTTGTCAGTGGAAAATGAGCAGTACTTACAGGGCCACTGCATTGAAGATCTGAATCTGATGAAATAAAGAGAGAGAGAAAGAAAGAAAAATTGAAATGTCAAATAAACATTTATACACTTTCCTAACAAGATGTTGTGATAAGATAACCCGGTCATAATTGCCTTAAACATGACAGATTAATTGAAATGTGCACTGAATTAATGGATCAGATTGCAAAGGCACAAATTGTGCATAGCTGTAGTAATATTTTACAGGAGGCATATCCGTTTCCCATACCTTCGTTTGATTGGCTCAGCTGCAGATATGAAATGGAAACACACAACACATTCATGTCTTTCCACTTCAAATCAGCTGTTGAGGCAATCAAATGGCTTCTAAATCCTAACAGTTTTCTGAAAAACCTATGTTTCTATGTCAGCAGTCAGCTCAACCTTTTTCATGTCAAGGACACCCAAAATTATGCTACAATACAATACAATCCATCTACAATGAATTCAATCTTTTAAACAGGAACATTAGTGTACTATTCAAAACAGGTCCTTTAAAAATGCTGAATCTACAGCAGCTGTATGACCCAGTGAATCAAAGGTTTGAGTGAGGAGTGAATGAGTACCTTATCGCTGTCCCCGTTCAGGTGTAGGTCTCAGGACTGATCAGGTGGAGAGAGAGGAGAATCTTGGTGGCAACCCCCCTGTAAAAAATAGACAGAATGTGACACAAAGCTTAGAACACTGAACCATGTTAAGCTACAATACAATCCATCTACAATGAATTCAATCCTTTTAAACAGGAACATTAGTGTACTATTCAAAACAGGTCCTTTAAAAACGCTGAATCTACAGCAGCTGTATGACCCAGTGAATCAAAGGTTTGAGTGAGGAGTGAATGAGTACCTTATCGCTGTCCCCGTTCAGGTGTAGGTCTCAGGACTGATCAGGTGGAGAGAGAGGAGAATCTTGGTGGCAACCCCCCTGTAAAAAATTGACAGAATGTGACACAAAGCTTAGAACACTGAACCATGTTAAGCTACAATACAATCCATCTACAATGAATTCAATCCTTTTAAACAGGAACATTAGTGTACTATTCAAAACAGGTCCTTTAAAAACGCTGAATCTACAGCAGCTGTATGACCCAGTGAATCAAAGGTTTGAGTGAGGAGTGAATGAGTACCTTATCGCTGTCCCCGTTCAGGTGTAGGTCTCAGGACTGATCAGGTGGAGAGAGAGGAGAATCTTGGTGGCAACCCCCCTGTAAAAAATTGACAGAATGTGACACAAAGCTTAGAACACTGAACCATGTTAAGCTACAATACAATCCATCTACAATGAATTCAATCCTTTTAAACAGGAACATTAGTGTACTATTCAAAACAGGTCCTTTAAAAACGCTGAATCTACAGCAGCTGTATGACCCAGTGAATCAAAGGTTTGAGTGAGGAGTGAATGAGTACCTTATCGCTGTCCCCGTTCAGGTGTAGGTCTCAGGACTGATCAGGTGGAGAGAGAGGAGAATCTTGGTGGCAACCCCCCTGTAAAAAATAGACAGAATGTGACACAAAGCTTAGAACACTGAACCATGTTAAGCTACAATACAATCCATCTACAATGAATTCAATCCTTTTAAACAGGAACATTAGTGTACTATTCAAAACAGGTCCTTTAAAAACGCTGAATCTACAGCAGCTGTATGACCCAGTGAATCAAAGGTTTGAGTGAGGAGTGAATGAGTACCTTATCGCTGTCCCCGTTCAGGTGTAGGTCTCAGGACTGATCAGGTGGAGAGAGAGGAGAATCTTGGTGGCAACCCCCCTGTAAAAAATTGACAGAATGTGACACAAAGCTTAGAACACTGAACCATTTTAAGCTACAATACAATCCATCTACAATGAATTCAATCCTTTTAAACAGGAACATTAGTGTACTATTCAAAACAGGTCCTTTAAAAACGCTGAATCTACAGCAGCTGTATGACCCAGTGAATCAAAGGTTTGAGTGAGGAGTGAATGAGTACCTTATCGCTGTCCCCGTTCAGGTGTAGGTCTCAGGACTGATCAGGTGGAGAGAGAGGAGAATCTTGGTGGCAACCCCCCTGTAAAAAATAGACAGAATGTGACACAAAGCTTAGAACACTGAACCATTTTAAGCTACAATACAATCCATCTACAATGAATTCAATCCTTTTAAACAGGAACATTAGTGTACTATTCAAAACAGGTCCTTTAAAAACGCTGAATCTACAGCAGCTGTATGACCCAGTGAATCAAAGGTTTGAGTGAGGAGTGAATGAGTACCTTATCGCTGTCCCCGTTCAGGTGTATAGGACTCAGATCAGGTGGAGAGTCTTGGTGGCAGCCCCTGTAAAAAATAGACAAAGAATGTGACACAAGCTTACAACACTGAATCATTTTTAACCCATTCTGACCTGAGATCAGATTCTAAAAATGTCTTCTACATCCTGACAGTTTTCTGAAAAAGCTATGTTTCTATGTCAGTCGTTCTTCAATTAAAAAAAAATAGCAGACCTACAAGCTCGTAGTGGCGCGCTATGAGCTTGTAGATCTGCTATTTTTCAATAGTTAAAGCATAACATAATGCTAACACCAAAAGGGGTTAGCATTATGCTTAAACAACACTGAATGATTTTAAGCTACAGTAGGGGCTCAACGTTTTTGGCTGGGGACCCCCGTAAATGCTTTGACCATGTATTTTTTTATTATTATTATTATTTGGGGACCCCCCAAAATAATTTGAGAACCCCTGATATACAGTATAAACTTCTCCTAAAACAACTGGTCTACAACTACAAGCTCACAACATTTGCCCAATGACAAGTTCATGTGATCAATGTTAGTAGTCAATGGTTTTCAACCGATTTAATTTCAAGATCCATTATTTATTGGCAATTATAGCCACGGACCACCATTTTGATGACCGAGACAGACGCCAACACAGTCAGCTAAGGATTTCACCGTGACGTCACAGTCACACGGAAGACAGTATGTGTCTGGGGCATGATGTGAGCTGTGTGACGTCACTGACTTGTCCTTGTGGCTTTGGCTAGGCGCTAGCCTGAAAGCTAATAAGCTATACGTGCAAATACAAGTGAAGGGATATAACCCATAAACATAACGTGGCGATTTAATGAACACAAATACTGCTAATAGTTACAGCAGACACGTGTGCTACTGCCGTTTATAGAGAGACACGTTTGTAAAGCAGCCAAAGAACATTGCAGCCAAGCACACCGTGCCCGTGGTGGACTATAAACTTGTGGCTTTGGCTAAAGGTGCTAGCCTGAAAGCTAATAAGCTATACATGCAAATATAAGTGAAGGGATATAACCCATAAACATAACGTGGCGATTTAATGAACACAAATAAGCATTATACTGCTAATAGTTACAGCAGACACGTGTGCTGCTACCGTTTATAAAGAGACACGTTACGGCACCGAACAGAACGTATAACAACAAGGCTTGACAATAGGCTACTTTCGTCATGTCTCGCAGTCACTCAAACATGGGTGAAATCACACTTGCTGCCCGTATCTTGCTGCCCGTATCAACCGTTTTACGAAGTAAAAACTATTGCATTGCGCGGTGTTTTTGTAAAACAGCAAACAAACATTGCAGCAAACATTATAGTCCCGTGGTGGACTATAAACAGTAGAGAAGCCAAGTACATAAAACTTGCTAAGCAGATAAAACTCACACAATTTCAACACAATGAAACAATTTGAGAAATGATAAAATATGTAGGCCTAATCACCAAATCTAAAACGTATTACTTACTTATTTGCAGAGAGAGAAATGTGCATGACTTGTGCAAACGTGCAGCAGTGAAGAGTGAACAGCAGAAGCGCGGGCTTTCAGAGAAGTAGGAGGGGAGAACCGCCCTGCTGTGTGCGCATGCGTGAAGAATGGTTCAAATACATTTTACCAAGTTGGCCCAACTCGTTCGACTCTAATGTTCTACTAACTTAATTTTACTACATTTTTATGATAAAAACTTATTTTTTCTAAATTAACCCAAATCAAACACATCAAGTTAGACATCTTTTTTGACCGAAAGTCCAATTAACTTATTTTAAATTAGTTATAATAACAAGCTGAGAGAAACTGAGTTAGACCTACTCCATATTTCCGCCTAAGCAGGATGATCTGGCCTGTCAAATGTTAGAGTGTATATGGCATTTTGGGCAGGAACCCCTTTTTGGTGTTTTAACCCACTCTGACCTGAGATCAGATTCACACGAGGTTTCCACTGGACACACACTGGTCTGATTAACCCATTCTGACCTGAGATCAGATTCTAAAAATGTCAGTCGTTCTTCGATTTTTCAAAAAATAGCAGACCTACAAGCTCGTATCGCGCCACTCGGTGGCGCGATATGAGCTTGTAGATCTGCTATTTTTCAATAGCTAAAGCATAACATGATGCCAACACCAAAATGGGTGCCCGGTCAGAATGGGTTAAGCATTATGTTAAACTTTAGCTATTGAAAAATAGCAGATCTACAAGCTCATAGCGCGGCACCGAGTGCCGCGCTACGAGCTTGTAGGTCTGCTATTTTTGAAAAAGTGTGAAAATGTGGTGCAAATCTTTGAATATATATATTCTTTCAGACTTCAGAGAGAACGTTTTTAACTCATATCTTTGCTTCTGGGGGGGGTGGGGGGGGGGGGTCCCTGGAACAACATATTTTCAGATGGGGGTCGACGGCCAATTGCAAATATTTCTGGGGGTCCTTGACATGAAAATGTTTGAGAACGACTGACATAGAAACATGGGGTTTTTTCAGAAAACTGTCAGGATTTAGAAGACATTAAGTAGAATGGTCCTCAGGTGTAAATGGTATATGGCAGCAGCAGCCTGTCGTAGGTGGGAGGTTTTCTCCCACACTGGACAAGCAGCTGCATGGCTTGACAAGCAAAGGAGGCAGCTTTCAAGTCAAGGTCAAAACTTCAAAGGGAACAAAAAAAGAAAAATCCCCCCCCCCTCTTTTACCCCACAAATAGTGATTAAAGATTTAGTATCCTGGCGTAATTGTTGTCTCCTTCTGAAAATACTCAAAACGTCATAAGAGTTGGCTCTCAAACTGCCAAGGTCATGAGAAACTGAATTCAAAACGAACGGACGTGCTACAGTACATACAGAGTAAGACGGTAGAGACTCTTGAAATTGAATATAATAGGATAATAATATTGTTGTAATAAATAGTTGTAAATGGAATTATAAATATACTTTGTATAGATTAGAACCTGCCCAGAGTGCATGGCCTCTTCTTGACCACGTTAAAAGTGAAAAAAACTTCACATAATGAGCGCTAGCTAGCGTTTTCCTTGGCCCTGTGGCTGTTTCGCTCTGGTTCCTATCAGTTCCTTCATGTATCTGATTGTTCGGGGGAAAGAAGCTTTTTTCTTTTTTGCAGTCTTATTTCTATTCCCAGTGGAACGTTTTACAGGCGGCAGCATCTCAAACAGTCAATGGCTTTGGGTCCTTCATAATTCCACGAGCTTTGCTGACACAACGAGATCACATCCGCTGATGCGTTGGGCTGTCCCCACAGCCCTCTGCATTGCTCTGTGGTTGAGGTCGGTGCAGCTGCCATACCAGGCAGTGAAGCAGACAGGCAGGAGGATGCTCTGTGGTGCCTCTGTAGAAGGCTTTTAGGACTTCTGAGACAGAGAGGTAGTAGACCGCATTAGTGAGCATATATAGCATATAATGATAGCATATAGAGCATAATATAATGGAGCATATAATAATTATTGAGACAAGGTTGAAAATGTGTGAAATGCTTGTTTAAGTGGCCCATTATATAGCCTTACGTTGTACAAATAGAGGAAAGTACTAATCTACAATATTGTCTGATTGTGAGCTTGTTGATCTGCTATTTTGTTTTACTCTGAATCACGTCTTGAGGGGACCATACTGAATTACTGAGCAGGGCTGCAAACATATATTCCATATTCGAACGAGGGAATATTTTTTTTTTTTTTTTTTTTTTTATCAAATTAACAAACAAATAACAAATTAAAGGTTTGAATTAAAAAACGAGGATTGTATCTTATCACAGCACAATGAGCACATCGTTGGGGTCATGTGTCTCTGTTCCTCAGACAAGTCCCGGGTTTGTATACTAAACCCTTACAAAAATTAGACTTAGGCTAATAGATAAAATAAGTAAAATAAATAAATAATCAACCGTAATTCTTGTCCAATTCTTGCAGCACTAATATTCAGTCCACCTCCACAAGCACTTTCACAAATGCAAACAGTTCGTCTGACTGTCGCACAGACTCAAATCTTCAAGCCAGTGTTGCTTTTGACAGCAACATTTGATTTTTAGTTTTAGTCATAGTCTCTTGAATAGTTTTCACTTAGTTTTAGTCACATTTTAGTCACCTGGGAATGTCTTGGTGCTTGTTTTAGTTTTTGTCTGTGAAAAAAGGTAGTCGACGAACATTTTTCGTCTTCGTTTTAAGGCTCATACATAGTCTGGATTTTCGGTGGTTAGGTGACCACCGAACTACAACATGACGTCACGCGTCGCGGTGAAGAGCAAACCACCGCCACCGCTCCAGCCCTTCTCTCTGTTTTTACTCACCACCGCTCAACGTTATTTCAGCTCCGGTGGTCAGCTCATCACCGGAGCGGTGGTCACCTCACCACCAAAAATCCAGACTATGAATAGGCCTTTAGTCGCCGAAAACAACACATTGTGTCCTGTTGGCTTCACCCCCACCATGACTGACACGTAGCCCCGCGTCGCCCTGGCGCTAAATCTGTCCTCTGAGGAGCACACTTTCCTAAATGAGTTCTCTTCTCACTTTGAGCCTTTGACAAAGCATCCTCTTTTCTCCCACTATATATTATCATAACGGCCAGTGCTTTCTGTAAACAAACATAATACGGTAATAAGCTGAGTCATACTTTTATCTCCAGGCCCCACACACACACCCACACGCCAGCCATACATGCATTTAATGATTGTTGATAAGCATCTGTGAGCCAAGATCTGTTGTTGTAGTGTGTGTGTACTGTGTCTGGATCTGTGGTTCCCAAGTTGGGTCCGGGGACCCCCTGGGGATCTTGAGGGAGTTCCAGGGGGTCCCCAGCTAAATGATAGTTTGGAACCAAATGGACCCTTATGGGTCTGTAACTCTGAGAGTGTACAAATGCTTGATTTTACAATATAAATTGGGGAGATAGAAATGGCATTAAATGGGGGTCCGTACTAGACTAATTCATGTCAAACTGGCGGTCCTTGAAATTAAACGGGTTGAGAATCACTGCTAGAGCCGTAAACCTCTCTGCTCTTATGGGGGTCCCTGGCATGTCTTTTCAAATGGGGGTCTTAATTAGTGTCAATTTGGTGGTCCTTGGTTTGGAAACCACTGGTGTAGAAGCCGACGGCCGTCTGTTTGAGAAGCGTTGGACAATAGCAGCGGAGTGGTGAAGAGAGGGGGCAGAGAGGGAGGTCGAGCTCTCTGGTTGGCTGTGTAGCCTTGCAAGGTGTTTTGTCTGCGTCTTCATGGTATAGCAGAAACCCATCGCTAGTACAGCACTGTGTGTTTTTCCTTGATACAGGCTAAGGGTTAAAATATTTACTTTTTAACCCCATTTTAGGCGGGAACCCCTTTTGGTGTTTTAAGCATTATGTTATGCTTTAGCTATTGGAAAATAGCAGATCCGGTGGCGCGCTATGAGCTTGTAGGTCTGCTATTTTTGAAAAGTCGTGAAAATGTGTCACAAATCTTTGAATATATATTTCAGAGCTAAACTAAAATATTATATTGGCTTCTGGGGGGGTCCCTGGATCTACATATTTTGAGATGGGGGTCCGCCGTGGCCCAATTGACTTCAAACTCCAATTTAACCGTGATAGATTCATGGAAAACACCCCTCCTTGGTTCTGGTGACTCTCGTACTGCTCTCCTAATACGTGGGGTGTGTTTTTATTACTTGCTCATTTTATATTTAATTAAGATTCTTTATTTTTTATTATTTATGCATCGTTAGCCTCTTCCTACTATCCCCTGCAGTCTGCCCTCAACACTCCAAACAAAACAGAAAAGAAATGTGTTCCTCCTCTGAGCGCAGATCCCTGCCAGGCCTGGTCGCCCTACCCAGGGCGTCACTCAGGACACGTGGAAGCTGCGTGGGAAGTAGAGTTTGTACCTGTTGGTGTTTGTGGTGGAGGTGCAGACGTGAAAGCGATATTTGGCGGTGTGTTCTTTAGAGCAGGTGTTCTCAACCTTTTTATACCAAGTACCACCACAGAAATATATCTGGCACTCCAAGTACCACCTTAATAACTGATGTTAACCCATTTTGTGGGCGGGAACCCCTTTTGGTGTTTTAAAGCATTATGTTATAACTTAGCTATTGAAAAATAGCAGATCTACAAGCTCATAGCGCGGCACTCTGCCGCGCTATGAACTTGTACGTCTTTGAAAAATCATGAAGATGGGGCACAAATCTTTGAATATATATTCTTTCAGAGCGAACCTTTTTAACTCAGATCTTCTGGAACAACATATTTTCAGATGGGGGTCGGTGGCCAATTTCATATCATTTTTAGGGTCCTTGACATGAAATATTGAGCACCACTGATACAGAAACATGAGGTATTTCAGAAAACTGTCAGAATTTAGAAGAGATTTTTTTAATTTCGACGTCAGGCCTAAATGGGTTAAAACACAGGAGTGTAGTAGACCTGCCCCATCCTATTCAGTATTCACCTATTAGGATTTTAATCACAGGAAGAAAATATAATTTATTCTTTGAATTGTTTTGTTTTTGTTCCATTCCTAAGCCAATGTTGCTGCTGCTCTGACCACGCACAACTGATAGTATTTCTAACGTGATTAATCCATTCTCAAATCTTCTATTAATGGCCAGGTGTGCTGTCCTGCTCATTTCAGCACGGCTGGAGAGCCCATTTCAACCAATTGCTTGGTTGAAATATAAATATTTCATTACACTTTTGGTCTTTTTCTCCTTATTTCGGGCGACGACTCTGAGTAATAACCCATGTTTTTAGTGTTCATTAGTGGCACTAGACTAGAACTAGAAGCTCTGCTTTAGAGGTCTCTCAATATGCGATTCAAATTGGGGTTTGATTTTTCTTCTCATCAACATTGTGCTCTAGTCTGTTTTCTAGTAGTTATTATTGCTGTCTTGTCTGTGTGAGGCACTGGTGTGTGTGTATATATAGTTGTCTTTTAACCCATTCTGACCTGAGATCAGATTCATACGAGGTTTCCACTGGACACACACTGGTCTGATTAACCCATTCTGACCTGAGATCAGATTCTAGAAATGTCAGTCGCTCTTCGATTTTTCAAAAATAGCAGACCTACAAGCTCGTATCGCGCCACTCGGTGGCGCGATATGAGCTTGTAGATCTGCTATTTTTCAATAGCTAAAGCATAACATGATGCTGACACCAAAATGGGTGCCCGTTCAGAATGGGTTAATTAATGACATAAAACATGACCAGCAAGAGCTTACATGATGCACAAAGATGCATTGTTGCACGCGCTCATGATATACGACTTTATTTTTGCAAGAAATGGGCTCGACCGACCCTCCCACACATCTGTGTCTAACTATGTTTTCTAGTAGTCCTTCTTGCGGTCTTGTCTGTGTGAGCCACTGGTGTATATATAGTTGTCTTTTAATGAATTACATATGTCATTAATTAAAAGACTAAAAATGCATTGTTGCACGCTCGACCCTCCCACACATCTGTGTGTGAAGGCAAGGAATTGTGCTTCTGCAGCGAACGGTTTGTAGCATCATGTGTGATGCTCCTTATATGATTCTGCGTCGTTTAGAGGCGTGTGTGATTTGGATTTTTTTTGCAAATGAGGCCCCTCAAGAAAATCACAAGCAAGCAAGGTTTTTCCATGGCCTAATGAGTGTGCGTGCAAAGTTTCATGGCAATTCGTCCAGCGAAGTAAATATTAGTTGTTCGTAGACATACATAAATCCCCACACTGGTCCCTCTGGCCAGGCATGAATAACAAACACCATTAGCAGGGCTGGTTCTAACACATTTTGGGCGGGAACCCCTGTTGGTGTTTTAAGCATTCCGTTATACTTTAGCTATTGAAAAATAGCAGATCTACAAGCTCATAGAGCTTGTAGATCTGCTATTTTTGAAAAGTCGTGAAAATGTGGCGCAAATCTTTGAATATATATTTCAGAGCGAACATTTTTAACTTCTGGGGGGTCCCTGGAACTACATATTTTGAGATGGGGTTCCGTGGCCCAATAGAGATACAGTAATTCTGGGGGTCCTTGACGTGAAAAAGGTTGAGCACCACTGACATAGATATGTTTTTTTCAGAAAAATGTTACGATTTACGCCAGGGCTCCACTGGTCGCGTCGCGTCTGCGTCGCGTCTCCGTCAGCGTCGGGAATGTTCCCTTTTAATCAATGGAGGGTGGCTCCACTGCCCGCGTTGCGTTGCCGCACGCGTCCAGTCATGTATAAAAGAATGTTGCTGACGCGCAGTTGTCAAAAGCCTGCAGTGGGTGGAGCACCTCTAGCGTGACGTTGACGTTGTCATGGCGCGACGGAGACGCAACGCGCCCGGTGGAACCCTGGCGTAAGAAGCCTTTTTTTTTTAAACGACCTCATTCCAAAATGTGTTAAGATAGAACTGGGAGACCAGATGAATTCAAGCTATGGTAGTCTTGAGGATTTATACTCCTTTAGCCATTACGTAAACACAAGAGCTGTGAATACTCATTTAGAGTACTGTAGCCTTTAAGTTTTGACAAGGTTGTGTACCGTGCAGTATCTATCTTTCGGGACATTTAGTTGAGTGGCTTGCTGGATTTTTAATAGGCTATAATAAAACCCAAATTGCAAATTTCTTACATAAGTAAGATTAGATTGCCATCACAGATCAAAGTCCATACTTCTGGCGTTCTGAAGGCGTGTTCACGGCACGCTCCTCACCTTTTAATTCCATCAATCATCTGTGCTCCACATAAATCTATCTTTAAGATTTAACCCATTCTGACCTGAGATCAGATTCTAAAAATGTCTTCTACGTACATCCTGACAGTTTTCCATTCTGACCTGAGATCAGATTCTAAAAATGTCTTCTACGTCAGTCGCTCTTCGATTTTTCAAAAATAGCAGACCTACAAGCTCGTAGCGCGCCACTCGGTGGCGCGCTATGAGCTTGTAGGTCTGCTATTTTTAAGTGGTGCAACCACTGCTACATCCAGCTTGCAATGTCCGTGTAGCTGTGTACGTGTTTGTGATGTGTGTAGGTAGGTACCTGTGACCTGTGTGTGTTAGCATGAGTGGTGTGCGCATGCGTGAAATTGGAACGAGAGAAGTATGTGACATGGCTGCCACCTGCTGGACGACGGGAGTTGCACCACTTGGTTCACACTGGTGTGCTTTTTCAATAGCTAAAGCACGACATGATGCTAACACCAAAATGGGTTCCCGCCCAGGGCTCCAGCGTGCGACCTATTAGGTCGCATATGCGACTTAATTTCTTATGGTGATACTTAAAATTTAATGAGGTCGCACCGGTGATACTTGGAAATGTGCGGAAAAAAGAAAGAAAAACGATCCGTTTATTTATTTTTACTCCGTCTCAACACTGAGGCACGGGCACCGGGCGGCTATTAGTAGTGCGATAATAAAGTATTACTTTGTTTTGGCTCAATCGAATCCCCTCTCTTTCTCTCTCTCTGCCTGCCTGCAAAGTCAATGCAAAGACGATAATTGCGCAAACAGGCGCAGCGCGACCTGCCGCGGTCCAAACTGGACGAACCGAGTCGAATATATATTCAGGTCTGAACGCAGTTTATCCGTCACAAATTAACTAATCTTTCTCAGCTGTACAATTTCACTGGAGCGCAGCGCACATATCTAACTGCATGATGATCAGTCATGATCTACACAGACAGCCGACTCCCGACCATAGACTGTAAGCTCCCGACCCAAACAATAAGTGAGGAGGTAAACTTGTTGTTTGATTAAACATATAATGTGCCACGAAAAATAGCTTCCAAAGCTTGTTATGTTTGCATCGAGGAGGTAGCCTGTGTCCATACATGATGATCGGCCAACAAAATACATTAATCTCCCTCCCAGTGAGTGAAGAGCACTGATGCCTGATTTATTCTTCGTCGTACAAAGTGTGTGCTGAAAATGGCTGATCTACAAGCTCACAACGCGTCGCGTCCGCGACATGTTGTGAGCTTGTAGATCAGCTATTTTCAGCACGCGGAGATATGCAAGCTCTGAGAGCATTTAGAAACTTTTGCCTTCACAATAAAAGTATGAAGCTTTCACAAGTTGGCCAACTTGGCCCATGAAGACAAGGAAAAGGATTAAGAATTTGGTGGCACTTCACATTGCAAAAGATTTTTTCCAAAATGTAAAAATATTATAATAAGGAATTAATTTGGATAATCGTAATGGGATATTGTACAAATTGTCACTTTATTAATCCCAAAGGTTTGGACTGCATTTAATTTTCAACACAAAACCTTAAACTGACTTTCTGTGTGTGGAATATAAATATTGCCTAGACTGAGTGACTTTGTGTTGGGTTCAAACCATCTACAGTGTTTTGAAGTATAACCAGGTAGGTTGCTGTTTTTCACACAGTGACCTTTGTAGGGGGGTTTTATGATTCAAACCTTTAATGGTGGAAACCACTACAAAAATAAATGGCACCCTATGTGGGGGCACGATAAGATCATGTAATAATACCACGCTATACAAAGAAAAAAATGGTGCTACCTAATTTCTGGTGGCGCTACCAAATGAAAAGGTAGGTGGCATCAGTGCTACCTGTGAAAAAGTTAGTCTGGAGCCCTGTTCCCGCCCCAAAATGGGTTAATAAAGCCGATCCATGTCCCATAAACCACTATGCCAAAAGAAATACTGTGACATTAACGATAGTATTCAGTTGTGTACTTTATGCAAGCAAGCCTTCATTGTCACGTGAATTCATTCACGTAAATGTGTCATCAAGATTCACATAATTGTCTCCACCATGTGGGTGCAAACCTGTAGGATGCCAAGGAAGGAACAACCTCTGCGCCAAATGTCTCGTCAATCGGCTGATTTTTGGCAAAACACTTTTTTTTGAGGGCTGCTAGCCCCTCTTATGTCCAGCTTTGAGGGTTTGTGGAAACGAAAAAGATTGTCTCAACATAAACATTGAATGCCATTGACGATGAGTGGCCAGTTTTGAGTGTTTGCACAAACTGGCCATTCATTGTCAATGGCATTCAATGTTTGTGCACACACAAACATTGAATGCCATTGACTATGAATGGACAGTTTTCGTTAACAAACATTGAAGTCAAAAGTGAGGACTCCAAATTGTGATTGGCCAGAATGAGATGATTTATGATAAGAGCGCCCCACACTTCACACGGATTTACATAGAAATATAATATAGAAATGTGTATTAAGCTATTTGATACAGTCACCGTTTCCTCTCTGCAAACTATAGCTTTTAGCTTCACAGTTTGCTAAAGAGGGCAAAAGTATGAACCGTACTAGGTACAATTATTAAGGGGTCTATTGACCGCGGCCATCTTTCCAGCAAGGTGCTAACCAAGTGCAACTTCCCATTGACAGCCCACTCATCCAAACAGAAAAGTCCTCTCTAATTGTATTAAACAACGTCAAACTCACCAACATTGCAGCTGTTACGGAAAGCTTGAATTGTCCTCTTTGTATCTGTAAAGTTTTTGTTTCATAGAAATCCACCGTAGACATGTTATGACTTATGAGCTACTTCCTGTCAAGAAGGAAAGCAAAGGCTCACAACTCACTTTCGTAATGCTCCACGTATTTTATACTACTTTCTGTCAAGACATTCTGTGCAGGGTATTTTTTCCCTTAAGCGTCAGAGTTTGGGAGTGCTCGTTGGATATCACTCAACAGACACCTGTTGAGTTGAATTTGCACATAATGCAGGAGGCAGCAGGAGGTTGCATTACTAAAAATATACCTCAATACCTGGCCTTGAAAAAGAGACACTCGTCAGACAAGACGAGACGGTTCACGGTATGTGTGTGTCGGATGCACGGTTCTGGCAGAAATAATAATATTACCAGGACTCACTTGTTCATAAATCGATAAAAAAATTCTTGTTCAAGAAATCCTAAAAATGGATCAAATTAATTGCTGATAAACCTTTTCTAAGAGTCTAGCCTGACTGACCCGCTCCTTTCTTTGGGCCTACACCTAGGGAAAATAGCCAAACTTACAAGCTCACAACAAGTGATAAATTATAATGCCACATGCAGTGTTGTGAACTTACAGATCGGCTCTTTTCGCAGATTCTTCACCTGCTGTGACATGACCATAATTGGGATGCTAGGATGTCGTTGGGAACCCCTTTTGGTGTTGGCATCATGTTATGCTTTAGCTATTGAAAAATAGCAGATCTACAAGCTCATAGCGCGCCACCGAGTGGCGCGCTATGAGCTTGTAGGTCTGCTAGTTTTGAAAAATCGTGAAAATATTTATTTCAGAAAACTGGAGGATTTAGAAGATTTTGTTTTGTTTTTTTGAGGTCAGGCCTAAATGGGTTAAAGGGATTGTGACATTAAAAAAAAGGTTTTGGAATTGTTCTTGTTTCTTTTAGGTTTTCTAATCTCAATTGCACCCAAAAAACATGAACTTTTAACATTCAGTAGATTTTCTGTGATCTGGGGTTTTCTGGCTCAAACAGGTGCTCTGATTTGCCGGCAGTAAGTGACATCACTTACTGCAAATCCCATATATGTCAATGGGATTTGCCAGCAGATGTCACTGTTTCACTGTGTTGCCTGTTTTCATTGTAGCTCAAAAGGCCCAAAAAACCCCAAAGAAACCTTCAGACCACAGAAGATCCACTGAATGTTCAAAGTTCAGGTTTTTTGGGTGTAATTGAGGTCATAAAACCTAAAAGAAAAAAGAAAAATGAAAAATAAATGAAAATGAATGTCATAAAACCTTTAAATGACTTTACAGCAGTGACCGTCATAGCAACTACTGTAGTTGGTAACAAAAATGAAGCAGGACTCTCACACAGACAGAATGAATGCTAGAAGACATCTGGAGCACACCACTGATAGGAAAAAAGTGTAATCGGTGGAAATAATCATTTAATTTGTGCCCATTAAAAGTGTTCCTATCATCTGTGTGCTCGGATACCAAAAATGCAAGAAATAAAATACATTAATGTTCATTGACTTGGCTACCTGGCTCTCAACATGACAATTATATAAATCAAGTTCATTACTATAATTTAAAAAAATAGTATGATCCACTCCCCCTTTCTCGCTTTCATTACTTTTAATTGGTAGTCCTAGAGTTTAATTATTGCTATTTTTCATGACTTGTCAACTCACTGATAGTTTCCCTTTTATAACACGTAAACAGTTAAGAATTACTGCGTTATTTTACGTGGCCAAATCCGAGCTTCATTGAACTATTGGGTCCAATGAATAGGTCTTTTCTTTTGGATGTGTAATAATGATACCCAGAGCATTGATGCCAAGAAGGTAATAGGTGAGTGTGCGCCAACTCTGACTGTAGGGAGACTTCTGCCATCTAAGAATGATTAACTCCGCTGCCGTTTATCTTTCGGCACATGCAGTGGGGTCATAAATGATATCCTTACACCACCTGTTTGTGTGTGTGTGTGTGTGTGTGTGTGTGTGTGTGTGTGTCAAATGTTTTTGAAGCTTGCTCGTAACATTGTTTGCTAAATAATACTTTTGATGCACTGTTGTTGTTCTGCTATATCCAGGGCTGCACATAAGCGGTGCGCATGCGCCGTCAAAATAATGCGCTGTCAATCAGGCGCCGGGTAGCCTGAGCTAACGTGTTAGGTTTCTGGTCTAGAGGGGCGGGTCACGGCTCAGATTTGCGCACGCCCTGATTGGATCTCATCGATCTGTCCGTCACCCCCGGCCCCTCCTCTCCCCCCTAGTGCAGCGCTACGTCACATCATTTGGAGCGACGCCCACCCGGAAGGGTTGACTCCCACTTTTAGACCAGAGCGGCCAATGCGTTCCTCCAGGCTTTCCATTTTTGCACCAACAAAAATGAAAGCCTGGTACCGAGGCTAGGCGCCGGGAAGCTCTTCTGCGTACCAACAGCTGGGGCCGCACAGAATGATTATCATGGCCAGAATACTAGTAAATTCTGTGGCGAGAGCATTTCCCACTGACTGCCACTCAAAGTAGCTACTACTGGCCAATCACAGGACGTCTTGCACTGGCCATTGTGGCTAATCACAGCGCGTCCTTCCTTACTCAAACGAGGGAGGATCCACTCTATGGGGAGGATTCCATGCTGCTCACTGCTTGTTTTTCCGGGTGCTGGGGCAAGTTGCTCGTGTGCGATGCAACTTGCTCGTGTGCGATGCCGTCTCTCACGGACTGGCACTGCTACTGCTACACAATATGAAGCTTATCAACATGACAACAACGTGTCCCGACATACTGTCCCTTATTATCGTAAAGTCGGGTAGTGTACACTGTTTATTTTGCACCGAGGAGCCATGTGTGTCTGACTGTCTGTCTGACTCTGTGTTGACTGTGTGTACAAAAAAACAAAACAAAAGTGAAGCCTGACTTATGCTTCGCCGTACGACTTATGTCGTATGTTAAACAAATAGGCAATAGCTGATCTGCAAGCTCACAACGTGTCGCCTCCGCAACACGTTGTGAGCTAGTAGATCGGATATTAAAAAAAAAGTATCTAAATATTGCTTTGATGCTCATATTATCCTTAGGAAGTATTAAGAAGTTTGTATTAGAATATGCATATAGGGCTGGAATACACATGGACCTATAGCTGCAATTTGCATTTGTATAATGCGATGAATCTAGAGTTGCAATACTCTCCATTGACTCCCCAGTCCCCACTTATCCAATAAATATCATTTTGCTATAAGTTATTCATGCATCCCTCTTTTATCCATCCGGCGAGACGGGTCGCCGCATTTTAGGAGCACCAAGTAACTCCTCCAGGTGCTCCTCTGAGTACTAGACCAAAAAAGTTGTGTGCAGCCCTGACTATATCCCATTTTTTTTTTTTTTTTTTAAGATATTTTTTGCGGCTTACGCCTTTTTATTGATTTTTGAAGGGACAGACAGTAGGCTGACAGGAAACGGGAGAGAGATGGGGGGATGACATGCAGTAAAGGCCGTGTCGGGTCCGGGAGTCGAACCCGCGGCACACTGCGACTGGATTACCAGTCCGGTGCCCAGACCGTTACGCTACGGCCTGGGCCTCTATATCCCATTTTGACCTGAGATCAGATTCTAAAAATGTCTAATACATCCTGACACTTTTCTGAAAAAGCTATGCTTCTATGAGCTTGTAGATCTTCTATTTTTCAATAGCTAAAGCATAACATAATGCTAACACCAAAAGGGGTTCCAGCCCAAAATTGGATATATATGCCTATCCGTTTGGCCAGGTATAATGACTTATCACCTTCAAAATGGCGCATCCCCTGAATTTGCATACCAAAGGTGCGAGGTTTGCATGCCCTATTGCCGTACATCAACGGCATTGGCGTTAAGCGTAACATTTATTAATTTATTTTAATTGACGTAGATCTATGCAATGGTGGACTAAGTTTTGTTAATGTCCCTTTTTTGTCATTAACATAAAACACCATTCATATGATTATGAAATATTATATATATATATATATTTATATATATATTAGTGTATTTATACAAAAAATCACACCCGTGTGAAGTGAGGGCCGCTAATATATTAAAGTCTAACTCATGTTTGCTATGATTAGGTGATGTAATGGTGACGTAAAACAAACAGTGACAAAACAAAAATTAAATTATCTTTATTGTCGATGGCATTTAATGTTTGTGTTATAGGGACAAGATGACGTACATTTTCCCTTCATTCAATGGCCTTTTTAAAACGGACATTAAACCTGTATATAGGAGGGGCTAGCGCCCCTCAAAAAGTATTTGACACATAGTAGGGATATGGCTTGGAAACCTGACCAATACCACTGCAATCACACACGTGAAAGAAATGCCTACGAATACCCAGAACCCAACACTCCTTAACCCATTTAGGCCTGACCTCAAAATTTACAATA
The DNA here is from genome assembly GCF_964188405.1 of Protomyctophum parallelum. Lineage (NCBI taxonomy): Eukaryota > Metazoa > Chordata > Actinopteri > Myctophiformes > Myctophidae > Protomyctophum > Protomyctophum parallelum. The sequence goes on from NC_139717.1 coordinate 6,644,313, forward strand.
ATTCTTCTAAATCCTCCAGTTTTCTGAAATAAATATTTTCACGATCTTTCTAAAATCACACCTGTATGAACTGAGTTGTGCAACTCCTCTCTCTCTCTCTCTCTCTCTCTCTCTCTCTCTCTCTCTCTCTCTCTCTCTCTCTCTCTCTCTCTCTCTCTCTCTCTCTCTCTCTCTCTCTCTCTCTCTCTCTCTCTCTCTCTCTCTCTCTCTCTCTCTCTCATTGGCAGGCAACAGGCAGCACTAATACAAGTAGGACGCGCAAACGCGGGAAGCGAACGCAGCTCGTTTGTGTGTGTGTGCTACAGCTGCGCCCTCTGGTGGCGGGCGGGTGGTGTCACAGCGGGACAGACACACAGACAGACACACAGACATGATCTGCAGGGTCTCATAGTTATTGCTCACTGCGTTCGCAACTATCTCCCTCTCTCTGTTTCTGGCAAACAGCGACCCCTACTGGTACTAATAGTCATATACTCGTGCTCATGGCCACATAGGTACGCACGGACATTGCTGGTTGTAGGAGTGGTTGCACCACTCAAAAATAGCAGACCTACAAGCTCGTAGCGCGCCACTCGGTGGCGCGCTATGAGCTTGTAGGTCTGCTATTTTTCAATAGCTAAAGCATAACATAGTGCTTAAAACACCAAATGGGGGTTCCCGCCCAAAATGGGTTAATTAGCCCCTATTCATGTCGCTCTCCCCCACAGCTTGTAGCGTCGCGTCACATCACTCAACAGCAACCTTGAAGCCGTGTTCAAAGCACTGATGGGGGGGGGGGGGAGAGAGAGAGAGAGAGAGGGAGAGGGAGAGGGAGAGAGGGAGGGAGGGAGGGAGGGAGAGAGAGAGAGAGAGAGAGGGAGAGAGGGAGAGAGGGAGAGGGAGAGAGGGAGAGAGGGAGAGAGGGAGAGAGAGAGAGAGAGAGAGAGAGAGAGAGAGAGAGAGAGAGAGAGAGAGAGAGAGAGAGAGAGGGGGAGAGGGGGAGAGGGAGAGAGGGAGAGAGGGAGATTTCCTTTCAGGCATTTCTGTGAGTTTTTAATTAGCTGTGACTGTATTGGTTCAAACCCACACAAGGCCTTTCAGACTCCACTGCTAGATGGAACTGTGAGTCACTAGAGGAACACATTTGAAGACGAGACACGACACACACACGGGTCGGGACACGGTCAGGAACACGGGCTCGTCTAGAACAGTCACGTGGTTCCCATACGTTTTCATTTCAAGGACCCCCAAATTGACACTAATTAGCCCCTAAGAACCCCCATTTGAAAAGGTATGCCAGGGTGCCTGGCATACCCATGAGAGAAGATTTTTACGTCTCTAATAATAATAATAAAACTTCATTTGTATACCACCTTTCATGACATGAAATGCAGCTCAAAGTGCTTTACAGAGCGATGGAGAAAAAAAAAAGCAAGGCATAAACATTAAAAAAACAAGAGCAGTAATGTAATACAGTGAGGACATGAATAACATAAAATGTAAAGATAAATTAAAAGCAAGGGCGTAGAAGTGGGTCTTGAGCTGTGCTTTAAAAAATGTCTACAGACGGTTGCCTGACGAAGGTACAGTGGGAGCTTGTTCCACGCCGACGGCCCGTAGAAGCAAAAAGCTGCTTCCCCGTATTTTTTAGTTGCCATTTATTTAGGCAAAGCGAGCAGGCCAGCAGTGGAAGACCTTAGGGGGGCGGTTTGGGACATATTTAGGCAGGCAGTCATGTAGGTAGGAAGGTGCGAGACCATTGAGAGCTTTATAAACAAGTAAAATAATTTTAGCAGTGATTCTCAACCTCGTTTAATTTCAAGGACACCCAGGTTTGACATGCATTAGTCTCTACACTCTACAGACCCCCATTTAATGACATTTCTATCTCTGGTACCCCCCAATTTATATTGCAAAATCAATGTTAATCTAACTCTCAGGGTTACAGACCCATAAGGGTCCATTTGGTTCCAAACTATCATTTAGCTGGGGACCCCCTGGAACTCCCTCAAGGACCCCTGAGGGTCCCCGGACCCCACTTTGCGAACCACTGATCTATAAAACTTGACCAGTGCCCGGCTATAGAGTCAGTAACGATGGAAGTTGGAGATCTATGCCCCACCCGTCAGAGTACCCGTTCCACCCATCTGTCTGTGTCCCTTTCATGCCCATATATGGGGCTTTCTGTATCTTAATTTATTCCTATGAGAGCTGTAACTTATTCCTATGAGAGCTGTATGTGCCCGTCAGCTACTGGCCTACTAGCCTCGGTACCAGGCTTTCATTTTTGTTGGTGCAAAAATGTAAAGCCTGGAGGAACGCATTGGCCGCTCTGGTCTAAAAGTGGGAGTCAACCCTTCCGGGTGGGCGTCGCTCCAAATGATGTGACGTAGCGCTGCACTAGGGGGGAGAGGAGGGGCCGGGGGTGACGGACAGATCGATGCGATCCAATCAGGGCGTGCGCAAATCTCAGCCGCGACCCGCCCCTCTAGACCAGAAACCTAACGCGTTAGCTCAGGCTACCGGCCTACTTGTCTGTGTCCCATACTGTATATGGAGATCTCCGTACAGTATGTGTTCCTTTTATGTCCACATATACAGTAGTCTATGCAGATGTCAAAACGTATGTGTGATGTCAGAACAGGACAGCTCCATATATGGATAAGGGCAGGGGCCTCTCCATATATGGATAAGGGCAGGGGCCTCTCCAGAGGCCTTTAGTGGCAGTTCTGGACTACCGTGTGTCCGACCAACTCGACACCGGGCACTGCCCTCCCTGTGGGGGTGTGGAATGCGTGTGTGTGGGGCGAACGGTTCTCGAGTTACGAGGATTACGGACATATGTGCATTCATAGATATGGACATTTGAGGGGCAAAATGCATCACTGTTCAGTTTGCCATTGATCACGGCAGGTTTAGGGTTGTCTTGTTTTCAAGTACATTTCATGCCTTTTTTTAAAACTCTTTCTCGCTTGCTAATGTTGATGTTTGTGTGCCAGGGATGGAGAGCAAGATAATGTATGGACGGAGTGCTCTGAACGGAGCCATGAGGAGGACGTTTGATCATGTTTATGAACTGAACGCATATCTTAGATCAGGGGTGGGCAACTGGCGGCCCGGGGGGCCACATGCGGCCCCCACCTTCACTTAATGTGGCCCTCAGGTTAATATCAGAATACTGATTATAATATTGGTTCCAGCTGTTTACAATTCCACGACATGCAAACATGACCTGCTTTAATTACTTCAGTCTAAATTAGTAGCTCAATGCTCAACACACGTATAATTAAAGGCATTACATAAAAATGTACATTTTCAGGATTCCAATTCGCCCATCTACAAGCTCAAAACGCGTCGCGCTGCGACACGTTTTGAGCTTGTAGATCGGCTATTTTTGCTACGACAGTAATATATGGCCCTAGGGAGTGAGTGTGGAAATATAGTGGCCCTCTCCATCGTCAACGTTGCCCACCCCTGTCTTAGATTGTGTGAATACTAGTGAACAAAATAAAGTTTCTTGCCAGTCCCTAAAAAAAAAGAAGAGAGTGAAACCAACTTGCACCTTTGGGCAAATTCTTCTTTTACTTCTCTTTTTGAAATGGGCATAACCACACTGTACTGGAACAACTGAAATATCTGTTCAGCTGGGGTTTTTACTTTAGTTTTTTCAATGGAGGATAAGCCTCAATGAGTCGCAGCAACTTGTTTTTGAGAGGGGGGTCCTCAGGCACAAAGCACAAACTATAACGGGGAGACAACCAACAATAAGATTTACAAAACATACATGGTATGATCAGCCCAACCAAAGTCATCCTCTGACTACGGCATTTCCCAGGATTAGTTTACGGCCTCAACGAGCAACGCAGAGCGCACGCCACGCACCCTCATGTCACCTTCAAAGAACCCTGAGTGAAAGGCGTTTATTATGCATGCACAGGAATTCCCACGGCAACGTGCGGCGGTGGCTCAGGGGTAGAGTGCCTGGATGGTAACCGTAAGGTTGCCAGTTCGAACCCGGGCTCCCCCAGAGTTACTGTCGAAGTGTCCTTGAGCAAGACACTGAACCCCTAATTGCTCCCGATGTGCTAGTTGGTGCCTTGCATGGTTTCCGCTGCCATCGGTGTATGAATGTGTGTGTGAATGGGTGAATGTAATGCACAGTCTCTGTAAAGCGCCTTGGATAAAGGCGCTATATAAATGCACCATTCACCATTTAACGTTGCAACCTCCACACACAATGCTACCGTCATCACCTCACCTCGTCTTGATTCAGGAGCACCTTGAGATTAGAAGTTATAAATCCTCCAGCCCTATGCAACAAACCACAGTGCTTACAATGAGTCCTCTCTTAACCCATTCTGACCTGAGATCAGATTCTAAAAAATGTCGGTTTGAAAATGACAGTTTTCTGAAAAAGCCATGTTTCTATGTCAGTCGTTCTTTGATTTTTCAAAAATAGCAGACCTACAAGCTCGTAGCGCGCCACTCGGTGGCGCGCTACGAGCTTGTAGATCTGCTATTTTTCAATAGCTAAAGCATAACATGATGCTAACACCAAAAGGGGTTCCCACCCAAAATAGGTTAATTTAGTTTGAGCATTTTACTATGCAGTTATGGCCCGACTCTAGTGCAATAACAAAGGGGAAACGTGAGAAGATTTAAAACGAGTCATTTTATTTAACGGCATGTCGGCCTCCTGCCAAATTAACTAAGGGAAAGGGAATGCAAATATATATATATATATATTATCACAAATCAAAGTGATCTTCTGTGGCCGTGCTCCAGTTAGCCCAGGGGGGAGAGAAATAACCTTTTATATTATGCTAGGAGGCATTTGGCCATCTGTCAACAATCCCTGAATGTCCACCTTTCTCCAACCAGCCGAGGCCCAAGCCAGGGCCATCACAGCACTTAGTTACGGGAGAGCTACCCGTGGCATACTCTGTTACCCAACCATGTATAAATCACCCTTAAGTCTCCCGTAGCCAGACAATCCGTTATGCCCACCTGGTGGTGACATCTAAAGCACTGGTTCCCAAACTTTTTCATGTCACCGAGCCCTATCTGCAAAGATATGCCAGTCGTCCCCCATAAGAGATAAGATTTTTACAGCTCTAGCAGTGATTCTCAACGATTTTAATTTCAAGGACCCCCAATTTGACATGCATATTAATCTACGGCCCCCCTTTTTAATGGCATTTCTATCTCTCATAGCCTCATTGCCAGCCTTATTCCCCACACCGTGCCATTGCCATTTGATTACTTATAAGTCCACTTTTCACAGTCAGTTTCACAGACATTCTCCACACACGTTTAACTCTGCACAAGGTCACTTTACACAGACGGGCTTATGATTACCACGGATATGTAGGTTCCCAAGTGGGCTGGTGCCCGACAGGCACAAGTCTAGTTGCTTTTCAAAGCAGCAAGTGGGCATTCATTCTCACCACGTTTCTAGACCATAATAATACAACAGCATTGGATTTAGATTTCCCCAGATGCATGGATAGACGGATGATGACAACGTGGGACCATAGGGAACAGTGATTCTACTATAAATGCACCACGTCTCTCTCTGTACGTGTCCTTAACCCATTCTGATCTGAGATCAGATTCACACGAGGTTTCCGCCGGACACACACTGGTCTGATGAACCCATTCTGACCTGAGATCAGATTCTAAAAATGTCAGTCGCTCTTCGATTTTTCAAAAATAGCAGACCTACAAGCTCGTATCGCGCCACTCGGTGGCGCGATATGAGCTTGTAGATCTGCTATTTTTAAATAGCTAAAGCATAACATGATGCTGACACCAAAATGTGTGCCCGTTCAGAATGGGATAATGTAATCCACGTAACTCGAGGACCGTTCGCCCCACCGACTTCAAATGTGACACACACGTTCCACAGGGAGGGAGTGCAGTGCCCACTGCCCAGCGGGGTTGTCCAGAAACGCCACAAAAGGCTCTGGTCAGCAAGGTTATAATAGTTTTGGTTTTTTCATTATAGTTTAGTTTTAGTTACAGTTTTGACATATTTTTTTCAAATTCAGTTAGTTTTTGTTGTTGTTTTTAGAGCGGGTTTGCTAGTTTTTATTTTGGTGAAAATGCTTAGTTTTAGTTTAGTTATAGTTTAGTTTTAGTTTCTTTCGTACGGTTTATTTGTGGGTTAGGGTTTAGCGTGGCTACATGCTGCCGTACGGTGCTGAAAACTGCCGTAAAACTTGTTGGAGAAATGAGGAAATTAATTTAAAAGGATTATATCATAAATATCCGAAAGGCATATAAATATTGATAAAAGCTAAAACTAAGGGTATTTTGTCTATAATTTCAGTTAGTTTTGAGGACACACAATACAGTTTCAGTTTAGTTATCGTTGTTTATTTTTATTTTTATTAGTTTCAGTTAACTAAAAAGTTTTTTTTAATTCTAGTTTTAGTTTTTTTGTTAGTTTTAGTTAACTATTATAACCTTGCTGGTCAGGCTCTGCCAGTGAGTGGACCTAATGAGCCTAAGTCCGCTCACCTGTAGATTGTCCCAGCCTCTGTCTCAGCCAATTGAACAACCCCCACACCTGCCATTTGATTACATTAACCAGTCCACTTTTCACAGTCAGTTTGCATAACGCGAGAACTGTTCGCCCCCCACCGACTTCAAATTTGCCACACGCATTCCGCACCACCGCATGGAGTGCGGTGCCCGGTGTCAAGTCCGCCAGATAGCGGTTGTCCAGAATCGTCACAAAAGGCTCTGGGCAAGGCCCAAATTAGTCAATTGATCACACCTGTCCAATTTTCAGCCTCTGCCATGAATTCATTAATTGCCATGGCAACCCCAGCCTATATTTCCCACACCTGCCTTTTGATTACTTAGTCAGTCCACCTTTCACAGTCCACAACGTTTAGCACTGCGGAAGGAGGACGTACACAGACAGACAGTTACAACGGGTGCTATGACAACGGATATAAGGGGTATTGCAAAATGCATGCTAGGGTGTATTCCCGATTTTCATTGTTTCCTACTTGCACTCGGTGGCGCGCTATGAGCTTGTAGATCTGCTTGTAGGTCTGCTATTTTTGAAAAATCGAAGAACGACTGACATAGAAACATAGCTTTTTCAGAAAACTGGATGTAGAAGACATTTTCTTTATCTTATCTCAGGTCAAGATGGGTTAAAAACCCTTTGGTGGTATGAACTGGACCCTTTGGTTACATGTCAACAGGCATTGATATGACTCATGGCTACACAAAAAGAAGTGCCTCTTCATTTTGTTCACATAATAATCTCCCATTTCTTTACACCATAATCACCATTTACACCCTACGACCCTCTCCATTACAAAGACTGCGTACAAAATGATTACTCCAACCGATGCTTTCCTTAATCCCCCTCTAGGTGGAATCCTGTCCCTCGTCGCAGACCGTATGTCAACTTTCGGTGATGCCAGAGGCATGTGACGGCACTGGGACGCGCACTGGCTCTGCACAACATCTGGAAGAAGAACACGGTATATTCTGCACCGGACGGACCGACGGCCCTCGCATGTTTCACAAGCTGACGGTGCTCTTCTAATCTGTACTGCATGAGAGCACTCGGAATAGAACCGATAAATGTGGTGGCTGGAGGTGGTCCTCCTCCGGTTCTATTGAGAACTTGTTCTCAAGACCCTGTTGTTGTTGTTGTTGGGCAGAACCACTGGTTAACGAGAGCTACAGTATCACCTGTACTGTAGTCCCGATTTTTGAATCCCCAGGTAGGACATACTGTAAATCCTACCGGTTGTAGCTTTATAACAGAACCACCGCTGTTCCATTCCTGTCGTGTCATCCCCACGTCAGCTTCATCAGGGACTAAAGTCTAGCTATCACTCCCTCACAGACAGACAGACTGCCTGGCTGCCTGGCTGGCTGCTTGCTTGGAGGATGATGTTGCTTGTTTAGTGACGACTGGGAGCTTTATTTGTGCCAGTTGCCATGGCTGCCTCCTCCTCCTCCTCCTCATCCTCCTCCTCCTCCTCCTCTGCAGCGAGGGATCAGCCCCTCCTGCAGCTCCAGGAGGTGGACTCCAGTCGAGTGGGCGTCCGCGTCCTGACCTCCTCCTCGTCGTCTCCCACGGCGCTGGACGCCACCCAGCCCATCTGCATCCCGTCGCCCTACACCGACCACCTGGCGCACCACCACCACCACCACGACTTCGCCGCCATCCCCTTCTACGGGCCGGCGGCGGCGCTCTTCAGCTACGCCAGCGCCGCCGCCAGCCTCCCCGTGGACTGCCCCTCCTCCGTCCGCCAGTCGTCCATGAGCCCCTCCCTGTTCTGGCCCCGCCACCACCACGGCCACATGGGGGCGCCGCTGCCCCTGCACCACCCGCAGGCCTGCCCGCAGCACGGCCAGGCCCTCCACGGGCCCTGGGTGGAGATGTCCTCGTCGTCCTCCTCCTCGCGGGACAGCGCCCTGATGGACAGAAGGTATCGCAGCTTTGTAAATGTTGAATATAATATGTTCATTTACCTTAAAAGCAACTTCCTTTTACTCTCGGAGCGAAACACATTGTATGCCCATCCGATTTTAGAAAATAAAACCAAAAAAAAACACCATGCGGTAATTCTAAAGACGTATTGGGCACAAATTGGGTTAAAACGTAATTTGTTTAAAGGAGAATTCCATACTAGAAGGTTTTCTTACCTTTATTTGTAATTGTTACGTCCCAACCAAAGACGTCCAGGTGTTATTTTGTGCAAAAGTGCATTATTGGCTAATTCCCCTACCATAAGCCCTCAATGAATTGCATTGAATTGAATGGGGCTATGGGGTGTTGTGCTCATTCTCTTATTTCCATCGCTCAAAAATATTTTTTTGTATATATCCTCTCTTCATAATGTAAATAGTATCCCAAGCGGCACACTTTACTACTTATTTCGATGGAAATAAGCGAATTGGCACAAAAACCCAACCCCCATTGAGGGGAAGTAACTACTACAAATAAAGGTAAGAAAGCCATAGCCTTCTAGTATGGAATTCTCCTTTAACTTACTGTATACAAATCAAATGTATGTTTCGGCGTTAAATGATCACTGAGGATTTTGCTGATTACAATTATGTTTGGTATGTACAGTACGTAGTGCAGTGGTACAGTACGTATGTACAGTGGTTCCCAAAGCTTTTCATGTCAAGGACCCCCAAATTGACACTAATTAGCCCGCGGACCCCCCATTTGAAAATGTATGCCAGGGACCCCCATGAGAGAAGATGTTTAGCAGTGATTCTCAACCCGTTTAATTTCAAGGACCCCCAGTTTGACATGCATTAGTCTACGGATCCCCATTTAATGGCATGTATATTATTCATATTATAAAATTAACATTAATTTAACTCTGAGTGTGTACAAATGGAATCAAATGGTTCCATTTGTACACTCTCAGAGTTACAGACCCTTAAGTGTCCATTTGGTTCCAAACTATAATTTAGCTGGGGACCCCCTGGTACTCCCTCAAAGACCCCTGGGGGTCCCCGGAAACCCACTTTGGGAACCACTGATGTACTGCATTGTCCTCAGTCCTGCTGGGCCCTTTTTGGTAAAAAATGTTTTTACACTCAGTTAACCCCTTTTGGTGTTAGCATTATGTTATGCTTTTGCTATTGAAAAATAGCAGATCTACAAGCTCATAGCGCGCCACCGAGTGGCGCGCTACGAGCTTGTAGGTCTGCTATTTTTGAAGAATCGTGAAAAGTGACATGAAAGTCTTTGAGAACGACTGACATAGAAAAACTGCTTTTTCCAAGAAAACAGTCAGGATTTAGAAGACATTTGCAGAATCGTTCCCAGGTCAGAATGGGTTAAATGTAACACTGAGCATTTGACTCTGTATAGTAAGATGGCGAGGAAGCGGTCGCAGGACAGCGAGGAGACCGTGGCGTCATCGGGGGGCAAGGCCGACCTCCATTTCTGCGCCGTGTGCCACGACTACGCGTCAGGGTACCACTACGGCGTCTGGTCCTGTGAGGGATGCAAGGCCTTCTTTAAGAGGAGCATCCAAGGTGAGGCTGGTCCTGTGAGGGATGCAAGGCCTTCTTTAAGAGGAGCATCCAAGGTGAGGCTGGTCCTGTGAGGGATGCAAGGCCTTCTTTAAGAGGAGCATCCAAGGTGAGGCTGGTCCTGTGAGGGATGCAAGGCCTTCTTTAAGAGGAGCATCCAAGGTGAGGCTGGTCCTGTGAGGGATGCAAGGCCTTCTTTAAGAGGAGCATCCAAGGTGAGGCTGGTCCTGTGAGGGATGCAAGGCCTTCTTTAAGAGGAGCATCCAAGGTGAGTCTGCTCCTGTGAGGGATGCAAGGCCTTCTTTAAGAGGAGCATCCAAGGTGAGGCTGGTCCTGTGAGGGATGCAAGGCCTTCTTTAAGAGGAGCATCCAAGGTGAGGCTGGTCCTGTGAGGGATGCCAGGCCTTCTTTAAGAGGAGCATCCAAGGTGAGGCTGGTCCTGTGAGGGATGCAAGGCCTTCTTTAAGAGGAGCATCCAAGGTGAGGCTGGTCCTGTGAGGGATGCAAGGCCTTCTTTAAGAGGAGCATCCAAGGTGAGGCTGGTCCTGTGAGGGATGCAAGGCCTTCTTTAAGAGGAGCATCCAAGGTGAGTCTGGTCCTGTGAGGGATGCAAGGCCTTCTTTAAGAGGAGCATCCAAGGTGAGGCTGGTCCTGTGAGGGATGCAAGGCCTTCTTTAAGAGGAGCATCCAAGGTGAGGCTGGTCCTGTGAGGGATGCAAGGCCTTCTTTAAGAGGAGCATCCAAGGTGAGGCTGGTCCTGTGAGGGATGCAAGGCCTTCTTTAAGAGGAGCATCCAAGGTGAGGCTGGTCCTGTGAGGGATGCAAGGCCTTCTTTAACACATTTAGTACAGGAAGTGCCTTCAAAATAAAGGCTATAGAGTGCCAGAGTTGTCTGAACGCTTTTACTTTGAAAGCCATGAAACAGGAAACACTTGCCTAAAAAGGTTGACTTTACTAAGGGACCTCACATCCCCGATCATCTTAATATATTGTTTTACGCTCCAAAAAGCGTTCATATTTTGCGGGAGAGACGGATGAGGAGCAGAAATGAAGCGCCAGCATATCGATCCATTCATCACCACGGAGAGCGCCCTGGATTAGGAGATACGAGTCATTCTTTCCGCCGCGCTAACATGGGAGTCAATGACAAGCTAATAGTTGCACTGAGCGTTAGCATACGGCAAGCGAAAAGAGAAATGCCAAAAAAAAAAATAGGAAAAATTCTGAATATTCTTATCTCGCCCCGCGTCGCTGGGACGTCGCTAGGACGTCCTCACACGTCAATAGTACTAATATTTCGGGATCCTTATGACGTTCTCAGACGTCCTATGTATAGAATCTGTTAAGAGGAGCATCCAAGGTGAGACAACCCTGTTTGTACTGTAGTACTGTTAGGCCTGTCACAATTAATGATCATTATTATTATAGCCCCCTTAAATGACGACGAGAGACCCGGAAAATAATTCCCCCGTATTTATTTAAAGACGTTTACGCCGCGGACAAAGCCAACTCGAGTTGTGAAAAATCATGACAATCAAATAATTAGTAAGAAGAAAAACAAAAAGTGTTGTAACCCGCCTTTTTTTCTCCTTCTTTTTAATTATTTGATTGGCCCAAAACATTGTGTTTATGGTCATGTTTTGTCACAACTCGAGTTGGCTTCGTCCGCGGCGTAAACGTCTTTAAATAAATATGTTTTGAAAAGTCTGAGGAAAATGAACGGGGGATTATTTTCCGGGTCTCTCGTCGTCATGAAAGGGGGCGGGACTGCGACGCTCTATAGTGCCTTTATCCAAGGCACTTTACAATGATTGTGCATTACATTTACCCATTATCACACACGCATTCACACACTGACAGCAGAGGAAACAATGCAAAGCACCCACCTGCTCATCGGGAGCAATTAGGTGTCTTGCTCAAGGACACTTCGACGCTAGTTTATTTTATTTAAGGGTTGGGGTTTAACCAGTAAAAACACATTGATACTGCGTCTCTTTTACAAGTGGGAACTGGCCAAGAGGCAGAAATAAAATTACACTTCAATACTACCTATCTTTTTTTTTTTCTTTTTTTTTGTCCCACGATTTTGTAACCCATTTTTCACCCCTGTGTCAATCATCCTGTGATGTGATCCTGGGCTCTACACACCCTCCGCCAACCTAGGGAGAGCAACGGACTTAACTTATGCTTCCTTCATGCTTGAGTGTCCAAGTTGCTCCTTTACACCTGACAGGGGGGAGTTTCCCTGGTTGGACGTAACCGCGCGTGGAAGGAGCACGTTATTCCAACCAGTTCCTTTCCCCTCCATCAGGCGTCTCGGCTGGCCAGGGGGAGGCAAATACTACCTATCTTAATGTAACATTTTGGAACAGCAAATTAAACATCCATAATACGCCTCAAAGTACCTATGAAATAAATACAACAAATCAAGTCCTAATCTTTTAGTAGCACGGCAAAATATAAGCCGAAATAATAAATATACAGGCTAGTACATATCCACTCATGTGCAGGTGTTGGACTGTACATCTAAGATGAACCTTTTGAAACGTCTCAAGGGAACTTTCAAAGCCAATTTTAGTCTGGACTGTAGGTCGTTCCACGACTAAGGGCCAAAGAAGGCCAGACATTTTTTACCCCCCTCGGATTTGAATGCTGGTACTACACACCGCAGCCAAGCATTTGACCTGAGGTTGACACCATTTTGGAGGAAATGTAAGACGGCAGATCACCCAGAATGGCTTTATAAATGAAACTCTGGGGGAGCCCAGGATCGACCTGGAAACCTTACGGTTCGGCCATGAGCCACTACCGCCCCCGGTTCATACAGTAGATTGTTTACTAAAATGTCATAATTGTGACAGCTCAACTGCTGACGTGTGTGGGAGACTGGGCATGGTTTTAAAAACAACAAAGACAGTCAGTTAAAGGCCAGACCAGTCCTACAAAGCAGGACATGTGGTTTGTGGTTTTAAATTGGGGTTTAATGGTGCGTTTTTATGGTTATGTTCTCTACTTACCGGGGTGCATCTTTAACTGGTTATGTTATGGTCGAAGCAGCGCATCTAAAAGCATCTCCTGCTAAGAGCGGTACTCTTGGATTCACTTGAAGCTCGGTAAGGAGGGAGTTAAGTGAAGGCTTATCCAGCTGTAATAGTAATAAAAAAAACATTTCATTGTGCTTTGCTTGGGCAGAGATAAATGAATGAATAACGGCCTACAGGGTCGTTTCTGAGAGCCAGAGACCGACACACAGAGACTTTCTCTCTTACACACAGGCACGTGCGCACGCACGCATGCACGCACGCATGCACGCACGTGCGCACGCACACACGTGCGCACGCAGCAGCCCACTACTTGCAGTGACAACACGAAAATGCAGAAAGCTATGCTTTCATTCAATCTGGGAATCAAGTGACCCTCAATTGTGCATTATATATCATTAGGATCCTCTATATACGGTAACTATTCGGCCTGGTAGAGGCTATCTCTTTTTTAATTATATTATTTTTAAGCCTTTTAACTTGCATTCAATTCATGCAGTCAGCGATGTTATTTTGCCAGCTCTCCTTCCTGCATTTGGCAGCTGTAACTGTATTGCTTTTAGCCTGTATTCTCGTTTTAATTGTTCATATTTCTCTTAACATTTTGTACCCCATTTATACCATGCCACTCGGCTAGAATAATTGTCCATTATTATGATCGGTCATATGCTGCAAAATCTGTTTTTTGCTACATTGGGAAAAACCCGGGTTGGTTTACTGTAGCGAGTTGAGTTGATAACCACTGCTGTTAGGGATGGCCCAGATAACCAAACGATATGCTGGGTTGAACTTGGTATGTAATAGCTGGTGAAGCACAGATATGGGCTTTAACCATAACATATGCAATAAAATATTTTAATCAGCTTTAAGCATAAAATATCCAATAAAATATTTTAATCAGCGACACAAACACACTAGGGCAGGGGTGCCCACCAGGGGGGCAGTCAGACAGATATTTTGTGAAGCCACTGAGGAAATCGGGATTTCCTGAAAGTTCATATAAGGGCCTGTTGTGGCGCTGTCATTGGACCCAGAAAAACCCATAGCCATAGTCCATGTATTTGGGCCCAACTTTACCTAGACTGTATTACCTTAATAAACATGGTCATGAATACTTTCTTCTTCCAGTCACTAGTTTAAAGTCTCATTTCTAATAAATAATATTTATATCATAATATTCTTTTTGGAAAATTATGGTCCCATTAATTTAAAAAATGACCATAAAGTCGCGTATGTTCTGAGGGGCGTGGCTACCGTTACAGTCTATGATCGGGATTCCCCTCCCACTCGAGTCAAAATAAAAACCAACGGAGAAGAAGGGGGGAAGTCCCGCCTCGTTGTCTGGGCCAGCCAATGGCCAGCTGGGCAAAAACGGATCTAGAAAGATGGCGACTTAAGCCCGACACACACCGTCTGCGACCGCCGCGGCACAGTATTGCCGCGCGCCATAGCCGCACGGCAACACCAACAGGACGCGGCGCGCTACCACGCGGCTGGGGAGTTTTGTTGACTATATTCCATTGCCACGCCCACGGATAGCCGGGTGGAGGCCGCGCGGCAACGCCTGGAAAATAGAACAGCAGGCGAGGCGTGACCGCGCGTCGGACGCAGCCGGTGTGCGATAGGTTAATTGAAAATAATGGAGGCGGCTGTGTCCGCCGCGCGGCGACGCGCAGGGGACGCAGCCGGTGTGTGGTGGGCTTTACAATACAAGGACTGACAGGCTTCATTTTACGTTCATGTTAGACCCGGAGAACGCTTTGTCCATATTTTTTACAGACTATGGTGCCCACACATGTTTGACTTGAGAGCTACTTTCAAAATGAGCAGCTCAACAAGATCTAACCAGCAAATAAAAAATATTATTCCATTTCTCAAATTGGGTTTGAGCTGACTTGCCCTTTTGATGTCAAACAAGTCACCTTAATTAAAGTGGCAGATACCTTTTTTGATATATTAAAATATATATTTTTTAGGGTCATGTGGTCTACCTGCACTGGCTTTGTGATCTACTAGTAGATCACGATCTAACTTTTGGGCACCCCTGCACTAGGGCATTAAGCAACTAGTCAACTAGTAAAAATGCCCTAAAACGCACTGCATTACACATCGGTCTATTTAACCCTAATGCAGTCCTCGCCACATAATAGCTGGTGCTCCTTTTTTACAGGGTGTCTGTGGGTCCTTAAAAGTATTACATTCATATTTCTATATGAAAGACCTTAAATAGTTTTATTTTATTTTATATACAATCATGTATTGTATATATACTGTACACCCATGAGCATGCTCACTTTTACCACAGAGTCTGGGTTGAGCTGTCCACCATTTAGGATTATTTCAGGAGAAATTACAATTCAAGAGTCTCATCTCCTGCTATATTCATGAGTGTTGGA
The DNA here is from genome assembly GCF_964188405.1 of Protomyctophum parallelum. Classification (NCBI taxonomy): domain Eukaryota; kingdom Metazoa; phylum Chordata; class Actinopteri; order Myctophiformes; family Myctophidae; genus Protomyctophum; species Protomyctophum parallelum. Next base: position 6,659,761 of record NC_139717.1, read on the forward strand.
AGGTATAATATTAGAATATAATATGCTAACATTGATTTTATGTATTAATATGCAATGCTATCATTGATAAACCAGAAATATGCCTATTAAGTGACCGGGTTTTACTGATCTTATTATGGTTATCTTCCCCCCTTAAGGGCCATTCAGACTGAGAACTAACTATGAAAAATATAGTTTTAAAAATCACATGGATGGCAGAGTTAGTTGGCAGATAGTTATCGTTGTAGTGCTCAGTGTGAACGTTCCCTTTAAAGCTGCTGTACAAAATACAAATTTGGAAGATTGGATATAAAAAGTTAACGCCGGGAATTTCCTTTGAAAAGTTGCTGTTTGAGGAATACAGCGTTCCCACAGGGTTTTTTTTTTTAACCCATTCTGGGCGGGAATCCCTTTTGGTGTTTTAAACTAAGCATTATGTTATACTTTAGCTATTGAAAAATATCAGATCTACAAGCTCATAGCGCGCCACCGAGTGGCGCGCTATGAGCTCGTAGGTCTGATATTTTTCAAAAATCGCGAAAATGCGGCACAAATCTTTTAATATGTATTCTTTCCGAATACTTATTTTTTTTTAAATGTCGATGTTAGGCCTAAAGGGGTTAATCATTGACCGGAACGTTCCACCATCTGCACCAGTGTTTATATGATTTGTCCCAAATTCAACCGCGCGCTGCTTTTTCACTCCCTGATCAATAATTTATCTTTTTGGGTCTGGTCGTAAATGCTTCATTCGTCTGAGCCTCTGAGGTCCTATGATGGGCTTTCCCATGATTCCCCCACACCCCCTAAACGTCTCTCTGCTCTTCCTCCTCCGAGCTCTCCCTCTTGATCTAATTTCCTCTTCCAGGCTGCATGTGCATTTCCCCCTCCCTGTTAGATCTGCCTCTCCATTTAAAGTTCTTCAAGGCCAGTATTTGAATCGTCCTGATGTGGCTTTCTTCTTGGCTTGTGCCTCATATGCAGGTCGGAGGTCCTGATTAGGTCTGACGTTGAGCTGTGTGTCCTGTTGTTTACTGTACTACAGTAAAACACAGAGGGCTGTATTTTGCGTGTCTTAACCCATTCTGACCTGAGATCAGATTCACACGAGGTTTCCGCTGGACAAACACTGCATCTGATGAACCCATTCTGACCTGAGATCAGATTCTAAAAATGCCAGTCGTTCTTCGATTTTTCAAAAATAGCAGACCTACAAGCTCGTATCGCGCCACTCGGTGGCGCGATATGAGCTTGTAGATCTGCTATTTTTCAATAGCTAAAGCATAACATGATGCCAACACCAAAATGGGTGCCCGTTCAGAATGGGTTAAGTACCAGGTCTTATTACTTAACTTAAGACCTGGAGGCGTGGTCAATGCTCTTTGGCCACTCAGAATAGCCAAATGGCATTGGTCTCCAGGTCTTAAGTTAAGCAATAAAGACCTGGTACTTAAGACACGCAAAATACAGCCCACTGTCGCTAACGATGGAAGTTGGAGATCTATGCCCCCACCCGTCTATGCCCGTGTCAGGATACCCGTTCCACCCATCTGTCTATGTCCCTTTTAATGCTCATATATGGAGATTTCTGTATCCGTCTCTCTGTCCCTTTATTCATAATGGAGTTCTGTGTCAGGCATGCCCAAATATGGAGTGTTGTTATGTCGGAACAGGCCAGCTCCATATATGGAGTCTGGGCAGGGGGCCCAGTCCAGAGCCCGGGGCAGAGGCCTTTTGTGGCGGTTCTGGACAACCGTGGGTCCGACCGACTCAACACCGGGCACTGCACTCCCTGCAGGGGCGCGGAACGCGTGTGTCAAATTTGGAGGGGGGGGGAACGGTTCTTGCCTTTTGTGCATTTTACAGACGTACAGAGATGTGGTGCATTTATAGATAAATTATATATTTGACTTGACTTGGACGGGAGTGGCTCACGGCTAGAGTGGCCAATAGAACGGCCGGATGGGAAAAACCGTGAGGTTCTCGGTTCAAACCCCCGGGCTCCCCCAGAGTTGGTGTCGAAGTGTCCTTGAGTAAGACTCTGAAACCCTAATTGCTCCCGATGTGCAGGTTGGTTCCTTGCATGGTTTCCTCTGCCATCGTTGTGTGAATGGGCATAAATGTAGTGCACAATCTTATGTAAAGCGCTTTGGATAAATGCACCATTTACCATTTGACTTGAATTCTGTGCCCAATGTGGTCCTACCTCATGCTGTAGCTCATTCCTTCCTTTTCACCCTCCTCTCACCTCTCCTTGTCTCTTATTTCTTAAGGTCACAACGACTACATCTGCCCAGCAACAAACCAGTGCACTATAGACAAGAATCGACGCAAGAGCTGCCAGGCCTGCCGCCTTCGCAAATGTTACGAAACTGGCATGACCAAGTGTGGTTCGTAACTCTCTGTGTGAATATATGTGTTGTTTTGCCCTCTCCTGTTCCAACTAGGCACAGCAGAAAAATCACACCCGTGTGAAGTGAGGGGCGCTAATATAAGTCTAACTCATTAGGTGATGTACATTAAATGCCATTGACAATAAAGAGACAATATGACGTACATTTTCCCTTCATTGTCAATGGCGTTTTTAAAACAAACATTGAACTAAAAACAAACATTAAACCTGTATATCAAAAATCTAGTAATCTTCCGTTCATGGCCAAAGAACTTCCGGGGGTCCCCAGCCAAAAACGTTGAGAACCCCCGTCTTAACACATTATGTGCCCTTTCATTCTTTCAATGCGACGTGGGGTGCCCACTTTTAGACCCACTTTATTTTTTTAAAATTTTATCCCACGATTTTGTAACCCATTTTTCACCCCTGTGTCAATTATCTAATGTGATCCTGGGCTCTACACACCCTCCACCAACCTAGTCCCCATATATGGGGGACAAGGGGAGAGCATGCCTGAGTGTCCAAGTTGCTCCTTTACACCTGACAGGGGGGGGGTTTCCCTGGTTGGACGTAGCGCGTGGAAGGAACACGTTATTCCAACCAGTTCCTTTCCCCTCCATCAGGCGCCCCGGCTGGCCAGGGGGAGGCACTTTAGTGACCAGGATTTAGACCCACTTTATGACATTTTTAAAGAAAAGAAAAAAGCCAAGCCAAGACGTCCACAGACGTCCTGGGCAATAATTCCTAGGACGTCTGTTGGACGTCTTGGGCACAAATTGTCTTAAGACGTGCAAAATAGGGCCCCTTGAGGGTATAGTATGTTACATACACCTTTTGGTGTTAGCATTACGTTATGCTTTAGCTATTTAAAAATAGCAGATCTACAAGCTCATAGCGCGCCACCGAGTGGCGCGCTACGAGCTTGTAGGTCTGCTATTTTCTTTAAATCGAAGAACGACTGACATAGAAACATAGCTTTTTCAGAAAACTGTCAGGATGTAGAAGACATTTTTAGAATCTGATCTCGGGTCTAAATGGGTTAAAAAAAAACAATGTTTCTAATAATGTGCCCTCTGTTCCCCTAAAGCCTAAACTGTTGTCTTCCGTTGGTTTAGGGATGCGTAGAGATCGGGGGAACTGCAGGAACACCCAGATGAGGCGAGTCACGCGTTACTCAACGGAGGGGGGCGGCGCTAACGGACCAAAGACGGAGGTACTCAGTGCCGTGGCGGTGGACGCCACTGGACGCCACCGGGCGGCGGCGGTGGACGCCGCCGGGCAACCAAACGAACCCCGCCCCCCCGCTCAGCTCACGTCGGAGCAGCTGATTGGACGCATCATGGAGGCGGAGCCGCCGGAGATCCTCCTCATGAGGGACATGAGGAGGCCGCTGACGGAGGCCCACGTGATGATGTCACTCACCAACCTGGCCGACAAGGAGCTGGTCCACATGATCAGCTGGGCCAAGAAGATCCCAGGTACAGTACACATTACTGTACATACTGTACATGATCAGCTGGGCCAAGAAGATCCCAGGTACAGTACACATTACTGTACATACTGTACATGATCAGCTGGGCCAAGAAGATCCCAGGTACAGTACACATTACTGTACATACTGTACATGATCAGCTGGGCCAAGAAGATCCCAGGTACAGTACACATTACATACTGTACATGATCAGCTGGGCCAAGAAGATCCCAGGTACACATTACAGTACGGTTGTGTGCAGGGCTGGCACCATTTTACTTACTTAACCCATTTAGGCCTGAGGCCGATTCTTAAAAAAAGAAAAGGCTTCTAAATCCTGATAGTTTTCTGAAAAACCTGTTTCTATGTCTGTGGTGCTCAACCTTTTTTGTCCTACAACCTCAAACCCTCACCCTAACCCTAACCTCCCACGGGGCAGCACACCTAAACCTAACCTTAACCCTCTCCCAACCCTTAACGCACCCCTCACCAACCTTAATCCGGTCGTTTTAACTCACCCCTCACCAACCTTAATCCGGTCGTTTTAACTCACCCCTCACCAACCTTAATCCGGTCGTTTTAACGCACCCCTCACCAACCTTAATCCGGTCGTTTTAACTCACCCCTCACCAACCTTAATCCGGTCGTTTTAACGCACCCCTCACCAACCTTAATCGGGTCGTTTTAACTCACCCCTCACCAACCTTAATCCGGTCGTTTTAACGCACCCCTCACCAACCTTAATCCGGTCGTTTTAACTCACCCCTCACCAACTTTAATCCGGTCGTTTTAACTCACCCCTCACCAACCTTAATCCGGTCGTTTTAACGCACCCCTCACCAACCTTAATCCGGTCATTTTAACGCACCCCTCACCAACCTTAATCCGGTCATTTTAACGCACCCCTCACCAACCTTAATCCGGTCGTTTTAACGCACCCCTCACCAACCTTAATCCGGTCGTTCTAACGCACCCCTCACCAACCTTAATCCGGTCGTTCTAACGCACCCCTCACCAACCTTAATCCGGTCGTTTTAACGCACCCCTCACCAACCTTAATCCGGTCGTTTTAGCAAATATTTCAGTTAAAAACTTTAGATCAGAAAGAATATATATTCGTATAAGATTTGTGCCACATTTTCACGATTTTTCAAACATGGCAATCTACAAGCTTGTAGCGCGGCCCCACTATGAGCTTGTAGATCTGCTATTTTTCGTTTTTACCGTTTTGAATATTCTCACATAATCAGTGATGTGAAAATTGGTTGAGAAAACACTGTCCCTGCTTTATTAATACCCATGACGCCAAAATGCTTCGGAAACCCGTCAGATGACGGGTTAAGATTTAACCCCAAAGGTCGCCATACCCCGTCGGATGGCGGGTTGTAAGGTTTATATCGATTACAAAGCAGCCGAAGCTCAACACTAACCTTCCGTGCTGCCCAAGACTGCTAGAGAGCGCCCCCAGGCTGCTGGACGGCGCCCCCAGGCTGCTAGAGAGCGCCCCCAGGCTGCTGGACGGCGCCCCCAGGCTGCTAGAGAGCGCCCCCAGGCTGCTGGACGGCGCCCCCAGGCTGCTAGAGAGCGCCCCCAGGCTGCTAGAGAGCGCCCCCAGGCTGCTAGAGAGCGCCCCCAGGCTGCTGGACGGCGCCCCCAGGCTGCTAGACAGGCCCCCAGGCTGTTAGACAGGCCCCCAGGCTGTTAGACAGGCCCCCAGGCTGCTAGACGGCGCCCCCAGGCTGCTAGACAGGCCCCCAGGCTGTTAGACAGGCCCCCAGGCTTCTAGACAGGCCCCCAGGCTGTTAGACGGCGCCCCCAGGCTGCTAGACAGGCCCCCAGGCTGCTAGACAGGCCCCCAGGCTGCTGGACGGCGCCTATACGTTCTTCCCATCGTGAGGATCAATGCGCGCCCGTCCCATAAGGATCCACTCATTGTCGTTTCTTTGCTGCTCGTTTTCTCAGAGAAATTCTCCAAAGTTGTTGTTTTAGTCCAATCCGCCCGACGTTCAGATGTAAATAGTGATTTCTGATCACCCATATTACCACTTGTGGTGAGTTCAGATGTAAATAGTGATTTCTGATCACCCATATTACCACTTGTGGTGAGTTCAGATGTAAACAGTGATTTCTGATCACCCATATTACCACTTGTGGTGAGTTCAGATGTAAACAGTGATTTCTGATCACCCATATTACCACTTGTGGTGAGTTCAGATGTAAACAGTGATTTCTGATCACCCATATTACCACTTGTGGTGAGTTCAGATGTAAACAGTGATTTCTGATCACCCATATTACCACTTGTGGTGAGTTCAGATGTAAATAGTGATTTCTGATCACCCATATTACCACTTGTGGTGAGTTCAGATGTAAATAGTGATTTCTGATCACCCATATTACCACTTGTGGTGAGTTCAGATGTAAATAGTGATTTCTGATCACCCATATTACCACTTGTGGTGAAAACTAAGACATGTCGGCGGCAGATCGTAAAACTTTTAGCTTTAACTATTTCCAGTGGCTTTGAGACTGGGAAAGCGCTTCCCATGCGATCTCAGACAGACTGCGGTTGGGATGGATTGGGTCCTTCATTACTCCTCGAGCTCCGCTGACACGTCGTTCATCGTACGGGGCTTGGATGAAAGGGGGAGAGCATCTGCTGATGGTCGTTCATCGTACGGGGCTTGGATGAAAGGGGGAGAGCATCTGCTGATGCGTTCGGCTGACCGCACAACCCTTTGCAATGCTTTGCGGTTCAGGTCAGTGCAGGGGGCGCTGAAGGTTTTAAGCAAATGGCAGACTCAGCTTTGATGCTGACCTTCTTCTTACAACTGCAGCTGGCACTTTTTGGTGTTTTAACCTTTATTGTAAACTAGCACATCTACAAGCTCATAGCACGGCACCGAGTGCCGGGTTACAAACCTTTGAATATATATTCTTTCACAGCGGACGTTTTTAACTCAATCTGTGCTTCTGGTGGGGGGGTGGGGGTCCCTGACCCCTGGCTGGAACAACATAAAAATGATTCCATTTGGAGCTTGCGTTCTAGAGTTATCATCGTCAAAACAGCAAGTACAGTCTGTGCCTGCACGATCCAATGACAATTGTGATGTGATGTAAGCACCCCCGTCCCCGTCTTTGCTGCAAGAAAGATGTATTTGGCGCTGCACTGCGGCGACATGGACATAAGAGCTAGGCGTGCATGCATTGCGGGCCCTTTGTCTAAGACGAATGTCTTCCTCGGGAGACAAATAATAAATAACCTTGAACCTTGAGATGCAGCCACTACACAGGAAGCGGTTCAGAATCTGATTTTGCGTTTCAAGTCACGTTCCATATCCTGCGGGACTGTGACTCCCCGCCGCCACCTGACAAAAGACAATTCCCTGAACCACTGTGTAATACTTGGTTTGTCTGGCCTCTTCCAGGTCAATGTTATCATTCTCTTAGCTTTGTAAAAGACATATATATATGGAACCACAGATTTAGGTGATAAAGACCTCTGTCTCTGTCTCTGTCCCCCCCCTCCAGGGTTTGTGGAGCTCAGTCTGGTGGACCAGGTGCATTTGTTGGAGTGCTGCTGGCTGGAGGTGCTGATGATCGGCCTGATGTGGAGGTCTGTGGAGCATCCAGGGAAACTCATCTTCTCCGCTGACCTCAGTCTGAACAGGTAACAATCAGGCTTTTATTTGTCACTTTAGTCATACAGGTACAAGCAGCGAGATGGGTCTTTGTCTGCCTGCCAGACAGTCCCTTGTTATTGGATGCATTAAGCCGTAGGCAAGGAGGCGCCCGCGGTTGACTTGGTCTAGCCCAGGGGTGCCCACACTTTTTGGACCTGAGAGCTACTTTCGAAATGACCAGCTCAACAAGAACTACCCACCGAAAACATTATAATACCATTGCTGAAAATGGCTTTGGAATAGGGATTTTTTTTTTTCGTATTTCATTTGTAATCTACCGACATTTGTGCGCAGCAACACTCTTGAACACAAAGTATTGCAATATGGGTTTGAGCTGACAGGACCTTTTTTATGTCAGTCAATCAAACAAGTCAACAAACAAAGTGGCAGATGCCAAGATTTGTTTTTATATTTAAAATAAATATTCTTTAGGGGCAATGGGGCATGTTAGGTGATCTACTGGTTGATCGCGATCTACCTTTTGGGCTCCCCTGGTCTAGCCAGACGACTCGCACAATCTGTGCAACGAAGATGCCTCCCCCACTGTCTTTGCAGTGGTGTGTTCTGAGCAGTAGTGTAGGTAATTAGGGGACAGGCTCCTGCATGGCTCGGGAACTGTTGGTTCCCAAGGCTACGTATTACTTTACTAGTAGCACGGACACGTCTTCAATTTGTGTAATTGAAGTAAACAAATTGAGTAAACAAATAAAATGTTTGGAAATTCTGGAATTTGAGCCTAAACTTATGACCCCACTTATCACAGTTGGAAAGGACACCACACACACACACACACACAGTATGGTGTGTGCACAGATAATAATCACTGGTGTGCTTTATCACATGTTCTTATGAAGATCCACAACAGGATTGAAATGCTGTCGGCTAAATTAAGATGTTTCAGTGCCTACTTTGGTGTTCTACCCTTTTCCAATTAGCCCTTCAAAAATGCCAATGTCCAATCCAAATAGTTTAGCAACTGACCCACCCAGCTTTCGTCACTTCATACTGTAGCTGTAAATGTTATTTTGCATGGTTGTGTTGTCGAACATATATACACGGCTTAACGTCGAGAAAATTACACGACTGACGCACCCAGGTGATGGCAATAATACGACTCATAGGTTTATGGGGGCCCTTATATTTGGTCTTGAAACGGGCCTCCAGATTCCTAAGGCTGCCCCTGAGAACACACAAACACACCAAGCTGGCCATAGGGGGCGCTAGCTCCCCTCAAAGAGCCAGAATGCAAAATGCTTGTCATTCAGCCACACTTTGAGTTGCTCAGTGGACTGTCTCTCACACAGCGATATGGAGAAAAATATCACACCCGCGTGACGTGAGCGGCACTGTTAACCATACATCACATTCCGTGCTCAGCCAGTCAGCTTGAGCACATTCACACACACAGCCTCAAAATACAACACAGCTCAGTGTTAGGGAACCCTGTAGCGTGTGGAAGACCCATAGATCCATAGATCCATAGACCCCAAGGTAGCCGCAATGAAGTAATAAATATAGCAATAGAGTTCAAAGGTTGCAGATGATGAACAGCTGCACTAATTGACATCGTTAAGGCGTGCATGGCAACAGTTTGTGTCTCGTGTGATGTCACACCAGAAGATATAAGATGATGCACCGTGTTGAAAATGACTGTAGACGTCGAGAGAGAAGAGAGCGAGACAGACAGACAGACAGAGTGATGTTGTCTTGGACCGTTTCCAAAGCAGGAGGACAAAAGCGAGTCAAACATGCTGCTGTAGCAGTGAGGAACAAACTGTATTCATTTGGAGGCTTATGTGATGTTGATGGATGTATAACCTTCTACAACACTGGACAGATGGATGTCCATGTCTTCAACACAGTGTCTTTATGCTGGAAGAAGTTACCTCCAGTGGAACCTGGAAGAGGAGACGGTGACCTTGAGGTTCCATCCACGCGCTACGGCCACACAGCTGTGTTGGTTGAAGATACAGTCTACATCTGGGGAGGCCATCCTTACTGCAATGTGCTTTATGCATTCGATGTTGACTCCCACAGATGGTTCCAACCCAGGGTTTCTGGGATTGTTCCAAATGAGAGGAGCAACCACTCAGCCTGTGTGTTGGAGAAGGTCATGTTTATCCATGGAGGACGTATCAAGCTGACGGAACAGACTAATGACATGTACAAGTTGGACACCAGCACGATGGTCTGGACTTTACTTAACACCAGGGGAACTCCACCTCCTGCTTCAGAGTGTCACTCTGCCACCATCGTCAGGACAAAGATGTTTGTATTCGGGCTCTCGGGGTACAAGGTGGACTGCAACACCATCAGAGTGTTTGACACAGAGACCAACGAATGGCTGAACACACCTTCTGATCAACTTCTACTAGAAGGACGCTGGAGTCATTCAGCATTTACCTACAATGGAGAGCTGTACATATTTGGTGGCTACAACGGTGAGATCTTCAATGATGTGTGGAAATTCAGTCCAGAGACCTTCTCCTGGAAGAAGGTTGAGCCCAAGGGGAAAGGACCATGTCCAATGCGTGGTATGTGCTGTTGCATTGTGGGAGATCGTATCATCCTCTTTGGAGGATTCAAAGAAAATAACATTATCTCTGATGAGCTGTTCATCTTAGACTTGAGTCCTTGTCTTAAGATGTTATGTAAGCTAAAGGTTATTCAGTACGCTCTGGACCAATCAGAACTCCCACACAACATCAGGTGGGAACTTGCAGCCATGGCAACCAATAGACGACAACAACAACAACCGAGACCACATTCAAGATGGAGGAACAGCAGAAAGATCAAGAAATGATGGATCAACATCTCATCCCACAAAGAAAGGGGCGGGTTCCACATGGAGTGGGCGCTACATCTAAATAAGACGGAAGGGAAACAATTGCTCCTTGGTGGTGGCCTACTACAATTCAATTTGGAATTGGATTCCCTTCGGACTATTTTCATGGTATGCACAGTGCTTCAGACCGGAAAGGGGAGTGTCCGCTCAGATTCTGAGCGCAACGTACTTCCCTCACAGGGATACGGTCCTTTTTTCCCCAGAAGTCTTTCTCGCCCGCCTAGTGGCGAAAAATAAAACTTCTGGGAACTCAGATTAACACAGATACAATATTAACAATGCAAAAAAAGACAACTACGGCCCAGGCCGTAGCGTAACGGTCTGGGCACCGGACTGGTGATCCAGTCGCGGTGTGCCGCGGGTTCGACTCCCGGACCCGACACGGCCTTTACCGCATGTCATCCCCCCATCTCTCTCCCGTTTCCTGTCAGCCTACTATCTGTCCCTTAAAAAATCAATAAAAAGGCGTAAGCCGCAAAAAAAATATCTTAAAAAAAAAAAAAAAAGACAACTACAAGGATTTTTTAACATTACATGACTCACAGCATTGAAGCTCTAAAAGTATCTGGACTTCAACACAATCCCAACTGGACAGTAGGACAAAGACGTTTTAATGAAAAACAATGGATCAAGAACCTCAACACAGATTTTCCTGGAGGTTTAAACATGCCAAAATATTAGACAAGTTGTTTTGATTTTGTACCAAAACTCCACAGCACATGCTAAACACAGCCAACAATCAATGGAAATCAGACTTTGAATATAGGGGACAAATTAGCACATTCCACACGAAGCAAGAGGTGTCACTGACACCCAATGGGCCATTAGACACCGGGCCCAGGAAACAAAAGAGAAACATGACAGGGACACCTTGAAATATAAATGTTAATTAGAAGAGCCTGTTTATTTTATTTTATGGAAACAGTAAAAACTCAAATAACAAAAATATATCTAGTTTTGAGGAATAGACCAAATACGTAAACCTAATGACCGTAGTCTTAAAACTCCTGTCGGATGGTTGTTAAAAGTTGATTTCTCCCTCATTTCCTTGTATTTCTAGTTTATTTAAATAATGTCATGCAAATTTGTCCAGTGCATTTAGCCTACTGCAGGCCTGGTTGACTAGATTCAGAAGACATTTTGATGCTCTTGCTACTGAAATGATCCATTTATTCTTATGGATAAATCCCGTCATCTAACATTCATCTCCATGGGGGAGAAGGACAGCTTGCCCTGCTGTTTCCTCGCTGAGGACGATTCTACAAATCTCTTCTCAATCCTGACAGTTTTCTTCAAAAACTCATGTTTCTATGTTAGTGGTTCTCAACCTTTTTGCATGTCAAAGACCCCCAGGAATTATCAGAATTTGGCCGCCGACCCCCCATCTGAAAATATGTTGTTCCAGGGACCCTCCAGGCGCAAAGATTTGAGTTAAAAACATTCGCTCTGAAAGAATATAAATTCAAAGATTTGGGCCACATTTTCACGATTTTTCAAAAATAGCAGACCTACAAGTTAGTGCCGCGCTATGTAGCTTGTAGATCTGCTATTTTTCAATAGCTAAAGTTGAATGACTAAAACACCAAAAGGAGCAGGTTTATATAATGGAAGAAATGACTGCAAGGTTACAATTAAAAATGGAAAGTTTCATACTTGGATGGACTTCTGTGATTGTATTTGGGTGTTTCGGTGTACTGTACGTGTAGAGGTTGCTGGGTCTGTAAAAGTGTCATGTAGTGGTTGTTGTGTCTGTAAAAATGCTTTAATATATCTGAAGTGTATCGTGAGTCATGTCTCCTGCTCTTTTCCTGCCTAGTCTTACACTCAACTTGAAAAATGCTGTACTATTGTAGTTATGTCAAGCTGTTTTTCTGTTTACTTTTGTGTCTGTGCGTTTTTGTTATGTTTTTTTGTTTTGTTTTTTCTTTCTTTCTTCTGTTTTTGTTTTCATGGATTCATATGTTAGATTTGTGTTCATTTATTCATTATTTGGTGTAAAAAAAAAAGAAGAAAACTTTTGAATAAAAACAAAACACCAAAAGGGGTTAATTGAAGCGACTTTAGCCCAGCACCCTCCAGGCCGTTATAGCTAAGTTCCCTCACGGATAATAACCAGTGGTGTATATATGTTGGTTTGGTGTATTGTGACGTTATAGAGAGGAGGGGAGCTGTGTCCAGATCTTTGATATGCTGCTCTCTGTATTGTGACGTTGTAGAGAGGAGGGGAGCTGTGTGCAGATCTTTGATATGCTGCTCTCTTTATTGTGACGTTATAGAGAGGAGGGGAGCTGTGTCCAGATCTTTGATATGCTGCTCTCTGTATTGTGACGTTATAGAGAGGAGGGGAGCTGTGTCCAGATCTTTGATATGCTGCTCTCTGTATTGTGACGTTGTAGAGAGGAGGGGAGCTGTGTGCAGATCTTTGATATGCTGCTCTCTGTATTGTGATGTTGTAGAGAGGAGGGGAGCTGTGTCCAGATCTTTGATATGCTGCTCTCTGTATTGTGACATTGTAGAGAGGAGGGGAGCTGTGTGCAGATCTTTGATATGCTGCTCTCTGTATTGTGACGTTATAGAGAGGAGGGGAGCTGTGTCCAGATCTTTGATATGCTGCTCTCTGTATTGTGACGTTATAGAGAGGAGGGGAGCTGTGTGCAGATCTTTGATATGCTGCTCTCTGTATTGTGACGTTGTAGAGAGGAGGGGAGCTGTGTGCAGATCTTTGATATGCTGCTCTCTGTATTGTGACGTTGTAGAGAGGAGGGGAGCTGTGTCCAGATCTTTGATATGCTGCTCTCTGTATTGTGACGTTGTAGAGAGGAGGGGAGCTGTGTGCAGATCTTTGATATGCTGCTCTCTGTATTGTGACGTTATAGAGAGGAGGGGAGCTGTGTCCAGATCTTTGATATGCTGCTCTCTGTATTGTGACGTTGTAGAGAGGAAGGGAGCTGTGTCCAGATCTTTGATATGCTGCTCTCTGTATTGTGACGTTTATAGAGAGGAGGGGAGCTGTGTGCAGATCTTTGATATGCTGCTCTCTGTATTGTGACGTAGAGAGGAGGGGAGCTGTGTCCAGATCTTTGATATGCTGCTCTCTGTATTGTGACGTTATAGAGAGGAGGGGAGCTGTGTCCAGATCTTTGATATGCTGCTCTCTGTATTGTGACGTTAGAGAGGAGGGGAGCTGTGTGCAGATCTTTGATATGCTGCTCTCTGTATTGTGACGTTATAGAGAGGAGGGGAGCTGTGTCCAGATCTTTGATATGCTGCTCTCTGTATTGTGACGTTGTAGAGAGGAGGGGAGCTGTGTCCAGATCTTTGATATGCTGCTCTCTGTATTGTGACGTTAGAGAGGAGGGGAGCTGTGTCCAGATCTTTGATATGCTGCTCTCTGTATTGTGACGTTATAGAGAGGAGGGGAGCTGTGTCCAGATCTTTGATATGCTGCTCTCTGTATTGTGACGTTGTAGAGAGGAGGGGAGCTGTGTGCAGATCTTTGATATGCTGCTCTCTGTATTGTGACGTTATAGAGAGGAGGGGAGCTGTGTGCAGATCTTTGATATGCTGCTCTCTGTATTGTGACGTTGTAGAGAGGAGGGGAGCTGTGTCCAGATCTTTGATATGCTGCTCTCTGTATTGTGACGTTGTAGAGAGGAGGGGAGCTGTGTGCAGATCTTTGATATGCTGCTCTCTGTATTGTGACGTTATAGAGAGGAGGGGAGCTGTGTCCAGATCTTTGATATGCTGCTCTCTGTATTGTGACGTTGTAGAGAGGAGGGGAGCTGTGTCCAGATCTTTGATATGCTGCTCTCTGTATTGTGACGTTATAGAGAGGAGGGGAGCTGTGTCCAGATCTTTGATATGCTGCTCTCTGTATTTGTTATGTAGAGAGGAGGGGAGCTGTGTCCAGATCTTTGATATGCTGCTCTCTGTATTGTGACGTTATAGAGAGGAGGGGAGCTGTGTCCAGATCTTTGATATGCTGCTCTCTGTATTGTGACGTTATAGAGAGGAGGGGAGCTGTGTCCAGATCTTTGATATGCTGCTCTCTGTATTGTGACGTAGAGAGGAGGGGAGCTGTGTGCAGATCTTTGATATGCTGCTCTCTGTATTGTGACGTAGAGAGGAGGGGAGCTGTGTCCAGATCTTTGATATGCTGCTCTCTGTATTGTGACATTGTAGAGAGGAGGGGAGCTGTGTGCAGATCTTTGATATGCTGCTCTCTGTATTGTGACGTTGTAGAGAGGAGGGGAGCTGTGTGCAGATCTTTGATATGCTGCTCTCTGTATTGTGATGTTATAGAGAGGAGGGGAGCTGTGTCCAGATCTTTGATATGCTGCTCTCTGTATTGTGACGTTATAGAGAGGAGGGGAGCTGTGTGCAGATCTTTGATATGCTGCTCTCTGTATTGTGACGTTGTAGAGAGGAGGGGAGCTGTGTCCAGATCTTTGATATGCTGCTCTCTGTATTGTGACGTTATAGAGAGGAGGGGAGCTGTGTCCAGATCTTTGATATGCTGCTCTCTGTATTGTGACGTTGTAGAGAGGAGGGGAGCTGTGTCCAGATCTTTGATATGCTGCTCTCTGTATTGTGACGTTATAGAGAGGAGGGGAGCTGTGTGCAGATCTTTGATATGCTGCTCTCTGTATTGTGACGTTATAGAGAGGAGGGGAGCTGTGTGCAGATCTTTGATATGCTGCTCTCTGTATTGTGACGTTATAGAGAGGAGGGGAGCTGTGTGCAGATCTTTGATATGCTGCTCTCTGTATTGTGACGTTGTAGAGAGGAGGGGAGCTGTGTCCAGATCTTTGATATGCTGCTCTCTGTATTGTGACGTTGTAGAGAGGAGGGGAGCTGTGTCCAGATCTTTGATATGCTGCTCTCTGTATTGTGACGTTGTAGAGAGGAGGGGAGCTGTGTCCAGATCTTTGATATGCTGCTCTCTGTATTGTGACGTTGTAGAGAGGAGGGGAGCTGTGTCCAGGGCTTTGATATGCTGCTCTCTGTATTGTGACGTTTATAGAGAGGAGGGGAGCTGTGTCCAGATCTTTGATATGCTGCTCTCTGTATTGTGACGTTTATAGAGAGGAGGGGAGCTGTGTCCAGATCTTTGATATGCTGCTCTCTGTATTGTGACGTTGTAGAGAGGAGGGGAGCTGTGTGCAGATCTTTGATATGCTGCTCTCTGTATTGTGACGTTGTAGAGAGGAGGGGAGCTGTGTGCAGATCTTTGATATGCTGCTCTCTGTATTTGTTATGTAGAGAGGAGGGGAGCTGTGTGCAGATCTTTGATATGCTGCTCTCTGTATTGTGACGTTGTAGAGAGGAGGGGAGCTGTGTCCAGATCTTTGATATGCTGCTCTCTGTATTGTGACGTTATAGAGAGGAGGGGAGCTGTGTGCAGATCTTTGATATGCTGCTCTCTGTATTGTGACGTTGTAGAGAGGAGGGGAGCTGTGTGCAGATCTTTGATATGCTGCTCTCTGTATTGTGACGTTTATAGAGAGGAGGGGAGCTGTGTCCAGATCTTTGATATGCTGCTCTCTGTATTCTCTGTATTGTGACGTTGTAGAGAGGAGGGGAGCTGTGTCCAGGGCTTCGCTGATATCTTTGATATGCTGCTCTCTGTATTGTGACGTTTATAGAGAGGAGGGGAGCTGTGTCCAGATCTTTGATATGCTGCTCTCTGTATTCTCTGTATTGTGACGTTGTAGAGAGGAGGGGAGCTGTGTCCAGATCTTTGATATGCTGCTCTCTGTATTGTGACGTTGTAGAGAGGAGGGGAGCTGTGTCCAGATCTTTGATATGCTGCTCTCTGTATTGTGACGTTATAGAGAGGAGGGGAGCTGTGTCCAGATCTTTGATATGCTGCTCTCTGTATTGTGACGTTATAGAGAGGAGGGGAGCTGTGTCCAGGGCTTCGCTGAGATCTTTGATATGCTGCTCTCTGTATTGTGACGTTGTAGAGAGGAGGGGAGCTGTGTGCAGATCTTTGATATGCTGCTCTCTGTATTGTGACGTTGTAGAGAGGAGGGGAGCTGTGTCCAGGGCTTCGCTGAGATCTTTGATATGCTGCTCTCTGTATTGTGACGTTTATAGAGGAGGGGAGCTGTGTCCAGGGCTTCGCTGAGATCTTTGATATGCTGCTCTCTGTATTGTGACGTTGTAGAGAGGAGGGGAGCTGTGTCCAGGGCTTCGCTGAGATCTTTGATATGCTGCTCTCTGTATTGTGACGTTTATATAGAGGAGGGGAGCTGTGTCCAGGGCTTCGCTGAGATCTTTGATATGCTGCTCTCTGTATTGTGACGTTTATAGAGAGGAGGGGAGCTGTGTCCAGGGCTTCGCTGAGATCTTTGATATGCTGCTCTCTGTATTGTGACGTTTATAGAGAGGAGGGGAGCTGTGTCCAGGGCTTCGCTGAGATCTTTGATATGCTGCTCTCTGTATTGTGATGTTGTAGAGAGGAGGGGAGCTGTGTCCAGGGCTTCGCTGAGATCTTTGATATGCTGCTCTCTGTATTGTGACGTTGTAGAGAGGAGGGGAGCTGTGTCCAGATCTTTGATATGCTGCTCTCTGTATTGTGACGTTTATAGAGAGGAGGGGAGCTGTGTCCAGATCTTTGATATGCTGCTCTCTGTATTGTGACGTTATAGAGAGGAGGGGAGCTGTGTCCAGATCTTTGATATGCTGCTCTCTGTATTGTGACGTTTATAGAGAGGAGGGGAGCTGTGTCCAGATCTTTGATATGCTGCTCTCTGTATTGTGACGTTTATAGAGAGGAGGGGAGCTGTGTCCAGGGCTTCGCTGAGATCTTTGATATGCTGCTCTCTGTATTGTGACGTTATAGAGAGGAGGGGAGCTGTGTCCAGGGCTTCGCTGAGATCTTTGATATGCTGCTCTCTGTATTGTGACGTTATAGAGAGGAGGGGAGCTGTGTCCAGATCTTTGATATGCTGCTCTCTGTATTGTGACGTTGTAGAGAGGAGGGGAGCTGTGTCCAGATCTTTGATATGCTGCTCTCTGTATTGTGACGTTATAGAGAGGAGGGGAGCTGTGTCCAGATCTTTGATATGCTGCTCTCTGTATTGTGACGTTGTAGAGAGGAGGGGAGCTGTGTCCAGATCTTTGATATGCTGCTCTCTGTATTGTGACGTTGTAGAGAGGAGGGGAGCTGTGTCCAGATCTTTGATATGCTGCTCTCTGTATTGTGACGTTGTAGAGAGGAGGGGAGCTGTGTCCAGATCTTTGATATGCTGCTCTCTGTATTGTGACGTTGTAGAGAGGAGGGGAGCTGTGTCCAGATCTTTGATATGCTGCTCTCTGTATTGTGACGTTATAGAGAGGAGGGGAGCTGTGTCCAGATCTTTGATATGCTGCTCTCTGTATTGTGACGTTATAGAGAGGAGGGGAGCTGTGTCCAGGGCTTCGCTGAGATCTTTGATATGCTGCTCTCTGTATTCTCTGTATTGTGACGTTGTAGAGAGGAGGGGAGCTGTGTCCAGGGCTTCGCTGAGATCTTTGATATGCTGCTCGCCGCCACCTCCAGGGTCAGAGAACTCAAGCTGCAGAGGGAGGAGTACGTCTGCCTCAAGGCCATGATCCTCCTGAATGCCAGTGAGTTGGTTTTGGTGTGTGTGTGTCTGTACAAACACATGCACTTGTAACTACCCTTAATTACTTTATTTCGCTGTGTGTGCGTGTGTGTGTGTGTGTGTGCGTGCGTGCGCGCATGTGCGTTGCCAAGCGATTGTTGCTTCAGAGTGTAATCCTATCTTCTTTTTTTCTAAGTGTAGGTACTAGGGAGGGTTGGCAAGGAGACAAGCTAAATAACTCCCAGTGAGAGAGAGAGAGCCCTAATGGGGAACACGACGTATTGCTTGGCTCTCTGCCTCTCTGTCCACTCACAGAGTAACAGGCAGTACCTGTTGTTTACCGCTCACTTGGATCGCCTCCACTATTGTGAGGTGTTGCGTCTAGTCGAATACAAGAAGACTCGCCCCGTTTCTGTTTTCCTCCCAGAATTTTCCCCAGTGAGGGGTGGGAGAGGCTGGACAGCAGACGGCTGGATTTTGAATTTCTCTAACTATAAACTTACATGACAGCAGAACAGCCTAAGTACAAATATAATTTATGAAAAGCTACTACAGTGAAGTCTGTTCACAGAAGTTGTTGTAGGA